>NC_139594.1:20138143-20145643 GCF_946808225.1 Silurus aristotelis
ACAGCGCTTAAAGACGCAGTGCACAGGAAGCAGCGGTGAAGCTCATCACACACCCGCCAATATTTAAATCCACATCTCCTCATGCTCCATCATCTACTCCATCATCTCCATATTCTTCATCTCCAAATGCTCCATCATCTTCTTCATCATGTCCAAATGCTTCATCCTCTACTCCATCTTCACATGCTCCATCTACTCCATCATCTCCACATTCTTCATCTCCCCATGCTCCATTATCTTCTCCATCATGTCCACATGCTTCATCCTCTACTCTATCTTCACATGCTCCATCATCTACTCCATCATCGCCACATTTTTCATCTCCACATGCTCCATCATCTTCTCCATCATGTCCACATGCTTCATCCTTTACTCCATCTTCACATGCTCCATCATCTCCACCTGATCTCTGCATGCTCCATCATGAACTCCATCATCTCCACATTATTTATAATTGACAAATACTCCCTAAGCATGAAGAACAGCTTTCCACACTCTCAGCATCCGGACAGTTCGTTCTCCAAATGTTCAGCTGAAATACTTTGCTGTGCCTCTTGTAAAACTTTTCGAAAATGTTCTTCACTAGTTGGAGATTTTCTTGCTCATCCCAGAGTGAGAAGGATGTAGGTGAGGTGACTGAGCAGGTCGTTCCATGATAAGGCAGGTCATTCGTGGACTTTTCCGCAAATCATTAATGGTTACCACCATCAATACCAGATAAATAAATACAATATATATTTAATACATTTGTCTGATTCAGCTTTACCAGAATCCTGAGCAGAAAAGTACACTTCATACTTACCATCATCATCATCTTCTTCATCATCTTCTTCATCTTCTTCTTCTTCTCTCCCAATTTCTCCACTGCAGCATCATTTCTCCATACAGCCATAAGAGCTGCCACTCACACTGAATAATCGTATAAAGAGTATAATAAGTGTATTAGTGTAGGGCGCAGTTCTCTTCCCGACCAGCAGGGGGCAACCCAATCCTGCAACTCTTTTACTTCCTCTGCGCTCTCACTCATGTCCTGTCCGGTCACGCATGTCTTCTCTTTTGAACAGTTCCGAGTTGTAGGGTTAAAATGTGTAAAAATAAAAATAAAAATAAATATTATTCAATTTTTTTACGGAACCGGGCCGTACTGATTTGCATATGGTGACGTTTGCAAAACTTCTTAAATGGTCAAGTGCACAAAGCGTCAAACAATGGCGACAAATGGGTTTAAAAAAAAGCTTTAAATTGACAAATATTTTCACGTTTTGTTTTTTGTGTTATACACGAGTTTATAAATAAAAAGTTTGTGTGATTATATATATATATATAGCGTCACATTATTCATCGTCCGAGTGGGCCACGCCCCGGGGTTGCCAGGTTGATGGATTATCAGTGTGTGAAAGGTTTTCAACATTTAGACGCAATACCCTGCCTTTAAGGCACAAAAACTCGGTGTATAGAAAATGTTGGATGGAACACACACACACACACACACACACACACACACACACACACACACACCATTCCTCAGGAATGACTCACTCACCCCGTCCCCTTCCCTGTCATGTCTGCAACCTTGAGCAGTTTTACAGGAATGAAAGAGGTTTTCTTCGGCGTGACTCAATACAACGGAACTCACCGGAACCACACACAAACACACACACACACACACTATGTCTCATCCGTCATTCTGGACCACTTCTCCACGTGGGCCGAGGTTTTAATGTCATTGTTAAGGGCTTTGATCAAATCAGGTGCAGGACATGTGGCAGCTTCAAAGCCACATGTTTATAAAGGATCACACACACACACACACACACACACACACACACACACTGAGGATCAGAGAGAGAAAAGAGAAAACACGTTTACCTGGAGCCACACTTATGTGGGAGGTTATGAGGTTTCATGTAGATTATCGGAGGAGATAATCATTTGAAGAACACTGGAATGTGGACAAACATCTGGCGCAGGTAAACTCTGGGTCCATGTGATCTCTCTTTGCTCAGGGACTTTGGATTTTAGGGTTGTGAATTCAAATCTCAGCCACACCAAGCTGCCACACCTGGGCCCCTGAGCGAGGCCCTTAACCCCATAGCTGCTCAGATGTATGTAAAATAAATGTGGTTCTGGATATGGGGGTCTACCAAAAGACGTAAATATAATCCTATTTTCGACACGATCACCTTCAAAACAGTCCCCTTGCACAGCAATACAGCGCTCCCAGGGTTCCTCTGGAACGTGTTCTGGAAGTCTTCTTTTCGAAGTGGGCGAGAGTGAGACCGTGCGGATTGTTCTTCGACGATCATCATGCACGAGTTGCCAAACGGTTTTCACATTTTTGTTCTAACTTGCTGTTCGTGATGAAATCGCAGACGTGGGAATGCACTTGGGTCAGAACAGCACCAGTTACACCATCAGTCTCCAAACTTTACGATACCACCTCATAATGATGATGTCGGATAAAGAGCTCTCAAAATTATACGCTCGATTGCAGCTCGCATTTCTCGTGACACAGAGACGGGCTTTGGTTTGTATTCAATTGGGAACGCAAGTGAAAATGACATCTACATCAAACATGGTCTCCTCACACACACACACACACACACACACACATTGGGACACTGGTTTCTAGGCATTACATATTACACTGAAGAAAACAGGAGCCTGTGATCACGTTCCTCCTGCAATGATTAGAGTGACAGTCAGGGTTGAGGGAACCCAGGCCTGGTCTTGTTCCCCGATGACTGTAGCTAAAGATCGACTAAACATGCTCCTGAGGTTCCAGTGACCACTGTTCCTGCCCCTCTTACTTCTGCGGATCTTCCCACTTCATCCAGGCCTGCCTCTGGATAGCGTTCTCAGCTGGAGATGTTTCCCATCAATGCCTTGTGTGGTTCATGAAATTCAGGAGTAAGAACGGGAGCTTTGGATGGATTTGGACTGTAGTTAATATCAACAGTCTGCTACACTGACTCAGGACTACAGTTTGCTTCTGATCACCATCACTGAACCCCGCAACATCGTTTATCTGTAATAAATGGACATTCGATGTAACCCAGATGAGGATGGGTTTCCTCTTGAGTCTGTTTCTTCTCAATGTTTCTTCCTTATGCATCTCGGGGAGTTTTTCCTTGCTTTAAAAGTATTTCTGAACCATTTAACAAGAAACTTGGTTATTTGGAGTTTGTATGTAGGTGAGAAGGGAGATTAAACATGTCTAGGTTAGATGTAATGTGATGTCACATTACATCTATTAAAGGTAATAAAGAGATGATATAAAGTTAATAATAAGGTGATATCAAAGGTAATAAAGAGGTAATATTAAGGGTAATAATAAGGTTATATAAAGGTAATAAAGAGGTGATGTGAAGGTAAAAAAGAGGTGATATAAAAGTTAATACGAAGGTGATGAACGTAGATGAAGGTTAATAACGTAGGAAAATAGACACCTTTAAAGAACTTCAGAAGAACACACTTCTAACACAACAATTAATTCAGCTCTTATCTTTCAATCTCCACCATCTGTCATTCCTCTTCTGTTCCTTTCAACACCTTATATTGTTCATCTATATGCTGGTTTCTCTTTCATCTTCCTGTTCTCCTACAGCTGGACACAAAAGAGTAAAGGACATGGGATGAGAAGGGTGAAAGGTATAGCCATAATCTCTTTTCAATTCACCTGGGATTAGTATATATGGATTTTCTCCAAAAACTTAAAAAATATAATTTATTTATTTATTTGTTTGTTTGTGTATTTGCACCTACATTTCAAACCTTCATTCATTTAGTCAGTTATCTTAAAAAAAAAAAAAAAAAAAATTGAGAATAAAATAAGAGTTAACCCTGAAGTGAGTTTAAAAGTCAGAAACAGTAATAGTTATTTATCTAATTGCTCTACTTTATATGGCAGAATATATGTGAACACTTCTTCTTCTTTCGGTTGCTCCAATTAGGGGTCTCCACAGCGGATCATCTGTCTCCATACCACCCTGTCCTCTACATCTGCCTATTTTACACCAACTACCTGCATGTCTTCCCTCACCACATCCATAAACCTCCTCCTTCGCCTTCCTCTTTTCCTCCTTCCTGGTGGCTCCATCCTCAGCATTCTCCTACCGATATACCCCATGTCCCTCCTCTGCACATGTCCAAACCATCTCAATCTCACCTCCCTCACCTTGTCTTCAAAATGTCCTACATGTGCTGTCCCTCTAATAAACTCATTTCTAATCCTGTCCATCCTCGTCACTCTTAATAAAGACTATGGAGACTCCTGTCTGACCCCATTCGTAAACCTGTCCATCACCACTGCAAACAGGAAAGGGCTCAGAGCCGATCCTTGATGCAGTTCTGCCTCTATCTTGAACCAGTCTGTTGTTCCTACTGCACACTTCACTGCTGTCACACTGTCCTCATACATGTTCTGCACCACCCTCACATAATTCTCTGACACACCTGACTTCCTAATACAATACCACAACTCCTCTCTCCACCCTGTCCTACACTTTCTCTAAATCCACAAACACACAATGCAACTTCTTCTGACCTTCTCTATATTTCTCCATCAACATTCTCAAAGCAAATAATGCGTCTGTGGTGCTCTTCCTCAGCATGAAACCATACTCTTGCTCACAGATGGTCACCTCTGCTCTCAGCCTGGCTTCCACTACTCTTTCCCATAACTTCATGGTGTGACTGATCAAATTAATTCCCCTGTAGTAACTGCAGGTTTGCACATCTCACTTATCAGTACAAGCACACTCCTTCCCTATTCCTCAGGCATCCTCTCACCTTCCAGGATCTTGTTGAACAATCTTGTTAAAAACTCCACTGCATCTCCCCTAAACATCTCCATGCTTTTACTGGTATGTCATCTGGTCGTACTGACTTTCCACTCTTCTTTTATCCTCTTAATCGCTGCTCTCACTTCCTTCTTGCTAATCCTATACCCTATATTTCCTGCTTCACTATCTCCACACCATCCAACCTTCTCCCTCTCTCATTTTCCTTGTTCATCAGCTGCTCAAAATACTCCCTCTATCTTCTCAACACACTCTCCTCACTAGTCAACACATTTCCATCTCCATCCTTTATTGCTCTAACTTGCAGCACATCATTCCCAGCTCGGTCCCTCTGCCTGGCCAATCGGTACAAATCTTTTTCTCCTTCCTTAGTGTCCAACTTCTCCTACAGCTCCTCATATGCCTTTTCTTTGGCTTTCGCCACATCCCTCTTCACCTGCTTCCGCATCTCCTTGATCTCCTGCCTACATTTCTCATCACTCTGTTGATCCCAATTCTGTTTCGAACAACCTCTTTCCCCTAATGCTCTCCTGCACTTCCTCATTCCACCACCATGTCTCTTTGTCTTCCTTTATATTTCCAGATGTCACACTAAGTACCATTCTAGCTGCCTCCCTCATCACTCCTGCAGTAGTAGCCCAATCACCCAGCACCTCTTTACCACCACCGAGCCCCTGTCTGACCTCTTCCCTGAATCTCACACTACAGTCTTCCTCCTTCAGTTTCCACCATCTAATTCTTCTTCCAGTCTTCACTCTACTCCTCTTCCTGTTTCACCTCCAAAACCATCCTACAGATCACCATCCGATGCTGTCTAGCTACACTGTCCCCGGCCAACACCTTACAGTCTCCAATCTCCTTCAGGTTGCATCTCATACATAGAACATAGTCCACCTGTGTGCACCTTCCTCCACTCTTATACGTCACACAATGATCCTCCTTCTTCTTAAAATAAGTGTTCACCACTGCCATTTCCATCCTTAAAGCAAAATCTACCAGCATCTGCCCTTCCACATTCCTCTCCTTAAAACCATACCTACCCATCACCTCCTCATCACCTCTGTTCCCTTCACCTACATGCCCAATGAAATCTGCCTCAATCACCAATTGTCGCAATCACCAATTGTGGCGGAAACAGGTTCACCTTCTACCACTTCATCTAACTCACTCAAGAATTTTTTCTTCTCCATCTTGCTTGTGGAGCATAAGCACTGTTGACATTTATCATCACCTCTTCAACTTCCAGCTTCATGTTCATCACTCTATTAGAAACTCTCTTCACCTCCACTACACTCTTACTAAACTCTTCCTTCAGAATCACCCCTACACCATTTCTCTTTTCATCCACACCATGATAGAACAGTTTAAACCTCAACCTCCAATGTTCCTGGCCTTACTCCCTTTCCACTTGGTCTCCTGAACACACAACACGCCAACCTTTCTGCAACATTTAAAGTACCAACCCTAACCTTCACTCTCCTACACTTCTCCTTTTTTCTGCCGTCTCTGTAGATGTCTTCCTCCTCTCCTTCTCCTTCTTTGGCCAACAGTAGCCCAATTTCCACCTGTACTTTGTTGGCTAACGATACCTGTGGTGGTTGTTGGTAACTCAGGCCTCGACCAATCCACTATAAATTTCTGGTTCGTGATCTACATATTTGATTTGGCACATGTTTTACTGGATGTCCTTCATAACACAACCCTCCACATTTATACGGGCTTGGGACCGGCACTAAGCGTAATTTGTGCAACACTAATGGCTGGGTTGTATTTGTAGACACCTAAGTTTTAGATCATGTGCTTCTTTTTGAAAACCTCATTCCACATTAAGTCTCCATGTGCTGTTATTAGAAGCTCCACTCTTCTTGAAAGATGTTCCACTAGATGATATTGAGATTTTGTAAAGATTCATTCAGCCACAAGGGTGTTTGTAAAGTCAGGTTCTGACTTAGGTGAGGTGAAAACGTTCACTAGGGTTGGAGCTCTTTTGCAGGAGATGTTCCACTTCAAACCATGGAAAGCAGATCTTCATGGAGCAACGCTAAGCTCACAGCGCTAGCTCATGCCTTCATAGCTGATGTTTATCCATCAATATGGAATTTACAGTGTATGCTTTTTCTTTTTTTTTTACATTCGGAACCCATGGACACCATTAATCAGTTCTTTCCCGTGTAACACGTACCTGTTCGGACATGTTCGACACGCCTTTTTTGTTCAACACACCTGTTTCAGAAGTTGAAATGTTAAATGCGGTTGTAGAGGTTTTTATTAAAAACACACAAAGGAAGACAACGCCTTGCTTTCTCCACTCCCTCATTCTTGAAAGCAGGCGCAGGAGCAGGAGGTGGCAAGACTGAGGTCATGCAATGATTGCCTTTCAGGTTAATACTTTAGAAGATGTCAGAGCTCCAGGGAAGGGAAGGCAGTGTGAGGCTGTTACATGATGTTCTAAAAATCAGGCAGCATTTGACGAGCAGCTCATTTATAACAATGTGTTGCTGTAGAGGCACACTTCCACGTTATCTCCCCAGGTAAGTATCTCTAATGAACATGTGGAAAGGACGCTGGAGGTGTGTGAACTTCCTGCTTCTTAATTCTGATCATTTTTCCTAGGACGTCATTTAGGGCTTTCTGATTACAGAGTGTCTCTGGATGCTCCCTGGATCATGTGCAGCAGGTGGTGGCGTCATTTGCCCAG
>NC_139594.1:20148143-20240643 GCF_946808225.1 Silurus aristotelis
TCTTGAGGCAGCAAAAAGCTGAGACGAAAAAAGATCAACCAAACCACACAAAACACACACACACACACACACACACACACACACACACACACACACACACACACACACACACAGACACACACACAGGCCTGTTAGGATTATGGATCTTACCAGCAGGCCTGATTATTAAACACAACTCTGTTTATACTCTGAAAGAACACGACACATCCATACATACATACATACATTTACACATCTATCTATCTACCAGAAGCCAGTGGAGGAGCAACAGGGGGGTGGTGTGGGAGAACTTGGGCAGGTTGAACACAAGTCGTGCAGCTGCGTTTCCGATCATTTGCAGTGGACGAATAGCATTCAGGGGAAGACCTGCCAGGGGAGAGCTGCACTAGTCCAGTCTTAAAATGACAAGAGACTGAACAAGCACCTGGCCAGCCTGTGTTGACAGAAACGGTCAAATCCTTCTGATGTTTTAGAGAAGAAATCAGCATTAGCAACATGTGAGGAGATGAACAGGTGATTGTCCATGGT
The DNA here is from genome assembly GCF_946808225.1 of Silurus aristotelis. Classification (NCBI taxonomy): domain Eukaryota; kingdom Metazoa; phylum Chordata; class Actinopteri; order Siluriformes; family Siluridae; genus Silurus; species Silurus aristotelis. The sequence continues at coordinate 20,148,672 of NC_139594.1, forward strand.
GCGCTCGAGATGGCAAGCAGGGGCTGAAGGGGACAGCAGAGAGTTGTGTAGAGAGATTCTAGATAGAGAGAGTTCTGGCCTTGAGATATATCACCTGGGATGACCAGCAGTTCAGTTTTGCTGGGATTAAGTTACAGTTGATGGAAACTCAGCCATGATGATATGTCCACCAGACATGCTGAGAACTGAGCAGAAGTTGTGGTATCTGAGGGAGGAAAGAAAAAGATTTGGGTTGAGTGTCTTAAGCATAGCAGTGGTAACAAATCCCATGTGAGGATATTACTTCAGCAAAAGAGTGACTTTAGAGGGCGAAAAGGAGAGGGCTAAGTAGTGAGGCTTGTGGGACACCACTGTGTCCATGTTACCTGGTATGAGTGACCTTGCAGGTAGGAAGCACACATGATGCTCCATGGATTCTGAGGCGGTTGCAGGTAAAAGAGGTGGCGAAGGTGGATGAGTTCAGGTACCTGGGGTCAACAGTGCAAAGTAATGGAGAGTGTGTTAGAGAAGTGAAGAAAAGAGTGCAGGCAGGGTGGAGTGGGTGGAGAAGAGTGATAGCAGGAGTGATTTGTGATAGAAGAGTATCTGTGAGAGTGAAAGGGAAAGTTTATAGGACTGTGGTGAGACCTGAGATGTTGTATGGTTTAGAGACAGTGGCATTGAGTAAAAGACAGGAGGTGGAGCTGGAGGTAGCAGAGCTGAAGATGTTAAGGTTTTAGTTTGAAAAGTGGCGACGATGGACAGGATTAGAAATTAGTTCATTAGAGGGAGACAAGGTGAGAGAAGCACAGTTTCAATGGTTTGGTCATGCTGAAAAATGCTGAGGATGGAGGAAAAGAGGAAGGACAAGAAGGAGAGGACAGAGTGGTATTTTACTTCATTAATTATTTATCGGACCACTTTTTACTTTTAATTAATTACATTTTTACACAAATATCTGCACTTACTACGTCTTACATTTTAAAAACAGACTCGTAACTTTAGTTTTTATCTATTTGGTGAAATGTCGATATGCTGTTTTCAGCCCGTCAACCTGTTTCTTGTTATTGTGTATCATTTCCTGTATCTCACACCACAGACATACACTAGTTTCTAAAGCTCACAATGAGCAGGCAGAAGGCAGTAAGAAGTCTGGGGTTAATGTGGATGAGTCAGAGGGAGTCAGTGATGTAAACATGTTCCTGATCACCTGATCATCATCATCTTTTCTCTGATTGTGTTCTATATAGTGAAAGTTCAGCCTGGGTACATTCATCAGATATTAATATATTTATGAATATATTAATATGATGTGAGGTGCATTTACCAGCATAACAATAAATATATATATATATATATATATATATATATATATATATATATATATATATATATATATATATATATATATATATATATATACATACATACAAACACACATAAACCAGGATCTGTTAGGGCAATGTCACATAATGAAGACAAACAGAAGAAATTATGCAGATTTCAGTAAACCTAAATATTTATGGGTTTGTGCTGAGGGCAGAAGAGGTTCTCCAAGATACTTTGTGTGACATCTGGATTTGAAATGTTCCAGATGTCAAAGTTGCAGACCTTCTGTGTTCACGCCAATCACTTCCGCACTAGAAACAGGGGTAAGTGCTAAACACAACACACCACACCAGACCACAGTGCTGTAGTCCCTGCTGTGGGTTTTGGTGGTTTGTCTGTGGATCTGATCATTAGAGTGAAAGTGAAAGCTGCATGAACATTACGACTGAAATGAAAAAAATAACGGAGCATAATGGGAAACAATAGGGTCTTTTTTTAAATGTTTGTGTGTGTGTGTGTGTGTGTGTGTGTGTGTGTGTGTGTGTGTGTGTGTTTGTGTTTGTGTTTGTGTGTGTGTTGTGTAGTTGCACCACACCCTCCATAATCCTCTAATCTTGGCCTCCTTACAGACCTCAGTGCCGTGATCTCCAGAGATCTAGGCAGCAGCGGGAATTCCCATGACACAACCCCACTGTAAGCCTGATATTAAATTTCTAGTCCTGAGGCTATGAGGTGTTGTGAAGGCACAGTTCCAAAATACTGGTTTGGATCTGGAAGGTTGTTTTATGAGTGGTAGACAGACAGTTGATTAAAAACAGTGCATTCCAGAGATTTAGAAAGAAAGGAGAGACGTGATATCGGTCTGTAGTTGTTGATGTCCCATGGATCCAGAGCAGGTTTTTTCAAGATGAAAATAACCCTTGCCCGCTTGAAGGTAGCTGCCACATGGCCAGATGCTAAGGACCCTTTGATGATCGTGAAAGATGAACGTGAGATGGTCTGAAGCATAGTTGATGGGATTGGATCCAGCAAACAGGTGGTGGGATTGCAAGATTGGATAAAGTGCAGTATCTCTTCTTCTGCTATGGTTGAGAAATGAAAACGAAGAAAGGGATTCCTGGCGGTATAATGTAGGCATTGTCAGGGAGGAAGTGAAGGTCTGGCAGTTTTCCTCAAGCTTCTTATTATAGAAGTCATCAGCAGTCAGGTGGAGCAGGGGTTGAGTAAAGAAGAAAAGATGTTGTGGAGCTTACACAAATCTTGTGTAGAGGTCTCAAGCTTTTCCTTGTAGAAGGCAGTCTTAGCAGAAGTCACATCCGAAGAAATTTGGTCAGGAGTGACTGGTAAGATGCGAGGTCTGCCTCGAGTTGTGATTTTTTCCACTTCCTCTATGCTGATCTGAGTTCTTTCCGATTGCTGCACTAAACTTCTGAAAGTCAGGGGGCGGGGCAAGAATTCTTCTTGGGTTTAGTGGTCCTGGGGTAGAGGAGGTCCATGGTTGAGAAAAGAGAAGAGAGCAAAGCATCAGTGACAGAGTCCAAGGGTAGAGAGGAAAGGGAGTCAGGTTCAGGAAGAGATGAAAGAGTACAGGAACTACAGAGGAGGGAGAGATGGAGTGAAGGTTAGGAGACAGATGTTGGAAATTGTTTTACAGTGGAACCTGGTTATGTCGATGTCCTAGGGGGTCGCCAAAAAAGCATCGAGGTAACCGATGATCGAGATAAACGAAAATCAAAATGGCGGCAATATATTAATGTGCTTGAAATTTCTTTATGTACATGATGTGCGTTAATAAATGAGAATGTGCATGCACGTGTTTTTGAAGGGTTTTTTTACACAACAGCGTTGCCGCGATTTGTTTGTATGAAGGCATGTTATAAAAATACATACAGTACATGTTTATCTGTCAGGAATGCTTTCTCGGCCACTTTCTCTGAAGCTCCCGGCTTCAATCGCGCACATCTGGTGCTCGTTTATCATCATCACCAGCTCCTATTTAAACTTCCACACTCTCACTGTCCGTTATTGTTGGTATATGTTGGTTCTCGCGGTCGTTGTTATCGCTCATGTGTATCCCGGTACGTGCCTTCCCACCGGCACTCTCTCAATGGCTGCTCTTTTCTTCCCAAAGCGCACCGCGGATTCCCCCCGATCCTGCCGGTGTTCATTCAATGCTTTTGCTGCTCATCCCACGTTCCGCTCCGCCAAGCGCGGCTTTCGCCCCCCGTTCATCGAATAACATTTAACAACAAAAGGCATGTGTGCACTAACTTACAGCAGAGATTCACCAGTATACAATACAACACCTGGAGCAGCTGTAAGGTTTGATTTTTCCGCCACTTCCGCGAGTTCTTCTGCGGCTGCACCGAGATTACCGACGTTAAATGGCAAATTTTTCCCCCCTTGTGCTCGAGATATCAGGGTTCGGACACAGATATAGATATAGATGCAGGTGCAGACTCAGATATAAATGCAGATACAGACGCAGATAAAGACTCTGGTACAGACGCAGGTACAGACACAGGTAAAGATGCAGATACAGATGCAGATACAGGCGCAGGTATAGGCGCATTTATAGATGCAGGTACAGGCACAGGTACAGACACAGATACAGACGCAGGTACAGACGCAGGTAGAGGCACGGGTAAAAATGCAGATACAGGCGTAGGTACAGATGCAGGTACAGACACAGATACAGGCAAAGGTACAGACACAGACACAGGTACAGGCACAGGTACAGAGACAGATACAGATGCAGGTACAGACACAGATACAGGCACATGTACAGACACAGATACAGACGCAGGTACAGACACAGATACAGGCACAGGTACAGACATGGGTACAGACGCAGGTACAGGCACAGGTAAAGATGCAAATACAGGCGCAGGTATAGATGCAGGTACAGACACAGATACAGCCAAAGGTACAGACACAGACACAGATACAGGCACAGGTACAGACACAGATACAGACGCAGATAAAGACTCTGGTACAGACGCAGGTACAGACACAGGTAAAGATGCAGATACAGATGCAGATACAGGCGCAGGTATAGGCGCATTTATAGATGCAGGTACAGGCACAGGTACAGACACAGGTACAGGCACAGGTAAAGATGCAGGTACAGACACAGGTATAGATGCAGGTACAGACACAGATACAGATGCAGGTACAGAAGCAGGTACAGATGCAGACACAGATACAGGCACAGGTACAGACACAGATACAGACGCAGGTACAGACGCAGGTACAGGCACAGGTAAAGATGCAGATACATGCGCAGGTATAGATGCAGGTACAGACACAGATACAGGCAAAGGTACAGACACAGATACAGGCACAGGTACAGACACAGATACAGACACAGACACAGATACAGGCACAGGTACAGACACAGGTACAGACGCAGGTACAGGCACAGGTAAAGATGCAGATACAGGCGCAGGTATAGATGCAGGTACAGACACAGATACAGATGCAGGTACAGATGCAGATGCAAATACAGGTGGAGGTACAGACGCAGGTACAGATGCAGGTACAGGCACAGGTAAAAATGCAGATACAGGCGCAGGTACAGACACAGATACAGGCACAGGTACAGACACAGATACAGATGCAGGTACAGACACAGACACAGATACAGGCACAGGTACAGACACAGGCACAGGTACAGACACAGATACAGATACAGATGCAGGTACAGACACAGATACAGGCACAGGTACAAACACAGACACAGATACAGGTACAGACACAGATACAGACGCAGGTACAGACACAGACACAGATACAGGCACAGGTACAGACACAGATACAGACGCAGGTACAGACGCAGGTACAGGCACAGGTAAAGATGCAGATACAGGCGCAGGTATAGATGCAGGTACAGACACAGATACAGATGCAGGTACAGATGCAGATGCAAATACAGATGCAAATACAGGTGGAGGTACAGACGCAGGTACAGATGCAGGTACAGGCACAGGTAAAAATGCAGATACAGGCGCAGGTACAGATACAGGCACAGATACAGACACAGATACAGATGCAGGTACAGACACAGACACAGATACAGGCACAGGTACAGACACAGATACAGGCACAGGTACAGACACAGATACAGACACAGATACAGGCACAGGTTCAGACACAGATACAGACGCAGGTACAGGCACAGGTAAAGATGCAGGTACAGACACAGGTATAGATGCAGGTACAGACACAGATACAGATGCAGGTACAGAAGCAGGTACAGATGCAGACACAGATACAGGCACAGGTAAAGACACAGATACAGACGCAGGTACAGACGCAGGTACAGGCACAGGTAAAGATGCAGATACATGCGCAGGTATAGATGCAGGTACAGACACAGATACAGACAAAGGTACAGACACAGATACAGGCACAGGTACAGACACAGATACAGACGCAGGTACAGACACAGATACAGGCACAGGTACAGACACAGATACAGACGCAGGTACAGACGCAGGTAAAGGCACAGGTAAAGATGCAGATACAGGCGCAGGTACAGATGCAGATGCAAATACAGATGCAAATACAGGTGGAGGTACAGACGCAGGTACAGATGCAGGTACAGGCACAGGTAAAAATGCAGATACAGGCGCAGGTACAGATGCAGATACAAATGCAGGTACAGACACAGATACAGGCACAGGTACAGACACAGATACAGGCACAGATACAGAAACAGATACAGATAAAGATGCAGGTACAGACACAGATACAGATGCAGGTACAGACACAGATACAGGTACAGACACAGATACAGGCACAGGTACAGACACAGATACAGATACAGGCACAGGTACAGACACAGATACAGGCACAGATGCAGGTACAGACACAGGTACAGACACAGATACAGATGCAGGTACAGACACAGATACAGGTACAGAAACAGATACAGATACAGATGCAGGTACAGACACAGATACAGGCACAGGTACAGACACAGATACAGATAAAGATGCAGGTACAGACACAGATACAGGCACAGGTACAGACGCAGATACAAATGCAGGTACAGACACAGATACAGGCACAGGTACAGACACACACAGATACAGGCGCAGGTAAAGACACAGATACAAGCACAGGTAAAGATACAGATACAGGCGCAGGTATAGATGCAGGTACAGACACAGATACAGATGCAGGTACAGAAGCAGGTACAGATGCAGATGCAAATATAGATGCAGATACAGGCACAGGTACAGATGCAGATATAGACGCAGGTACAGGTGCAGGTACAGATGCAGATGCAGATACAGATGCAGATACAGACACAGGTACAGAAGCATGTATAGATGCAGGTACAGACACAGATACAGATGCGGGTACAGATGCAGGTACAGGGGCAGATACAGAGGCAGGTACAAATGCAGGTACAGATCCAGATACAGATGCAGATACAGGCACAGGTACAGAAGCAGGTACAGATGCATATACAGGCACAGGTACAGAAGCAGGTACAGATGCAGGTACAGGGACAGATGTAAATACAGATGCAGGTACAGACATTGATACAAATGCAGGTACAGACGCAGGTACAGGCACAGGTACAGAAGCAGGAGAGGTAAAGACTAAGGAGATGTTAAGTCTGCCTTCTGAGGTCAGGTAGTCCACTGGGCATTCATTTCTGTGTTGTGTTTCAACCAAACCTGAGATGTTTCATTATATGGACAAGTTGTAGTATTATTACGTATAAATGCAGCAATAGACACTTGGTCAATTAGCTGTTCCATGGTCAGGTGTGTGATATTCCCATAATATTTATTTCAGCAGATAAAAAGATCTGCAGACAGAAGAATTCTTACCTGGGGGAAGAAAACCATTTTCTCAACAGCTGGCCAGGTGAGGAACATCCAGGAGGTAGGAGGATATTTGTAAATACAGAGGCTTTATAACAAGATGTCCACCTCAAAAACAGGAAGAACGAATTACCAAAAGACTCTTACATAAAACCCTGTACAGTTCCTACTGGGATATGAGATCAGATTGTAGTAGAACGATAGAAGAGATGAGTGACAGGGGCAACAGCAGCAGCTTGAACCCCTGACCTTAACCCTTAACCTTGACCACTGAGTCACAACTGAGTCCTGTTCCCAGGGTTCAGTTCATGCTTAGATTCAGCACAGAATTGCAGAGAAAACGGTGTGTGTGTGTGTGTATGTGTGTGTGTGTGTGTGTGTGTGTGTGTGTGAGAGACAGCATTCCACACTGAAGCGTAAATTTCACACCATGATGATCTCTGTGTGTATCTCCTGAGCAAACAAAGGCCAAGCAGATACCATTAGCTGCACCAGTTTCTAAATCATATAGTTCACTGTTGTAGCTGGCTCGTTAATGTTAGCTAACTACCCGTATATCGAAGCTTTGCTGTTATAAGAAGCTCCACTCTTCTAGGAAGATTTTCTTCTGGATTTTGTGGATATTCATTCAGCTACAAGGGTATTAGTAAAGTCAGGCACTGATGTAGGTGAGAATATGAGGAGGTTCCTGGGGTGCAGTCAGCATTCACATTCATCCCAAAGGTATGAATACAAGGAGATCTTTCACATCTTCCAACCCATGGAAAGCATATCTTCATGGAGCTGGCTCCTAGGTCAAATGAAGGCACAATTTCATGCTCCTGCCTAATTGGTGTCCCAATAATTTTGGCCTTAAATTGTATGTGTCAGTTGTAAATAGTGGAAAGTTCTACCTCCAGGTCATGAACTGATCAGTTACATTGGTGCTCAACTGATTTAAGATCTGTACTTAGGGATATTGAACTGCTGCTCAGGTTTCAGGTCTGTCTCCGCTTCTTTTGCATGATGGTTACGAATCTGAAGCGTCCTGCTATAGAACTCAAACCCTATTGAGCACTTTACCTCGGGTCTCCCCACCTATATCATTACCTGACTTTACAAACTGAACAAGCACAGAATCTCCACAAAAGCTAGTGGAACATCTTCCCAGAAGAATGGAAGAAGCTATTAGAGCAGCAAATTTACATTTGTAGCATTTGGCAGACGTTCGCATCCACTTACATTTATTTCGTTAGAAGGTCAGGTCAGGCTACCACGTCACAGTGGGCCACTTTATATCCGAGGTTTTAGTTCTGGTGTCCTGGCTGGTCCTTATGGAGTCCTGGTCCAGCTCTCTGGACTTGGACAAAGATTTGTTTCAAAGAGCGTTGAGCAGGAAAGGTTCCTCCAAACAAAACAAGAGTTGAAGGAAGCCGCCAGGTTGATCGATCTGGCAGTGCATTACTGAAAGCTGCACAGTGGCTTTGACCTGTTTTTCTTCCTCATCCTGCAGAAGAGGAGTTAGCCAGCTTGGCCCAGATGTTTTTGCAATATTAGGAAGGTTTTATGGGCTCTGGAGGGCAGAATTTCTTACTCACACATGCTATATAATATAAAAGAAATAATAATCTACATCTAAGAGCGCTTACAGTTTCTTCTCAGCTGCTTTGGAGCATTTTGTCGAATCATCCTCAATATTTGCAAACCAGGAAGTGAATTTCTCAAAACAATGTGTACGAACAGCACAATACATTGGACTTCATTCAAAAGCCTGTATTTCCCTCTAAATCCTCAGTTCATCTCTCAAAAGTAAGTATTTGTGTGAATAAACAGCTCATTCCCATTCGAATGAAAAGTCTCTTTGACATAGATCACAAAAAAGATCGTCAAAATGTTGTCATGTTTTCATTATGATGCTGCACAGTTTCAGTGTTTCTTGATGTCTGATCTTCAGTTTTTCCCACGCCTCCCAGTATTTAAAGACACAAAACTTTAGCTCAGGGCTAGATTATCTCACCGGCTTCCTAAAGTCCCTGGGATTATTCGTGCCACTCTGTCTGCTCTGGATATCTGCTCCTGCTCCTGCTCATGTTCCTGCTCCTGCTCCTGTTTCTTTCTGTTCCTGTTCCTGCTCCTGTTCCTGCTTTTGCTCCTGTTCCTGTTCCTGCTCCTGTTCCTACTTTTGCTCCTGTTCCTGTTCCTGCTCCTGTTCCTGCTCCTGCGCCTGTTTCTGCTCCTGCTCCTGCTCCTGCTCCTGTTCCTGCTCCTGCTCCTGTTCATGCTCCTGTTCATGCTCCTGTTCCTGTCCCTGCTCCTGTCCCTGCTCCTGTTCCTGTTCATGCTCCTGTTCATGCTCCTGTTCCTGTCCCTGCTCCTGTTCCTGCTCCTGTTCCTGCTCCTGCTCCTGTTCCTGCTCCTGCTCCTGTTCATGCTCCTGTTCATGCTTCTGTTCCTGTCCCTGCTCCTGTCCCTGCTCCTGTTCCTGTTCCTGCTCCTGTTCCTGTTCCTGCTCCTGTTCCTGCTACTGCTTCTGTTCCTGCTTCTGTTCCTGTTCCTGCTCCTTTTCTTTTCTTTTTCCTAACCCCTGGACTGCTCTACCTCCCTAGTTACCTGGTTTGGACTCTGCACTGTGTTTTTTTTTTGTTTTTGTTTATGCTCTGCCTATGGTGTTCTGTTTGCTGATTTTTAGATTTTTTTGGCTGTTTTGGTTTTTGGTTTTGTGTTTTGACCCTGGACTGTTTTTGGACTATTTTTGCCTTTGCTCCATTTTTCATATTAAAGCCTGTTTTTTTCATACCCCTCTGACATCCTGCATTTGGGACCTCCCATCCAGTCACTCAGTCACACCCACATTTCACTAACAGAATAATTTAGCCTTGCATCGTGTTCTGCAAGAGTTTCTGAGCCTTGATATAAACTACGGTTTGGGTTACGAATATTACAAAGCATAAAATTTGACTTTCTTCTGTTTGGCGTCTATAAATTTCAGCAGCACAAATGTATTTATTTGTATATTTGATTTATATTAATTGCAAAAGACCAGACAGAATTCACACTTTTACTGTACAAGTGTTTTTTATTTGTTTCTTAGTTCTTTATCCATTTTTTTGCTCTATCTGTATTCACTCTCCAACTGAAGTTTCACGAGATTCACCTTTGACCTGTTTTAGAGAACTGGTTGATTATTGGTTGATCTGATGAAGTTCACTCGCCTTCATTAGTGACGTTTAAGATTCATCGGCACAATTCAGTAATTCAACACATTTACACAATAAAAAGTTGAATAGAAATTTTAGATGACGGATGATGAAAACTGGTTTAACTATTTTCCATTCAATGACTCATACAGTGAACTGATGCTGAGATGTTTTGGGGGTTAAAACTATTGAGGTAAAACCAGTAGAATATATTTTGATCAACATAACCATAAACAACTGATAATGTAGGAAACAGCAGATACTCTACACAATCCATTAAATTAATGTACAAAAGCGTTCGCAATTCGATCAAAGCAGCAAGAAATGTTCTTATGATGAGCACAAATAAAAAATAAAAAAATAATTTTGAGAATTTAATTTCTGATATTAGAAAAACTGTAAATGTAACTTGCTCCACTATAAGGAATAAACATGTTCTCAAAGCAGCTTTACACAGATAAAGCAGTAGTAAACAAATGTATTCGTTTGTTCCTTATCCCTGAAGAGTGAGTGACTGTGGTAAAGGAAAATATCCCCAAAATGGAATGAGGAAGAAACCTTGAGAGGAACCAGATTCAAAAGGAACTGATCCTCATCACCGATTGTCCATTCGTTACAATTCATCATTGTTAAGGGTTTTGCGGTGATGGTGATTAAATGCATCCTGTGGTCCTGAACCATTATAGTAGACTGTTGACATTGAGCAGAGTCTAAATCCATCCTCAAACTGTCCATGTTGCTCTGTAATCTCATGGATCCCCAGGCCGTTAATGTAAAACCATTCCCAGAGAATGTCTGAAAAAGGAAAGGGCAACCTCAGAAGTTTTTGCAGACCTGTCATAAACTGCACACTCCAATACTTTTGGAATTCCATAAAAGAAGATCTTTTGTTGAAGAAAGAGTCATGATTCAGCACCACAAAGATGTTTGTGAATAGTGTTTTTCTGTACACACTGTGAAGACAGGAGATGTTTCCTCACACAGTGCACCTCAGCTGGGAAAAAAATCCATAATCCATCTCCGAGCAGGACATGTTTCTGTTGTTGTTGTTGTTGCAGATGAGGTGCGATGATCGATTTTGGATGGTTTCAGGTTATTTTGGTGAGAGTGAGGGGGGACGGGGTGTACAGTATGTTCAGAGTGGTGCAGTCTTGACCACCAAAACACATTATGAACATTATCTTAATGAACAGCACCATATTCATTGCTGTTATTTATCTTCAGTTTGTAATCTAGTGTACCAGTGTAGATTTATTCATTGATAGAGACACTTTTGTAGGTGGCTCTGGACACGGACGTCTGCTAAATGCTGTGAATGTAAATGTATTTGCTTCAGAGCGACTCTGGATATTCATTCATTCATTCATTCATTTTCTCCCGCTTATCCGTAATTCGGGTCGCGGGGGCAGCAGTCTAAGCAGGCCCCCGCCTTCGACTGCTACCCAATCCTCACAGCACCGTCCCTTACGGTCCCTCCTGCAGGTGGTGAGCCCACGGGAAGGCGGCCCCACATCACTCCGACGTCACGGACCTTGATATTTCCCTCGTAAGGGACGACTCTGGATATTGATAATGTCATTTTCTGGCAACCTGTAGACAGATTGGGTGAGGGGTTTGACATCTGTGCTCATGTACTGTACAAAAGAAGTTATCCAGATGTTCAAACACACCTCTGGTGGTAAAACAGAGAAAACCAAAGGTAAAGTATGGAGACTGAATTTAAGTAAATAGGAAGACTAACAGAGAACAATAGTCCTGAAGAAGAAGAAGAAGAAGAAGAAGAAGAAGAAGAAGAAGAAGAAGAAGAAGAAGTAGAATAGCGTGCATTACATGTTTTGTTGGGAAAAAGATTTCTGCACTAATAAAAAAAAATGTTCCACATCTGCATGATCCATCTTGATGTTCTACAGGAGAGAATCCCTCAGTGCATCCTGGATGAACCCTGATACTTCTACTGAAGATCTTTCCAACACACTCAGCACTGTGTGTATATATGTGTGTGTGTGTGTGTGTGTGTGTGTGTGTGTGTGTGTGTGTGTGTGTGTGTGTCTAGTATACTGAGGAATCTGGCTCCCACGTGAGGATGGATTCCCTTTGCGTCTGGTTCTTCTTAAGGTATCTTCATCATATTGTGTTTGTCCTTGGCATCATCACCTCTGGTTTGCTCATTAGACATAATTATGGATAATTATTCAAATTTGTTTAAAGCTGCTTTGTAGCAAAGCTATTTTTAAAAACACACCCCCACACGCACACTCACACACACTCACACACTCTTTAAAAGAGACTCTCATTCACAAAACAGCTGTGAGGTATACAGTACACTTTCTGTTTTTCACAACCTGGTTTTTTTTTCTGTTTTTGACTGTTTGTATAAATTCTCCTGAACTGTGACAGTGTTTTTATGTCTGTTTTATTTTTTTATTTGAGTCTGAAATCTTAATGAAAGGAGGCTCGTGTGAAGGTCATATATATGACCTCTTTATTCTGTAGTGCTTTAGATGTGTGGCATTTCTACAGCAAACTGAGAGAGAAAAAGAGACATTCAGGCAGACAGGCAGATATACAGGCAAGCAGATAGACAGACAGACAGACAGGCAGACAGACAGGCAGGCAGGCAGGCAGGCAGGCAGAGATACAAGCAGGTAGAAAAACAGACAAACTAACAGACAGACAGACAGACAGACAGACAGACAGACAGACAGGCAGGCAGGCAGAGATACAAGCAGGTAGAAAAACAGACAAACAAGCAGACAGACAGACTGTCAGACAGACAGGCAGGCAGGCAGGCAGGCAGTCAGAGATACAAGTAGGTAGAAAAACAGACAGACAAGCAGGCATACAGAAAAACAGATAGACCCAGCAGGCAGACAGACAGACAGCAGTGGGAGATTTCGGGGGGAGTGGGTCTTTAAATCTGTCTGCTAAAAGTTTGTGAGAGTCTTTAAAGGGGCTTAAAATCTGCCTAAGGCCACTGATCTTACACAAACACACACACACACACACACACACACAATCACACACATACACAAACCTACACACACACACACACACAAAACGTTGAGGAATGTAGACTTCTCAGTGCATGTTTACAGCAGATTCTGTAGTGAAACACAGTGTGTTTTCTTCAGCAGACGTTTTTGCTTCGTCTGAAACTGAATACTGCGCTGCAGCACGACCACACATTCTCTGGCAGAAGAGCTCGTTGTTATGGGAGCATCAAGTAGACGATGGTTGTGTGCTGAACATTAACCACCACTGTACTGGGGCTCTATTTCTATTCCTACACCATCCTTCAGAGAGGGAGCGGAAGAGCAGATGTATAGTAGATGAGCAGATAATAGAATAGATGATGATTCTTGGGTGAATCTCGAAGTCTTGACGGGATTCTCGTTCTGGATCTGGCGTGATCCTGACCATTACCTAAGAAGAATGAACGACTTTATTAATGAAACGAATGATTTTGCTACACAAAGTGGTGTATGTGTGTGTTCGCAGCTGTGGCTGAAGCGCTGATGAACGCTTGGTGTTGTCTTTTTGTCAGAAGGCATCAGTGTTTTCCCGAAACAAAGAAGCCTGGTGATGTCACGTGTCAGAGACAGGCAGAGTTGACACAGTTCCACTAGTTTTTTTGTATGAAGAACTTGTCCTCAATCAATTCATTTTTTCGATAACGATTACAGAAAAACACAAATACAGTCACACCTTTGTGTAGTGCGGATACACTGCCTTCCTGCTTCCTCCTCACATGTCTGGGTGTTTCCTCACAGTTAGAAGACGCTTCAGACATTTCACTCTGCAGCACCATTATGCATCACATATGCTGTCAATGAAGATCTACCAAAAAGGTTTCTGGGCGTATTCATTAATATGATTTTGTAAAAATATTGGAAGTTAATAGTTAATTTCGAGCAGATCTTCCTCTTCTGCGTCCTGTGTGGCTCAGATGTCGTGGTGGATCATCTAGAGCTTATATCCTTAACGGATAGAGAGAAAAAGCACTCAGGTCATCAACATCTGATCAATCACAAGAGGAGCACAGGAGGTAATTTATCTAATTCATACAATAATATCTTCAGCTACGAAACTATGAAAATGTTGATTATTATGATATCAGTCTAAGCCTTGAGTTTGGGTTCGGTTATTTCCTCAAGTTTCTCAAGTTTCCTTCCAGCACCCATATTATGAAGATTATAAGTGACTAATATGCCCCTAGGGTGTGTGTGTGTGTGTGTGTGTGTGTGTGTGTGTGTGTGTGTGTGTGTGTGTGTGTGTGTGTGTCCACGGTGACCTGATATGATCTACTTCGGAAATTGTCAGGTGAATATGTTGAAGAAATGAAGAGAATTGCTTTTGGCTACTGCTAATAGTCAAATCTTGTCCTTTCATTTCAAGTTCGCGTCTGAGTTTCTGTCCAATCAGATTTCATGCAGGTGTTTAAACGTCAGCATCAGAGAGTGCACTAGTCAGAGCTTGTGAACTGCATCTGTAGTAAACTGCATATTCGTGCTGATTTTGATTTGGACATTTACAGGACTGACTTTTCAAGAAAAGCTGGAAATCATGAGAAAAGGTTGAACGGTTGTTTCCTATAGAGTTCGCACAAAAACACACAATTTGCCTTCCTTTCAAATCCCCATGTAAAGCGTAATGAACAGAAACAATGCACAGGGTGATTTGAATGAAGAAAATGCAACAGTTGCGGCTACAGTGAAAGGAGACGTGTTGAATTGTGCTTTTTCTTGCTTTAGTGACGACTCACGGTCTCACTGTGTGTGATGCAGCGCTCTGTTCTACTGCGTTTCTCTATAATACTAATGGGTTCTGTAGACGTGAAGTCATATTGATGGGATAAAGAGGTGGCTCAATGTAGGCCAAGGTGTGAAATGCGTAGACCACCGCTGAGATATATTTATATATATAAACCTGTGAGTCAATCTGAAGTCATAATTTCCTGCAACACCTCACTTTTGATCGTCCTGTAAATGTGTGAGCTCTAGTGATGGTTCATTCATGAATGATTTGTTCATTTTTGTTGTTCAGAGTCATTGAAGTAGTTCATCTCCAATGGGGCGCTATATAGTACATTACACTGAAAACAGAATTGAGTCGTCTGGATCAGGATTTTTAATTGTGACGATATTTATGGGAGTCACATGACAAAAGAACTAACAATAAGAGGTGAAGCTCCTCGTTCTGTTCATTATCATTTTTCCTTAGCTGCATTGTCATATTTCTATTATTGGAACTATAGTCAGAGTTGGTGTATGTAGACGTGTTGGAGAGTCTGTTTATTGAATATATGACTTTGAATTTTCCTTTATTTCTGATCAAAAAAACGAAATGAACGAAATGACAACAAAAAAAAAAGATCCGTTCATTTTGATTCACAGAACCGAGTCGCTAAAATGATCCGATCTTCCCTTCACTAATTCAACTCCCTTACATCATCAGGCGTGGGCGGGGTCTGTTTTTTTTCCTATCTTTACACTCGACCAATGGAGCTGAGCGATATGCAAATAAATGGCTTGTATTCGACCAATAGAAATAGTTATGTTAATGATCGTTGCACGTCGCGCGCTCCTTCCCGTCAGAGGCTCAGTGAGTGTTGAGACGCGCAGCGGACACGCGCGGATGTGGAGAGGAATACAGCTGTAAAGTTCTACCAAAAAAAAACAAAAAAACAACGAGCAGAAGAATGACTGTGTAGAGTTCGAGTGTCATTAGTGATTTATTTTTGTGTTAATTCTATAATCCTTTACTGGATATTTTCCTTCCTGGAGTGTGGAGCGCAGGAGTAACGGATACACCATGAAGTATAAAGTAAGTTGATGAGGTCACAGTTTCTCCGTCTCTGATTGGATGTTGTGTCGTCATAAAGTGCTATATACTGTATTGTTTCAAAGAAAAAGTGATTTCATGAAAGTTCCTCTCGTTCTCTCTGTTTCCTATTTATTCTGTACAAAACTTGTCTGACTGTGACCTCGTTAAAGATCGGACGCTCAGAGATTGGACTGTGGGGTGACCCTGAGCTCCATCATATAAATATCACCTCCGGTCCTGTTCTTTTAACACACAGCTTTATTTATCTCCACTTTCTTCTCCTCCTCCATCCTGACCTCAACGCACCAAAGTGTGAGTGATGAGGAACACGACAATAGCAAGAACCTCAGTCGCCTGCATGCGCATGTATAATCTCTTAGGGTGTAGCGTAGGGTATAGTGACGTGACCTTTACCCCTTCAACTCTGAGAGCCAGGTGAGTAACGCAACTTCCATGCGAAAGCTAAAACCCACGCACACACACACACACACACACACACACACCATGAAGAAGAATGTGGGTCTGGATCCTCATAAAGAGGAGGAGGGTCCTTTCATTCACAACTCGGCCTCCGAGTGTAGCGTTCCCATCGTTTACATTTTCTCCCGAGCGTATGGGAAGCTTCACTTCCTACTATGGTGCTCGAGCTGAATGGAATGCTTTTGTCTGCTTCACACTATCTGGAGAATGTGGGGCAGTTGGCAGGAGACGAAGAGCTGAGCTCAGATCTGCTTCTTTGGTTTCCTCTACTGTATTGCAGTGTGTCTCATCTTTCTTTCTCTTTCTCCCTCTTTCTCTCCTGATCTCTGAGATTTAATATTAGATGCATTTGCTTTGGATTTAGTGTCTGTGTCTTTAGACCAGAAAGGGCAAAATACTGCTTCATCCTGGTCTGCTTTATCATGGTCAGGGGTTTAGTGGAGCTGGTTCTCCTGCAGGAGAGTGGAAGGAAAATAGAGAAGCCTGAGGAAACCCCTGTAATCATGAGGAGAGCATGCAAAACACATCTCGAGTTCTCGTTTCTTCAGCGAAGAGCGACCAGTCAGCGATCAATGATTCAGAAAGTTACAACTACAAGGATTAATCATTTCTTGAAATATTTGCTTCAGGGTCATTTAGACACCAGAGATTGAGACCAGAAATATTTCGCTATCTGTGCCCTTCAAGTGGGGGGGCAGAATCTCCATCAATCAAGTGGCACCAGCCAATCACAGGCATCACATGTATGTATGTACAGTATGAGTGCATGTATGTGGAAGAGGGCAGACAGCCATTTTCATAAAAAGAGTTAATTAATAATTAGGCTACGTTATTAACTAGAGATCGGCTACTGGATAAAAAATAAACATTCCATATCAAATAATACTTTATTACAAAATTAAAGAAACAATACTGAATGATCAAAATGTGCTGAAGAAAATAAATCTGAATATATTTATTAATAAATCTTATAAAGTAGATATCGCTATAGTATATCTAAGTCTAAATCGAATTACATCATTGATAATCAATAAATAATTCATAGAATATGGCGCTCTTCATGCAGCGCACAGTCTCACGTGCAAAAACAAACTATCGGTGCGGATTGTTGCCGATAGCGGGGAGTTCAGCCTGTAGTTTTGGGACCCCTGATCTATAACATAAATAGAAATTATATATAACTGTAATATTGTATAGTATACTGGAGGATGTTGTAGTTTTTGTCGTGTTGTATAGTATATAGTACATTATGGTGTAGTATATTGTAGTTTTGTACGCACAACTGAGCACTCGATTCAGCTTAATAGCTTGTGGGATTTGAACTAGTGATCTTCTGATGCAAAGTCCAATGTCTTAACCACCTCATATATATATATTTAGTACAATATCATAACCCTGAGATCTTCATTGCTGGATTACAGAGATTCAGGTGAGGTGAGGTTTTTTTTAGACACTGGCTTCACCACTGACTCAAGAAAACACACACACACACACACACACACACACACACACACACACACACCGACACGCTCTAAAGGTTGCCGGTGAACTCCTACTCCTCAGAGGTCAGCTTCAGGCCAGCTCGTGCTCATGTCTTCCAGCAGGTGTCCAGGTAGGCTGTGAGGTTCTTCCTGTCTGTGATCTTCATCCCCTCAGGCGTGGTGCAGGAAGACCAGAGTTGCTCTTCAAAACTCCATCTGAGGCTCTGCTGTCTCTAGAATCTGCTGTACTTCAGAAGCTTTAAACACAACTATTTTTCCTCTCAGCAGAAAGGGGGAAAGAGAGGCCCCTGCCTCCACACACACACACACACACACACACATGTGCATACTCATTCCCAGCCCCTTACACCACCCTTTTTCAGGCTTGCATAACCGTGGCAGAAATAGCTTCTTGACCACAACGCTCAATGATTAGGTGAAGCAAAGTTCTGCTGGTTTTTTTCCCCTACTCTCTTTTTGTCCCTTTCTCTTTCCCTCCCTCTCTCCCTCTTTCTCTGTATGGACTCAGGTTGCATGTCCTGCTCTTTAAGCCGAGAGAGGCAGAGGAAGGCAAATATTGTTCTGAAAGCAAAAGAGGTACAGCGGGAGGAGTAGGAGGGGGGGGGGGGGGGGGGGGTTATGGAAAGAAAAATAATAAATGGAAACTAGGAGGACGGGAGTGGGAAAGCTGTGTGTGTGTGTGTGTGTGTGTGTGTGTGTGTGTGTGTGTGTGTTTCATTCATTTGTTCACTGGCCAAATGATTGGTGTGTGATTTTTTTTTTTCATTTATATATAGTGTGTGTGTGAAAGAAGAGTCTTAGCTCATTGTGTGTGTGTGTGTGTGTGTGTGTGTGTGTGTGTGTGTGTGTGTGTGTGTGTGTGTGTGTGTGTGCACCATGGTATAAAAACACTTCTCTCCAGGCATCCCACATTCTCCATACTGAGAACAACAGCTATTCATACAGAGCAGGTTTCAACCAGTGATCTCCCCCCACCTTTATTTTAGAGGCCCTCACACACACACACACACACACACACACACACACACACACACACACACACACTAAAACCACATGTAAGTGCAGGTCCACATTTGTGTTCCTGAGAAACATTTTATTTGTATTGCACTTTGAAACAATTGTCTTAAAGCAGCTTTACCCAGATAATGTGGTAAAACATCTAACAGTCTCCTTGAGATTCTTCAGCAGGCACCTTGATGTCATTGAGTATTTCTTACCCCATATTACCCCACTAAAAGTGAGGGTTTAACATGATAGCATCACATTATTTAAGCACATTGTTGGTCTGCTGAGCGGCTGTGGCTGTAGCTGTGGTGTGTGTGTGTGTGTGTGTGTGTGTATACAGGATGTACATGATGTGTGTGTGTGATGACTAGATTATGTTCCTTTTGAGACTTAAGATAAGCCTCTGTAGAATATTAATTGTAGTTCTCGCCGTAGTTTTTAGAAAAGCTGTGAGGAACCTATGCTCCACCTCTCTTCCATCTCCATGTGTGTTATCACTAGCTACATCACTGAGCTTCTACTCTGACTCATGATAACACACACTGTCACTTGAAGTTTTCTCTTAGTCTTCAGGAAGTCAGCTCTCCATCGGCTCTCCATCCTGCTGGTTGAGACGAATCATTTTAAAACCGTGTGGTTGAAGTCACCAGAGCTGCAACACCATAGCTTATCTGATTAAGCGAGGGTTGAAAAAGGTTTGCGGTCTCGGACTGTGGGATCGCTTCATTGACTGCTTCATGCACAAAATGATTAATGGTGCTGGGGATTTTTTTCACCCTCAGGATGTTGATGAAAAGCGTAAGGGGGCGGCCATTGCTTCACACTGCAGAGGAAATGGGTGGAGTTTTCGAACACATAGATGCAGAAACACAATAAACACCCCAGAGTGTGTAACATACTGTAGAAGTCAGAATCTGTCACTTCTCCTTCATCTCCAGTCGTTAAGTGTTTATGGATTGGGGATGAACGTAGCATCCTTTAGCACAAACGCCATGAAAAGTAGAACCCCACTCTTCTGAACGGTCGAGAAGGACATCAATGAAGCGTGTGGTGTGAGTTTAAACAGGAAGCTCGCTCGGTGTACAAAAAGCCACAAGGTCTTTCTTAGCGTCATTACCATAATTATTTTCTATATTTACTCATGTGAAACCAGGGCAAGTAAATGTGCTGGCTCATGCTCCCGCCCCTTCCTGAGGCCCACGCCGGAGCAGCAGTTACCCTACATCATTTCACCAGAATTGGCGTAACATCTGCTTTTTGTGCTTTGGAGGAGCAGGTGACCGAGGGAACGAATTTGGGTTGCTGTTAGAGTAAGGATTCATTAGGGCAAAGTCTGGGCAGTGGTTTGTTATTAGATTATGGGGCTTTAGGGCAGATTGTGGGCAGTGGTTTGGTATTTGAGTATGGGGCTTTAAGGCAAATTCTGAGAATTAGTTTGGTTTCTGAGTATGGGGAAATCAGGGCAAATTCTGGGCAGTGGTCTGTTATTTGAGTATGGGGCTTTTGGGCAAACTCTGGGCAGTGGTTTGTTTTGTATGGGGAATTGGGGAAATTTAAATATAGGGCATTTGAACAGATTTGCATGTTGGATTGGTATGTGAGTATGGTTTACTGGGGCGAATTCGGGTCTTTAGGTAATGTTTAGGTATGAAGAATTGGGGCAAATTCAGGGGCATTTGGTCCGCGAATAAGTAAACATTTGACTCACATTCCTAGTAAAGTGAAGTGACCCAGAGAAGTGCAGCAGTCAGCTGTGTTTAGACGAAGTTCAGACTCTGGGGTTAGGGGGGGGGGGGGGGGATGCTTTCTTTAGAACCACATGAGTCATGAATTTCCTAAAAGTAAGAAAGCAGTGTGAGGACTCGACTACACGCTATTTCTTCACACTAGATCACATTGTAAACTTCCGCCTGGGTGCTGCTCATGCGATAGAGTGTGAGCATGAAGTCATGACGGTGCATTTGTGATGATAATGGTAAAACATCTCCCAACTTCCCATCAGCCCAATGTTACACTGATAAGTGTCAGGAGGCCCAGGTTTAACTAGCACACGGTGAATCTGACACACTGTGTCCTGGCTGTGACCGACGTGGTGTGTGATGTGCTGAAGCTCCATAATGAGTGTTGTGTGGGTATTCAGGCAACGTCCTGGGTTTTTAGCTAATAGATTTTGTTTTCAGGGTCAAAGTCGAGCGCTTCAGTACACAAGCATGTGCCGTCTGAGGTTCTGTGTGAGCCATGCTGACATTACCACTGGGTTTGGTCGTGGTTGACCTCCAGGGTCACGCTGGAGCTCACTAACGTCTTTGTGAGCAAGTGGTTGTTATGCGAAGTGTTAGTGTGTGACCAAGACAACCAGCCTGACACAATAGCCACATATCTGATCAGAGATAATGGAGGCCAGGCAGGGAGGTTCACGTGGGAACTGTTTTCCCGCTCTGAATGCGAGAAAGAGGCACCGTCACTTTAACTTTCATCAGAAGTGATTTGTAAGGAGTTTGCTCTCGGTTGTTCTGTAAATAGGTATGTTGCGCAAAAGGTAAGGAGTTAAAGGAGGCGGCTTAGTGGTTGGATTACTTTTGTTGTGACGGCCTCAGGACAGACGTTTTGCTCGCATCACGCCTGGCTGGAGATATTTTTATGATTGTTTTCAATGCTGGATGAAGTAAACAAACCATGAGTTAAAGTACAGATAGATTTAGTAAAATATGACTTGAGTAAAAGTACAAAGGTTTTTGCCTTTAATTGTACTTAAGTATTCAAAGTGCTATGATTTATTATAAATATAATGTTTCTATTACTATTTTTATCACAATCACCTCAGTTTATGTGAAAAGACACAAGTCTGGAGTTTTTTTCATCGTTTATTTTTTTCTAAATGTTCAGCTTGATGTTGAACTGATGCTGAACTGTATGATGGTGATCAGTAGATACACCAAGCGCCAGTAAATAGCAATATTAGTTTTTTATTCTTTATGCTGATTGGTTCGATTTATTCTCGTCCAGCAGAACCAGATGGCGAAAGCACTGTATGACAACGTGCCTGAGTCCCCAGAGGAGTTGGCATTCCGCAAAGGTGACATCCTGACGGTGATCGAGCAAAACACAGGAGGACTGGAAGGCTGGTGGCTCTGCTCGCTGCATGGGCGTCAGGGCATCGCCCCGGGGAACCGCCTCAAGCTTCTTATTGCCCCCATGTTCGAGGGCAATACAGCATCCACTCCCACATCTTCACCAAACCTGGTTCACCAGCAACAGAGACCCCAGACTCCCCAAGGCATCTACCAGGTGCCCCCCTGCCAGGATGTCTACCAGGTCCCACAGAGGAGCGTGCTGGCTGTGGACGGAATGCCGTCAAAAGTAAGGAAGATTTTCGTACAGTTTTGCTGAGCAAAAGGTTGGTAGAAAAGGGGGGGTAAGCTAGCAAAAACAGCCTGGGTGTGTCCTCAGTCCTTCACATATTATGTATAGCTCTCTTATTCTTATCTCAGCGCACTGCGTCTGAGCTGAAAACCACAGAAAGTCCAACAAAACAAGGTTTTGCGAGTGTGCGCAAGAAGGAAATCTGTAATCAACTTCACATTTACTGACTTTTCTGGAGCTCGCAGGTTTTTCATTTTCAGTTACAGAAACTCGCTGCTCTCAGTGGTCCGACATTTCGGAGAAGTTTGATAGAAAATATACAGGGCGCGTGTATGAAACAGGGGATGACGGATCCGTTTCAAACTACTGCACCCATGATACTGGAGAATTGGCTTTTTGTCTTTTTGCTCTAACGTCTAAGTGTTTTTTTTTTTTTTACTTGACAAGTTTCCAAAGCCAGACTGCTATTTTTTGCAGCCGCTGAAGCAGAGCGCTTGTTTGCTGTTTTCCACTCCAGCCCTCGCATGCATGAGGTCAGGCTGCAGGGCGTGTCGGCGTCTAGCGGTGCACTGTTTTTCACCACGACAGACGGGGTGAAGTTAATCTGCGACCATTGCGTAGGTGTGGCTTTGAGAAAGGTGCAGCTCAGATGAGGATTTCCTGCTTAATTCGCTCTCAGTGCTATAATATCTCTATAGATTTGCATGATAATTCGGTTTTCTGGAGCATGAGGATTTCAGTGTGAGATCAGTCATGGTGTCTGGAGTTGTCCTCACACTCTTGCTTTCAGCAGTTTTCGCCCACTGCGTAACATTTCCTGTCTTGCGAGCGCTAACGCAGTCACACCCACCAGTCTTCATCAAATCATTATACTGTACATGCAGACTGCAGACTAGTTCACAGGGATTTGATTTAATGTCAGTGTGTCTTAGCAAGTCCGTTTCTATCAGTGTTATCAGTGCCCATCATCACTGTCTATAAAGGAACGATAAAGAGTTATGAGTGTAGGCAGTGTGTAGCCACACCTTTCTGTAGAAGAATGATCAGCGTCACGTCTCGTTCAGGTCCCACGTAATAAAAGCCGAGTGGTCTCAATCTTTATGATAAAGCACAAGTAACTAAATAGATAATGCCTTGATGTGAACAACTGCCACCGTCCCGGTCCAGCCCCAATACTGCAATTTCCGCGAGGAGTCTGTTGACGGAGAAGGAAACAAACGTTGCGTTTCCTTCCTCATTTTTCCGGCGGAGACGTCTGAGCTCTCTGAGGATTTGCCACTTAATTGCCTGCATTAATGGGATGTGTGTCCCAACTGCTCTTTAAATAGATCGGGTTTGTTATTCAACCCTGTTCAACTGTATTCCGTGTGCCATGAGGGCATTTTGGTTAAAGTTCACTAATAAGAGTCAGTTCGATGCAGTTTTAATCCAGCCTCATCATTAGTAGGGTCACCCTGAGGTGCTCACGCTGCCGTTTTTAACGACTACTCCAGAGTCGAATCAAATGCAAAAGAATTCATGTCCTGCCCCAGAATCACACAAAACCGTGGTCATTATTTGTGATATGTGTAATGTAATCCTGTACTCCCTCTGCTGCTTCGAGACGTGTCCAGTCTGAGCACGCGCTGCAATAAAAAGGAGCTCCTGCACGTTGTTTTATGGCAGTTCCATGAAGTCATTGTAGAGCCACATTATCATTATTAATATCTGAAGGGTAATAAGCCTGAGATACTGGGTTGCAGAATGCGAGGTGGAATCAGAACAAGAGAGAGTTTTATTTATCTACGTTTCAAAATAGTCCCCTTAAACCCCAATACAGCGCCTCCCAGCTTATCCCCGCCACTTCTGGAAGTCTTATTTCCCAAATGTGTCGAGCACCTGGACCTCCCTAACGGTGTCAAAACAGCGACCTTTGAGCTGCATCTTCATCTTCGGGAAGAGGCTGAAGTCCGCAGGAGCCAAATCTGTTGAGGAGTGTGATTGTGGAAGTGAAATCGTGTTGTTTTCGGCCAGAAACCTTGTGCGAGAAAAGTTCGGTGACACACGTGGTCAGAATAGCAGACGCGGTAACGCCAGTGGTCAGAATAGCACCAGTCACACTGCGACCGATGTACACAGGACGATGTCTTTTGGCACACTGACTTATGAAATGTCGGTGCTCTCTGTGACTATGCGTGCAACCTTGTGCTGCCATCTGTTGGCATGGTACAAAATTAGTCTTGATGCTTTTAGATACCAGCTCATGTAATGCTCTGTGTTCACTGCAATTTATCCAGCCTAATCATAAGCAGCTTCCAAAGGCAGAGAGGTGCTAAGAAAGAGGAACCTGAGGCTCACTGAGGTTAAAAAAAAAGGACACAAAATGAGACAAACAAATGTACATCCAAATGTGTTGCTTTCACCAGCAGTATGTTCAGAGCTTCCAACTCAGATGGCTTTCTACTGGCCTCTGTCCAATCCATCCATATATCCACTCAATACATCCAAGTGTTTCCATTTTACATGGTGTCTCAGTTCTTCACTGATACCAGCATTGTACGAGTTGTGTGTTTTATCTTGTTCTGGTTCAGTCTCCGAGGTAAAGGAACAGGCCCGAGGCTCCAGTGGTCTGAGCTGACCTCACCATTCTTCACTGATGAGTTATATGTAGGAATGCATTTGATGTGTCCCTAAACACACACTCACACACACGCAAGCAAGTGTGTGATGATCCTGGTTATTAATACCATCTGGATGTTGTCTCCTCGGCTGTGTGTGTGTGTTGCGTCATGATAGTCGTCGTTCTCTCCGGTTAACAACCTGCATGTGGTTCAGATTCTTTAGTCCTTTAACTGAACCCCGGGAAGGGAATAGCAGCGTGCAAGCGGAACGCCATGAAGAGAGGGAATTCCTAACATTCCTCTGTCTGAACACATTAGAGGAAACTGTGAAGATACTTCTAGCATAATTGTCTTGTAATGATCAGTTTGACTAAGACGTAGTTTTCTTTCTCAGGTGACGACTCCGACACGAGTCGGACAGACGTACTTGTTTAACCCTTCCTCCAGCAGCACTCAAGACCTCTACGACGTTCCTCCGATGAGAACTCATGGGGTGAGTAAAGTTCACGTCTGTCTCTGACGCCCTGCATCAGTGATTCTCATGAACAATCACCGGATCAGTGTTGTGTTTTCTGACTTTTCAGGTGTACGACATTCCTGCCGGGAAAAAGAAAGGAAACCATGCAAGTTCTCAAACCCAGGGTCTTTACGACATTCCTCCGACGCAGGAAGCGAAGAATCAGGGGGTGTACGACATACCACCACCATCACAAGGGGTACGTTTTAATCTTGTGATGGATTTAATGGTTTAGCAGGAAAGCGTTTACAGCGTAGATGAATTCGCTATGCTCCCTTTTTTCCGACATCTCAGCGCCAACAGTAGGAGAAAATAAATAGTCTTCTTTTTATCCGTTTCCTGTGGTTGTTAAATGAGACCTCTGCCTGCCAGCAGTGATGTAGTCCGACCCCGTTAAAGACTTAAATAACTGCCCATTTTATACCTCCGTGCTGTTCGGAGCACGGCGCAGCCCAACGCCGCGAGTTTGTTTGCAAGAAATTAAGAAATGCAGAGAACCTGTTATTTGCGACCCCTTTAATTAAAGGGTTTGTGAGTCGCTCTACAAGGCAGATTTCAAGCCTGGCTGAAAACGCTTACAACGTTCACGCCGGTTATTTCTTGTTCCCATGGTTTGGACAAACCCTATGCTTTATGCTCAGATCAGGCTTCTGGATAATACCGGGAAATGAGGTCATGGGAGGTGGACTGGGAAAAACTTTTTTTAATTCGCTATAAAATGGAAAATTAAAACACTCAGTCACTGAAATGAAACTGCTGTAGACCACTTAACCCATAAAATCACACCATGTCCCACTTGCATACCTGTCCATGAATACCCTGCAGAGGTATTATACCAGGGGTCCCCAAACATTTTTCTGTAAGGGCCACATAATGTTTCCTTTCTTCAATGGGGGTCTGTAACAGGAAATGCAACGTGA
Organism: Silurus aristotelis; assembly: GCF_946808225.1. Classification (NCBI taxonomy): domain Eukaryota; kingdom Metazoa; phylum Chordata; class Actinopteri; order Siluriformes; family Siluridae; genus Silurus; species Silurus aristotelis. The sequence goes on from NC_139594.1 coordinate 20,175,206, forward strand.
CCGAGTGACTACCAGTGTTATTGTGGAGATTTTATTATGATTTTTAAAGCAGTTATTTCGCCTCCTAATGCTGGATTAGTTTATTATTTAGTTTTTTCACCGTACAGACACATGAGCGTCACTTTACAGCAGATGTATTGCATATTAAAACAGCATTATTACTATCAGAATGACTTTTTTTTATATTAATTTCCATTGAAATCAAAACATTTGCTTGCTTGTGGTTGGTGGGGGAAATCGTTACATATAATTTGGCTGCGTTAATAATAGGAGATCGACCGATAGCGATTGCAAGGTTGGATCGTACTCGCCGACAACCGACTCCCCATAATGCCAGATCCATTTCTATACTTGTCAAGTCATTTGAGATGTGAAGGAGATGTGTTTTGTTCTGCTTGTTGTTTGTGCATTGATAATGGACTTCATGACGTTTCCATTTCATTAGGTTTATCCCGTACCACCTGGTAAAACTAACGGCGATCAAGAAGAGGGCAACTATGACTTTCCACAGCCCCACAAGAAGAAGATGGAGGGCGTGTACGATGTTCCGCCGATGTTGTTGTCTAAATCTGCCCAGTCGAACTATGACTTCCCTCAAGGCAACTGCAGTAGTGCCATGTACGACATTCCAGCAAGCCAGATTAACTCTGGAGCGTCCCATGATTTATACGACGTTCCACGCGGGATTCCGCAGCAAACGCAGAGCAGGGAACAGGATCGTAACAGGGGTATCTATGATGTCCCACCCCCCGATTCTCGTGCCGTGGCTGATGTGAGTGAAGGCATGAACCGCTTTTCTTTTTCCAGCACAGGAAGTAGCATGTCCACATCTTCGTCTTTAGGCGGTTCTTCGGCAGAGGGCCGTCTTGTGCTGGACCTAGATTGTGCCTTGCAAAAGCTTAGCCACATTCAGCAAGGCCTGGAATCGTCCCTGTCCTCTCTGAAAGCCTTGACCTCCTCGCCCAGCTGGAGAACTTACGGCTTCATGGAGCGCTATGCTAACGAACTGCGCTCCAAAATGGAGCGTGTTCGAGGTGCTCTTGCCGAATTCCTTGCTTTTGGAAAAGGCGCCGCAGCGAACGCGTCTACTCTGTCAGACCCGGTGCTGCATTCCAAACTGAGGAAGCAGCTGCAGAGGCTGGAGGACTCGCAGCAGATCCTGCAACAGAGCCTGGAGAACAGTAGCTGGGCTCTTGCGACTGGAAAGCAGCAGAGCAAAAGTGACGAACTGGACCGTTTTATTATGGTGGCACACACCCTGCCTGACGATGGAAAGCAGTTGGTGTCCACAGTAAGGAGCCATGCAGAGCTGCTGTTCCGCAGGGCACCCATAGAGGGCGTTGTTCACCCATTCACCTGCAACCCAATCGAAGAGGAGAGCTACGACAGCCAAACCAAACCGTTCCCCCTGGTTCAGGATAGCGAACAGTGTGTAAAAAGTTGGATGGAGGATTATGACTACGTCCATTTGCAGGTGAGAACGGTGGAAAAAGTTATTTTCTTTCGATGCAGCAAGTTCATGCCAGACTCAGTGATGTTTATCGGTTTGCTCATGTCAAAAAGAAAAGCATTTTAAGCTCTAATGTTCTCTAATACGAGGTGGCGTCAAAAAGTTTCGAGAAGAGCCCTGTTTACAAGAAAGTACTTTATTTATCTACGTTTGCACACTATCACCTTCAAAATAGACCCCTTGCACAGCAATACAGCGCCCCAGTGTTCCTGGGACAAACCTAGTCTTAAACCTTTTTAATGCCACCTCATAAACGTTATCCACACTACACAAAGCACATTGGCTGTTTGTAGTTTTCCTGCAGGCACTACAGTACAGAATTAAACAGGACTTTTATTTCCGCAGGGAAAAGAGGAATTCGAGCGTCAGCAGAAGGCACTCTTAGAAAAGGAGAACATCGTGAACCAGTGCAAGGTCAAACTGGGACAGGAACAGGTGACTTTTACCTCCGATTCCATTAAGAACGTGAGCATAGAATATGGGATGTGCTTCATTCTATTTTTTCTTCTCTTTCTCCTAGCTGAATCAGTTTAAGCAGCTGGAGCGGGAGGTGATCAAACCTGTAGAAAACGACTTCACACGCTGGATCTCACGTCAGCACTCCACAGGCTCCTCCTCCCCATCAGATTCTTCCTCCACGTCCTCCGCAGGAGGCGGAGTTCACTTATGTGGGCGGGACCGGCAGCTTCTGGCCTTCTACGGAGAGCAGTGCGAGCAGCACTTCGTGACCCTGCTAAACGCCGTGGACGCATTCTTCAGCTGCGTGGGGGCCGGCCAGCCCCCAAGGATCTTCGTCGCTCACGCCAAATTCGTCATCCTCAGTGCACATAAGCTTGTATTTATCGGAGACACTCTGTCGCGCCAAGCTACGATGCCCGAAGTGGCCAATCGGGTGATGGACTCGAGCAACGTGCTGTGCGAGTTGCTCAAAACGGTAGTAGGAGCCACGAAAGCAGCTGCCCTGCATTACCCCAACACGACAGCCGTGCAGGAGATGGTGGATCGAGTCACGTCCCTCTCTCACCACGCACAGCAGTTTAAAATGCAGCTCTTACAGATGGCCACGTTGTGATCCGCGGGAAACGTGCTCACGTTTGAACTAAAAAAAAACGTTCCATCATGTTATATGTATTACGCACATTGACAAATGCCGGCTTTGTAAATAATGTCGTCCAGTATCCCGTGTAAATATTTGATTTAGATTTGTTTTATATAAGAAGAAATGCTATGAATATATTTGACTATAAAGCGGCTTCAGGATGGATTTTCGTTCTCGGTTTTTAACCGTTTTTAACGATCGCCTTATAAATTGTGCTCTTTCGCCCAGTAGATCGAAGCCGCACCTGCTACTGGAAATGTAGACGTTCTTTACCTTCTGTTGGTGTGAAAGTAAAAGACTCGTCATTTTATTGTTTTGTGATTTCAGACAAAACTGTATCCTCAGAACACGTGTAGACTGGGCCAGCAGGGGGCGCTGGTAATCAAGGCTTTTCAACCAAATAACGAACAGCAAAACTAGCAAACTACTCTGATACCTCTATACCTTATGCAAACTCAAACGGCTGTGTGCCGACCCGAGAACATCTGCAATACGATTTTTTCTCCGGTACGGACCTGCGCACGCTTTAACATGCTTTATGGGGCCTAAAAGTACTGACGTCATTAATTCGGATCCCTTTTTTTTTTTTTTTTTTTTTTTAATGTGACTGCACAAAAAAAAAAAAATTTACTATTGAAATGCTGTATAATGGCTGGAGGTCATCCTGAGCTGTAGAAATGCTCTTAGCACTGCTAGACAGCCAGACCACGTCTTAAATACGTCTCAAATTTAGAAGCGATTACATCATGCCTCTGATCAGGGTTTTGTCTCTTTGCTTGATCATTGATCATAATCTCCTACTTGCTAGACTAGGAAATGTTGTTGGAATAAAGGGAACAGTTCTCTCCTGGCTCAGGTCTTATTTGACTCAGTTTGTTGGTGTAAATGGTGAGTTCTCCACACTCTCCGAGGTAAAGTTTGGTATTCCGCAAGGATCTGTCTTAGGCCCACTGCTTTTCTCTTTATATATGCTGCCTCTGGGTGAAATTATAAACATGGTATTTGCTTCCATTGCTATGCTGATGATACACAGCTGTATATTTCATTAAAGCCAGATATAGACTTAATTACGTTGAGGAACGTGTCAAGGAACTTTTGCACTAGGACCACATGCATGGTCTTCAACAGGAGATTACTGTGATTAGTTTACACTAGTCTCCATTTCCATCTAATGACACAAAACATCCACATTCTCCTACATAATACACAATTAGAAAGCAGAAATGATTTATATGGGTAATACCTGAACTCATCTAGATGAGGATGGGTTCTGTTTTCCTCAATGAGATCCTCTCATGGTTTTGTATCAAGAGTTTTTTTCTAGAGGGTGTTTTTTCAAGGCAGGCGCATTTGTAAAAAGTTAAGCGTTGTTGTGCCGCACGTGATGCTGCGTCTTGCCATTACACTGGCAAACCTGCGATGTCCCCCTCCATCTGGTAACTTCCCAAGAAAATGGTAAGACTCGCATAAGGAACCAGACTCAAGAGGGTACCCATCCTCATCTGGGTGGCACCGAATGTCCATCTATTACAGCTTATTACAGCCAGCAGGTGGCAGTAGTCTGTATTCGGCACCCAAACAGGAACCGTTAGAGCTAGCTAACGGATGCCTGTATCTTTCTTCAATACTGTCTGCTAAGCAGCGAAAGAAAAGAGCAAGAATGACAAAAAAACACCATCGTTCAATCTCTTCAGTCTCTCTTTTTATGTGCTCAATCGCTAAGCCGAATATCTCACCGGAGTTCTCTTTCTCATCGACGAGTTCCGCCGCGGAGTCGACATGCAGCATCGTTCCGAAAAACGGCCGACAATTTTGTGTATCACATTTAATAATTAACTGTTATATTTTATGATGGAGTGAGAAAAAAAAACAGGCCGAAAAATAAACTGCTAAAAATAATTTTATATTGGCATCACGTGTCGGTCAACTTTAATTTTTTTTTTCGACCACAAATGAATAAGTAAATAAATAACGAGCTGAATGAAGATATGGATTTTTACAAAGAGTTCGCCCGCAAAAACTCACCACAATACACACACTTTACTATGATCTATTGCTCCCTGTACTTACAGCTTCTTGGTCGTGGTTGGAGCAGGTTGTTCCAGTTGTATTGATTTATATCGCCCCCTTGTGTTTGTCTAAAGCTATTACACACCAACGAAAGCTAACCTGCAGTCTTAACACACACACTTAACGAAATCATTACTGAGAAACGATAACATGTACTTAGTGGTGTGTAATATCGATGATGTTTATGATGTTCTTCGCATCTTCGATCATTTTGTGAAATGTGTCCTACACAGCGAATGTGTGACAGTGTGTGTGTTTGGAACCGTATGTGTGTGTGATGATCAGAATGAGTCAGGAGTCAATGGTTCGCAATAAATACAACTTTAATCGAATGCTTACAGACCTGATGTGGAGAAATGTGACTACATCATTGTGAAATTACATGACCGTGTAGGTTTTTTTTGTTTACTCCACCACCCAGAGATGAAGAACTGTACGCTGGAACAGGAGAGTGACTTCTGATCTCACACACCTTCCTCCTCTACCTCAATCCCTCAGAGGGACTTTGCTAACGTTCACTAACGCTTTACTGAATACCTACTATCTACTGACCTCATCCTCAACCTCCTCCACATCTTCAACCTCAAACTCATTCTAAAGCACAACCTCCTCCTCAGCCACTTTCTTCTGCTCTTCCTTGCGTCTGTGGACTTACAACTGCACTGTACACCACGTCCTTCTTCTCTCTCTCACACACACACACACACACACACACACACACACACACACACACACACACACACACACACACACACACACACACACACACACACACACACACACACACACACACACACACACACACACACACACACACCCTCCAGCAGGGTGTAAACCCCTGGACCAGCGTATGGAGAAAGAACAGCGGGATGTACTGGAGATGTTGGAGAAGAAATGCAACAGTGGATCACAGATGAAGCTCAGGAGATCGTTGATGAGGAAATGAGGAGATGTAGTGCCAAGATCTTTAGTGTGTCATGTGACTTCTGGTTGTAGTGTCTGCATGTGTGTGTGAGTGCAGTTCTGGGTCGTCACTGTCCTGGCTGGAAGCGCGTCACTCCCTCGTTCAGGTGGTGGATGAGAGACGGACAGGGTGGAGGTCAGATGAAGAAGAAGAAGATGAAGAAGAAGAAGAAGAAAAGGGGGGAGGTAAGTAATTGGGTGTAAAAGAGGGGGGGTTCAAGACAGGGAATCATCCCACTTTGTTTTCAGGACTCGTCGTTTTCAGCAGGGGGCGTGGTCGCGTTGTTAGCGGAGTGATCCAGGTCCGACTTGCTGGAAATTCGGTCGAGCTCCGCCTGGACGTCAGTCAGCCCCAATTTCGAACCTGAAACACACACACGGCCGGAGCGTGCGGCGTCAGGGGACAAAACGATAAACACACACGCCCTTATTTTTTGTTCTTTATTAAATCTTGTTTATGTAAATGAAGCGTCTATGCGGCTTCTCACGTGAGACTGTTAAAGAACATGCGGTGCATGAAGCTGATGTCGAAACCCCTGGAGATGTTCCGGTATCTACACTGCTATCGAAACTGCGACAGAAAAATACGAGCTGAATCTATAATACACAGGAAATGGAGCATGTAATGGAGTTCTGAGGGAGTGTGTGTTTATTACAGAACGATGAAGTGGTGTCGGAAAGGGCTGAGCAGGTTAGGGGGCCCTTAAATTAAGACCCGTTTACAATGATTTACTTTTCAAGGCCTAAAATCTATGATTTTTACATTTGAGACTTTTTAAGATTTTGTTGAAACCCTGTAGAGGGCGAGAGAGAGCAAGAGACTTTACATACACATATATACAATATATGAACAATTATATTTACATATACACTGTATGGCCAAAAGTATTTGGACACCCAAATTTTACCCGTCCGTATGTCTCCAAACTGTTTCCGCGAAGTTGCAGGTACTACGGGAGTTTTTTTTTTTCTTTCATCACTTGAACAAGGAGACCAGAACCCGTTCCAGCATGACACAGAGTGCACAAAGCCAGCTCCATGAAGATCCGCTTTCCATTAGGGTTGGAAGATGTGGAAGATCTCCTGCTGTAGAGCTCCAACCCTACATAAAGGTCACCTACACCAGTACCTGACTTTACTAACACCCTTGTTGCTGAAAGAATCTCCAAAAATCTAGTGAAACGTCTTCGCAGAATAGTGGAGGGAATTACCACAGTACATGGGGAGTAAATGGTGGAACTGGAGGTTTAAAAAAAAAACAAAAAAAACAGCAATATTATGCTCGGGTGTCCACAAACTTTTGGCCATATATTGTAGATTTAATAAAAATGCTGGGTGCTGGGGGGCGGGGCGGTACAGCAGTGACGATAGAGTAGGGGCGATAGGGCAGGGGCGGGGTCCTGAGAGCAGAGTGCTGGGAGGGGAGGGTGCAGGGGGGGTGGCAGGGGGCGCCATCTGCCATGCTGGACTCGCACTGCTGAGCCTGTGGCATCGTACAGGAGACGCTCGAGTGTGAACTTGTATTTCTATACTTGTGTAAATAAAAGTATAAGTGATATACATCATGGTAAACACATCATTATATATGTAGAAGTATAGAAACACAAGTGGGGGAGGTGTATGGGTTCATGCAGCGACATATGATTGGTTAGAATACCGTGCAGGAAAAGTCTGCATGAACACACACCTTAACGTGGCCAACATCCCTTGGCTAACACACACCCAAAAGACACACAGATGATGAAAGACGGTTACATACATGTTCATGAGGAAAGACTTAAGACACAGACGCACACACATAGCACTCACTCATCACAGCAGTGTGAAATTGTGGGATTATAGCAGTGTGGGATTATTGTAGTGTAGGATTAAAGCAGTGTGGGATTATAGCAGTGTGAGATTGTAGGATTGTAGCAGTGTGGGATTAGATCAATGTAATATTGCAGTGTGCAGTTATAGAAGTGTGGGGTTATAGCAGCGCAGGATTATGGCAGTTTGGGGTCATAGCAGGGTAGGGTTATAGCAATGTAGGATTGTGCCAGTGTGGAATTATAGCAGTGTGGCAAGAGTGGGACTGTGGCACTGCAGGATTATGGCAGCGTGGGATTATAGCAGTGTGTCATTGTGAGTTTATAGCAGTGTGGGATTATGACAGTGTGGGGATTATAGTAGTGTGTCATTGTGGGTTTATAGCAGTGTGGGATTGTGCCAGTGTAAAATAATAGCAGTGTGGCAAGAGTGGGATTATAGCAGTGTGGGATTGTGGCAGTGTGGGGTTGTGGCAGTGTGAGTTTATAGCCGTGTGGCACTATAGGATTGTTGCAGTGCAAAATTATAGCAGTGTAGGATTATGGCAGTGTAGGATTATGACCGTGTGAGATTATAGAAGTGTGGCAGTGTAGGATTGTGGCGCTCTGAGATTATAGCAGTGTGGCAGTGTATGATTGTGACAGTGTGAGATTATAGCAGTGTGGTAGTGTAGGATTGTGGCACTGTGAGATTATAGCAGTGTGGCAGTGTATGATTGTGACAGTGTGAGATTATAGCAGTGTGGCAGTGTAGGATTGTGGCGCTGTGAGATTATAGCAGTGTGGCAGTGTAGGATTGTGGCGCTGTGAGATTATAGCAGTGTGGCAGTGTCGGATTGTGGCGCTGTGAGATTATAGCAGTGTGGCAGTGTCGGATTGTGGCACTGTAAAATTTTAGCAGTGTGGCAGTGTAGGATTGTGGCGCTGTGAGATTATAGCACTGTGGCAGTGTCGGATTGTGGCACTGTGAGATTATAGCAGTGTGGGATTATAGCAGTGTGAGATTGTGACAGTGTAAGATTATAGCAGTGTGGCAGTGAGGGATAATTTACACCATCCTTTTTAAATGAAACTGAGGTGACACGATTAATCAGAGTGGCAACGAAAAGAAAATGTAATCAAATAAAATTAAATTAAATAAAATTAAAGAGTAGAAAGGGAAACAGTGTCATGTGACTGAAAGTAAGCGCCGTGTTCACTTCAGCGTGTGTGAGAGTTAATCTGCAGATGTGCCAGCTATGTCAGTCCAGGTTACGTGTGTGTGTGCGTGTGTTAAACTAGTTAGTGTTTTGTGCACATGCAGTACAGGTTTAATGGGGTGTTGTTTTTTACCGTTGCTGATGTCAGAAATCTGGTATGGAGGAGGAGGAACACATGAGGAAGAGGAGAGTGAGAACAAAAAGATGGATAAACAACGGCGGACAAATGTCTTCTCTTCATCTGTCTATCTATTTATCTATCAAAAAAAAAAAAACTAAGAAAAAAAAAAGTTAGTGGGGGGAGCTACTGGATAATATGGAAGTAAAGAAGTGTGTGATGAGACACGTGTAGACGTCCTGGTGGATGTGAGGTGGTGCTTCTTACCGGACTTGCGCACTGTTCCAGGCGTGTTCCCGCCCCCTCCTGCAGGCTGACCCGGCCCAGGAGAACCGGCTTTCTTAGTCAGAAGACTGTTGAAGAAGTTCGCCAGCACACCCTCACTAGTTTGACCTCCTGCCACATGGAGAAGATGAGCTCAGCACAAACACACTGATGTTCTCCTACCTACAGCCCAGCTATGTTCTCTCCCAGCTCTTTACTACACTCAGAGTAACACAGACACAATGTTCAGCTCCACAAGAACATGTTCAAGAAGAAAGGTTAAAAGAGATGAGAATGAAGGGAGGGGGAAAAAAAGCGGAGCGCTCCCTAACCCTTGTCCTGTCAACATTCAGCTGGAGGCTTAAACATCTAACCACGGCTGTAACCAATTCCTCCAGGAGTCTGCTGGAAGAACGGTTACGGTGCTGGAGTTCTCTGAGTCTGGGCTGACAGATGTGTGCACAGGAGAGAAAGAGAATCGAGAGATACACGAGAAGAAGAGAAGCATGCGTCCAGAAGGCCCGGCTCTCATACACACCTTTCATATTGGGATCAATCTTCTTGGTACCTGATTGCATGGGCATGACGTTCGCCACATTAGCGGCTGCCGAGCGATTGGTCGTCCTCGGGGAGCCGGTGGGAGCTCGGTTTGAGGGGTCCTAATATACACATACACACAACAACACACAACGGTGAGGCTAACACACACACACACACACACACACACACACACACACTCTGAAGTGCTATAAAAAGGAAGCACTCACCACTGGCCTTCCTGCTGTGGCTGCAGGCTGTTTCGCTAACAGAGTCTACAGGACACAGAGAGAGAGAGAAAGAGAGAGAGAAAGAGAGAGAAAGAAAGAGAGAGAGAGAGAGAGAGAGAGAGAGAGAGAAGGAGTTTAGCACCTACACAACACTCCTCTAATTAGAAAACTCTCCTTGCATTTACATCTCATCTCTCCATCATTGTGGTGTCGGGGCTTTCGTTTTTGCGGCTCACCAAATGTAATCCTTCTTACATATTAACGTATTAAGTGGCGGACAGCAAGTTTGTTTAGTTTCCACCTCGCACTTTTAGCACATTTAAAAATACATATATATTTTTTTTTTTTATTAGATTTAAAAAAAAAAATAAAACAAAATAAAAACAAAATGTAAAAAATGTAAACAATTGCATGAAGGATGGAACGAATGAAGACGTTTGTTAAAGTATAAAATAAGTAGATCATATCTTTAGAAAATTTAATTTTAAATATAAAACACACACACACACACACACACACACACACACACACCTTAATTACATTTTTCCATTTATATAATTTGATATATTTTAAATGATATATTTAAGTTTTAGAAAAATATTATAAAATATTAGTTTATAAATAATATATTAATCCCCGAACCATGGATTCCCCCCACCCCCCCGGAGTGGAAGTGAAAGGTTCTTGCAGCAGTATTACGAGCTCATAGGTTCATTAGAACTTGTGCAGTCGCGTAGTTGGTGTTTGGGATGGAATGTATTTTCGAAATCAACTTCCTACAGCATTACCTGCAACTTCACGAGGAACACTTGGTCATCTTCGGCCTGGATCTCCTTCTCATGTACAAACTGTAAGAGTGAAGCGGAACATTCAAGCGGGGATTTCAAAACACAGAAACCTTCCACCTTCACACCTCACATGGGATGAGCATTACTGGGACAAAAATACACACACATTTTCTGAACATCTTATTCCACCTGTGTGTTATTATAATAAGCTCCTCTCTCCTGGGGAGATGTTCCGCTGGATTTTGTTAAGGTTGTTTTAAGGATGTTACAAAAATGTCAGTTACTGACGTAAGTGATACTTTAATATTGTCGGGTGTCCTGATACTGCGTGAGCAGCCACATCTTACCTTTCTGACTGGAGGCTTTACTATTACATCTTCAAAGTTATCTTCTGCTTTGACGCTCTGGAAGTTCTCGTGTAGGATGGTGATTTTTTTCTCGTTGTCCCACCCTGACGGACTGAAACACAAAAGACGGAGCTCAATGCTCGCGACTCCAGCTGGAGACGGAGAACTCACCTCGTCCTGCAGACACTTACATAAACACAGAGTCCTTCTCCACCACCTGGGCGGGGAAATGAAACGGGAAGCCGTATAACCTGTGAATGAGGTATTTATATATCAAGTCTATGTTTTTGTTCTCCTTCATGGATGTGTAGAGCAGCGCAGCTCCGTCTGAGAGCGAGTGAGCAACGGGTCAAGGAGAAGAACGTGCCGAGAACCTGCAGAACGTCCGCCTCAAGAGGTTGTCATTAAGCCAAAAAGCCTCTCCAGATAACGCCGTCATCACGAACATATGACCGTCTGACCTGCTAACACTGGATTAATGCCTCTGTGTCTGTGTGTCTGTGTGTGTGTGTGTGTGTGTGTGTGTGTGTGTGTGTGTGTGTGTGTATAAGTGTGTGTGAGTGCGTGTGTGTGTGTGTGTGTGTGTGTGAGATTTATGAGGGTTCAGCTGTAAAGGATACACTGCAGGCAGAAGCGGCGGATGTGCGACTGGATGAAGTCTAAGTGCTCGTCTCTATAATCATGTTCCTTCTCCAAAGTGCTGATAGCATCACACTGAGAGAGAGAGAGAGAGAGAGAGAGAGAGAGAGAGAGAGAGAGAGAGAGAGAGAGAGAGAGAGAGAGGTTTAAGGGTACTAGGGTACCAAAGGGGCTGCAGGGGGGAATGCACCGGGGGGAACGCCAGTTATATATCACTGCTATATACAGTGAGGAAAATAAGTATTTGAACACGCTGCTATTTTGCAAGTTCTCCCACTTAGAAATCATGGAGGGGTCTGAAATTGTCTTCGTAGGTGCATGTCCACTGTGAGAGACATAATCTAAAAAAAAATTCCAGAAATCACAATATATGATTTTGTAACTATTTATTTGTATGATACAGCTGCAAATAAGTATTTGAACACCTGAGAAAGTCAATGTTAATATTTGGTACAGGAGCCTTTGTTTGCAATTACAGAGGTCAAACGTTTCCTGTAGTTTTTCACCAGGTTTGCACACACTGCAGGAGGGATTTTGGCCCACTCCTCCACACAGATCTTCTCTAGATCAGTCAGGTTTCTGGCCTGTCGCTGAGAAACACGGAGTTTGAGCTCCCTCCAAAGATTCTCTATTGGGTTTAGGTCTGGAGTGAAGGGTGTAGTGATGGGTGTGTTGTAGTAATAGGTGTGGTGTGGTGATGGTTGTTGTGAGGGTGTGGTGTAGTGAGGGGTGTAGTGATGGGTGTGTTGTAGTGAAGGGTGTAATGAGGGGTGTGTTGTAGTGAAGGGTGTAATGAGGGGTGTGTTGTAGTGAAGGGTGCGGTGAGGGGTATGTTGTAGTGATGGGTGTAGTGATGGGTGTGTTGTAGTGAAGGGTGTAGTGATGTGTGTGTTGTAGTGAAGGGTGTAGAGTGAGGGGTGTGTTGTAGTTAAGGGTGTGGTGAGGGGTATGTTGTAGTGATGGGTGTAGTATGGGGTGTGTTGACGTGATTGGTGTAGTGTGGGGTGTAGTGAGGGGTGTGTTGTAGTGAAGGGTGTGGTGAGGGGTATGTTGTAGTGATGGGTGTAGTGAGGGGTGTGTTGACGTGATTGGTGTAGTGTGGGGTGTAGTGATGGGTGTAGTGAGGAGTGTTGTAGTGAAGGTTGTAGTGCAGGGTGTAGTGAGGGGTGTGTTGTAGTGATGGGTGTAGTGATGGGTGTGGTGTAGTGAAGGGTGTAGTGAGGGGTGTGTTGTAGTAAAGGGTGTAGTGGTGGGTGTGGTGTAGTAAAGGGTGTAGTGAGGGGTGTGTTGTAGTGAAGGGTGTAGTGATGGGTGTGTTGTAGTAATAGGTGTGGTGTGGTGATGGTTGTTGTGAGGGGTGTAGTGATGGGTGTGTTGTAGTGAAGGGTGTAATGAGGGGTGTGTTGTAGTGAAGGGTGTAATGAGGGGTGTGTTGTAGTGAAGGGTGCGGTGAGGGGTATGTTGTAGTGATGGGTGTAGTGATGGGTGTGTTGTAGTGAAGGGTGTAGTGATGGGTGTGTTGTAGTGAAGGGTGTAGAGTGAGGGGTGTGTTGTAGTGAAGGGTGTGGTGAGGGGTATGTTGTAGTGATGGGTGTAGTATGGGGTGTGTTGACGTGATTGGTGTAGTGTGGGGTGTAGTGATGGGTGTAGTGAGGGGTGTGTTGTAGTGAAGGGTGTGGTGAGGGGTATGTTGTAGTGATGGGTGTAGTGATGGGTGTAGTGAGGGGTGTAGTGAGGAGTGTGTTGTAGTGAAGGTTGTAGTGCAGGGTGTAGTGAGGGGTGTGTTGTAGTGATGGGTGTAGTGATGGGTGTGGTGTAGTGAAGGGTGTAGTGAGGGGTGTGTTGTAGTAAAGGGTGTAGTGGTGGGTGTGGTGTAGTGAAGGGTGTAGTGAGGGGTGTGTTGTAGTGAAGGGTGTAGTGAGGGGTGTGTTGTAGTGATGGGTGTAGTGATGGGTGTGGTGTAGTGAAGGGTGTAGTGAGGGGTGTGTTGTAGTGAAGGGTGTAGTGAGGGGTGTGTTGTAGTGAAGGTTGTAGTGAGGGGTGTAGTGAGGGGTGTGTTGTAGTGAAGGTTGTAGTGCGGAGTGTAGTGAGGGGTGTGTTGTAGTGATGGGTGTAGTGATAGATGTGTTGTAGTGAGGGTGTGTTGTAGTGAGGGGTGTAGTGAGGGGTGTGTTGAAGTGAGGATGTAGTGAGGGGTGTGTTGTAGTGAGGGGTGTAGTGATAGGTGTGTTGTAGTGAGGGGTGTGTTGTAGTGAAGGGTGTAGTGAGGAGTGTTTTGTAGTGATAGGTGTAGTGAGGGGTGTGTTGTAGTGAAGGTTGTAGTGCGGGGTATAGTGAGGGGTGTGTTGTAGTGAAGGGTGTAGTAAGGGGGGGGTGTTGTAGTGATGGGTGTAGTGATGGGTGTGGTGTAGTGAAGGGTGTAGTGATAGATGTGTTGTAGTGAGGGGTGTGTTGTAGTGAGGGTGTGTTGCAGTGAGGGGTGTACTGAGGGGTGTGTTGTAGTGAGGCGTGTAGTGAGGGGTGTGTTGAAGTGAGGGTGTAGTGAGGGATGTGTTGTAGTGATGGGTGTAGTGAGGGGTGTAGTGATAGGTATGTTGTAGTGAGGGGTGTGTTGTAGTGAAGGGTGTGTTGTACTGAAGGGTGTAGTGACGGGTGTGTTGTAGTGAGGGGTGTGTTGTAGTGAAGGGTGTAGTGAGGGGTGTGTTGTAGTGAGGGGTGTGTTGTAGTGAAGGGTGTAGTGAGAGGTGTGTTGTAGTGATGGGTGTGTTATAGTGAGGGGTGTAGTGAGGGGCATTGCCTACCTTGGTACACACCACCACTAGAGGAATGCCCAGGTTGTGTGTGAGTGTGTTATCACCCAGCGGAAGCACAATGCTCTCCTCCTCCGACTCTGCAGTTCTCCTTGGAGAGACTCCTTCCACACTGCTCCCAGGCTCCACATATTCCTGGAACTGCTTCACCACTGCACAAGGACACAGCACAATTAACCAACATACATACACACACACACACACACACACACACACACACACACACCCACCCACATCACTTGACCAACACACACACACACACACACACACACACACACACACACACACACACAACACACACCCCCACATCACTTAACCAACACACAGCACGATTGACCAACACACACAAACACACACACACACATCACTTAACCAACACACAGCACGATTTACCAACACACACACACACACACACACACACACACACACACACACACACACACACTGCATTATCGGGTCCACTGTGGAAAAAAATGGGCAAGGCCGGCTTTAAGGTCGTTTGAGGGGGGCTGGAAGCTCAGTGGTTAAGACATTGAACTTTAAAACAGAAGGTCATAAGTTCAAATCCCAGCACCACCAAACTTTCACTGCTGAGCCTTTCACCCTCAAATGCTGTTGTTAGTCGCTCTGGATGAGGGCGTGTCCCAAAATGCCATAAATGTAAATGTATGACTTTTATAACTTTTATTAAATCCTGGGGTCCAAATTCACCTGATGACTTTGTGACACGCTCCTGCTCACTAGAGCTGCACGATTTGGGGAAAATGTCATGTTGTGATTATTGTGGTCAATATTGCGATATGCGATCGCAATAAACTCACGAGACCATTCGGTTCTAAAATCCTTAAACCTGCTCCACTCTGAAGCTCCTGACAAGCTGAAGAGCTCAGAGGTATGCATACAGGTTGGAGTATACCTACAATCATACACCTACAACCTCAGACCTACAACCATACACCCAGACCTGCACACCTACACCCTCGTACCTACACACATACCTGTACACCTATACCCATACACCTACACCAGCGTACCCACACATACCTGCACACCTACACCCATACACCAGCGTACCAATACATACCTGCACACCTACACCAGCGTACCCACACATACCTGCAAACCTACACCCATACACCAGCGTACCTACACATACCTGCACACCTACACCAGCGTACCTACACATAACTGCACACCTACACACACGCACCTACAACCGCACTTATACCTACACCCGCACACCTACACCCACACACCTATACCTGCACACCTACAATCGCACACCTACACCTGCAAACCTACACCAATACACCTACACCCATACCCCCGCACACCTACAAACCTACACCGATACACCTACACCCACACATGCACAACTACAACCAAACACCCAGACCTGCACACCTACACCCATACACCTACACCCCACTCACACCCCCAAGTCCACCTACTTCTGTGCTCGAGCTCTCTCATGGTCTCGGGAGGAACTCGCAGTTTGTCCAGGTAATCCCTCAGCACGCTGGTCCACTTGTGGAGCGAGTCGAGGGCCAGCCAGGGCCGGGAAAGATCTACCACCAACACAGCCAGAGAGTCAGCCAAGTTCTCCACGCCCATGGCAAACTTCTGCAGGCCTTTATGATACAGATCTCCATCCAGCACCCAGGCGTTACACCGCGAATGATCTACAAAACAAAGAATAACAAAATACAACCATGTGGTTTACAAAAACGTGGGCCATCAGTACTGAGATACTAAAGTTCAAATATCAAGTCAAGTCAAGAGGCTTTTATTGTCATTTTTACTATACACAGTGGTACACAGTACACAGTAAAAACGAAACAATGTTCCTCTGGAACCCTGGTGCTACACTAAACAACAACAGCATAGAGCTACAACACAAACAAAGTGCATTGAGTGCAACCTGGTGCAAACAAAAAAACATTACAGACAGACAACACAAGACAAGACAAAAGACATATGATGGTGATATTTGTTATATTAACCCTCCTGACCAGCTAGAACAACATCTGCTTCATTATACTGACCCAGACATGAAGGACAGACAAAGGAACTAGAGAGGAACTAGAGAGGAACCACAAATGACTGCAGAGTAACTACACAGGAACGAGAGAGGAACTACATAAGCACATAAAATTAGAGATTGTCTGCATTAAATACTGTGATGTGAAATGTTGAAGAAGTTCTCACCATCTATGTCCTCATCGTGGACGTTAAAGTACAAATACTCCAAGCCGCGACCTTTCATGTACTCCTCCACACCTTGCAGTCTGGCCACCAGCGTGGTCTTTCCAGATCCCACCTCACCTGCACACACAGAGAAACACTACAGATTTACAGGTGACACATGTGAATGTGAAGAAAACATCAGTCATGTGATCAGGGTTTGGGGATGTGGGGACATTACACCTGATACAGTGTGAGGATGTGAGGATGAAGGATGAAGGAGTGTTTGTAAAGGATGAATAAAGGTATATCAGAGATCAGGTGTATGTGATGATGAAGATGTGAGGATGAGGATGTGATGATGAAGATGTGAGGATGTGATGATGTGAGGATGAGAGGATGATGATGATGTGATAGGGTGGATGTGATGATGAAGATGTGATGATGTAATGATGAGGATGTGAGGATGAGGATGTGACGAGGTGGATGTGATGAGGATTTGATGATGAAGATGCGAGGATGATGTGAGGATGTAAGGATGAAACTGTGAGGATGAGATGATGAGGATGAGAGGATGAAGCTGTTAGGATGTGATAATGATGTGAGGATGTGATGATGAGAGGATGAGGATGTGATGATGAGGATGAAGATGTGAGGATGATGATGTGATAATGATGATGACGATGAGGATGTGAGGATAAAGATGTGAGGATGAGAGGATGAGGATGTAATGATGTGATGATGTAGATGTGATGATGAGGGTGTGATGATGAAGATGTGAGGATGAAGATGAGTGTAGGGTAGAAACACTCACCCATCACCAGCACATTCTTCCCAGAAGGCAGTTTAGACCGGGAGCGTGTGGAGACTTCACTCAGTATAGACGACCTGCACAGAAAACCAGACCAGGCAAAGTTTAGTACAGTGATTCACCCACCTGTCTGTCTCCCTGTCTCTCCCCCTTTCTGTCTCCCTGTTGCTCCCCCTTTCTGTCTCCCTGTTGCTCCCCCTGACTGTCTCCCTGTCTCTCCCTCTGACTCTGCCTCCCTGTCCCCCTGTCTCTCCCTCTGACTGTCTTCCTGTCTGTCCTTGTCCCCCTGTCTGTCTCCCTGCCTCCCTGTCTGTCTCCCTGCCTCCCTGTCCCCCTGTCTGTCCCTCTGACTCTGTCTTCCTGTCTGTCTCCATGCCTCTGCCTCCCTGTCCCTTTGACTCTGTCTTCCTGTCTGTCTCCATGCCTCTGCCTCCCTGTCCACCTGTCTGTCCTTCTGACTCTGTCTCTCCGTCTCCCTGGTCCGTTGTCCGCTCCTCTGACTCTGTCTCCCTGTCTCTGTCTCCCTCTCCCTGTCTCCGCTAGCTCCCCGCTAGCTCCCTGTCTCCTGCTCGCAGGTGTGTCTCACGGCTCCGGGTTGTGAGGGATCAACACAAACACTCACCACAGGTTCTGTCCGTCCTCATCCTCCTGGTTCTGGTTCTGGTTGTCCCCTGTGTTGTTGTGAACGTGTGTGCTAGCAGCTATCAGTGTGTTCCTCCCTACAGCCGCCATCTTCACAGGCTCCTGACACCGACACAAAGAGCCCGGATGTACTCGGCTCTGGTAGCGGTCTGATCACTTTCCTTTTCCCAATCACATTCCGGCTAATCCCGCCTCCTGCTCTAGGATTGGCTCTTCCGCTACAGGACGGCGCTGCAGCGCGGAAAAAAAGCGAGGTGCAACCAATCATAGCTGAACAGGCGGTGCGATTTTATCCAATCACAGTGCAGAAGGGGGTGTTATTCCAGAAACGGGTGGTTAGTAGAGCAGTGTTTTGGGCGTGGAACAGCGGGGCCGCAATCCCGGCACTATCAGACCTGTCAAAGCAAAACACACACACACACACACACACACACACACACACACATGCAGGTGTACAACATATAATAAACATAAAATAATGAGTTAAAATAAATAAATAAATAAATAAATAAATAAATAAATAAATAAATAAATAAATAGCCAAAGATGAGAATGCAGGACAAAGCAGGTTCTCTGCTGGAGGTCTCCAGGTTCTTCAGGGTCTCCAGGTTCTTCAGGGTCTCTGACCCACAGTAACGAGTCTGATTTAATAATATTTATAATTTTTTTTTAGGCTTTACACAACTCGTTTTAGGATTAAAAACATCTACTATCACACAATGTGATGTCCTGTTTTACCTACCACATGAAAACATAACATAATAATTAATAGTTAATATATTTCATTGGAAGTGAAATGGGCTAAAACAAAGCACTGTTCGGATTTATTATATAATTGCATAATTATAATGATGTGTTCCTGCTCTGACACTTTCTCTTTCAAATCGCTATCTGCTTCCTCATCTTGGATGATCATAACCTCATTCACTGTAATGTCAATTTAGGTACCTTTTCAAGCTTATAACCCCCCAATACCTCTTTATATCTCTCCTGATCAAATAAACTAATCATTTTTTTCATTTTGCTGCATTTTCCTTCCTGGTGTCTCCATCCTCAGCATTTTACTACTGATATACCCCATGTTCCTCCTCTGCACATGTCCAAACCATCTCAATCACACCTTCCTCACCTTGTCTCCAAAACGTCCTACATGTGCTGTCCCTCTAATAAACTCATTTCTAATCCTGTCCATCGTCGTCACTTTAAATGAGCATCTTAACATCTTCAGCTCTGCTACCTCCACCTCCACCTCCACCTCCTGTCTTTTACTCAATACCACTGTCTCTAAACCATACAACATCTCAGGTCTCACCACAGTCCTATAAACTTTCCCTTTCACTCTCACAGATACTCTTCTATCACAAATCACTCCTGCTATCACTCTTCTCCACCCACTCCACCCTGCCTGCACTCTTTTCTTCACTTCTCTTACACACTCTCCATTACTCTGCACTGTTGACCCCAGATACCTGAACTCATCCACCTCCTTCAACTCTTCTCCCTGCACCTGCATTCCGCATTGCCCTTCCTCTCAATCATACACATACTCTGTCTCACTCCCACTGACTTTCATTCCCCTTCTCTCCAGCGTGTACCTCCACCTCTCCAGGCTCTTCTCAACCTGCTCACTACTCTTACCTCTATTAACAACATCATCCACAAACATCATAGTCCACATACCTCCACCTCTCCAGGATCTTCTCCACCTGCTCCCTTCACTCACCACAAATCACAATATCATCTGCAAACATCATAGTCCAAGGAGACTCATGTCTGACCTCGTCCTTCAACCTGTAACAGTTTAAACACCTCCATTGTTCCTGGTCTTACTCCCTTTCCACTTGGTCTCCTGAACACACAACATATCTACCTTTCTCCTCTCCATCATATCAGCTCCCTCTCTCCCTTTACCAGTCATAGTGAAATTCTGATTCCTGATCCGCATTTTTGATTTGCCACATTTTTACGCTGGATGTCCTTCATAACAAAACCCTCGCATTTATCTTGAGACCGACACTAAGAGTGACCTGACTTGTGCAACACTATTGACTGTCAAATGTCAAAACAGTTCAAATTGGACCTGAACAGTAAATAAGGGATACTGTTCATAATCCAGTATTCTATAAGTAATACAAGTGTAGTGTCTACAGTCCTACTTAGTTTTTCAGAGAGAGACAGACAAAAAGAAACAGAAGGAGACAGACAAAAAGAAACAGAAGAAGACAGAGACCGAAAGTCAAAAAAGACAGAAAGAGTCAGAGAGACAGAGAGAGAGAGAGAGAGAGAGAGAGAGAGAGAGAGAGAGAGAGAGAGAGAGAGAGAGAGAGCAAAAGAGAGCAAAAGAGAGAAATACAGAGATAAAGAGAGTAAGAGAGAGACAGAGAGGCAGAAGGACAGAGAGACAGACAAAAACAGAAAGACAAACAGAGATACAGAGAGATAAACAAACAGACAGCGAGAGAGAAAGACAGACAGAGACAAAGACAAAGTGACAGACAGACAGAGACAGAGAGATGGACAGACAGACGTAGTCAGACAGACAGACAGACAGACAGACAGACAGACAGACAGGCAGAGAGACAGGCAGGCAGACAAACCGACAGAGACAGACAGAAAGAAAGACTATTTCTGAATCCAGTCTCGTGCTCCATTATAACTTTTTCCGGTGTGTGTAGAATTTGCTGCAGTTCCGATATATTGCCGCTAGGGGCCAGTGGTGCACTTCGCTGATAGACATGAACAGCACCAGCTGCATTTACTTTTGTGTGTGTGTGTGTGTGTGTGTGTGTGTGTGTGTGTGTGTGTGTGTGTGTGTGTGTGCGCGCGCTTTTCTGCGAGGCGCGAGCCTGCTGTCCGGGCCAGCTCATTCTCATGAAGCGCTTCACGCCTCTCAGTGGAACATGAACATTCACATCACACACACTTCACACACGCGCGCATCCCACAAGCACACACACACACACACACACACACTTTACTCACAGCAGCTCTGCTCTGAACAACTTTTCTGCCTGCGTTTGGGATTTTTATATACACACTGTCACAGTGGTAAGTTTATTCTCATGTACTGTAATATATTATACTGTAAATTACTGTACTGTAATATAATATATTATAATAAACTATATTATATTATATTATATTATATTATATTATATTATATTATATTATATTATATTATATTATATTATTAGGCTGTTAAAGGATATTTAAAGCTCCTGATGGATAAGATGTGATTTTGTAAATGTATCAGAAGTATACAAAACTGTAGCTCTATAATAGTAATAATGACTAATTACTAATAACAATAGATCAGTTCTCAGTAGATTATGTAATGCTCCAGAGATTGCTCAGAGTTTAAACAGAAGATTGCTCAGTACTCAGGAGATTACTCTGTACTTATCACTCAGTACTCAGGAGATGAATCGGTATTCAGTAGATTGCTCTGTATTTATATAGTAGATTACTCGGTTCTAAGGAGAATTACTGGGTACTTGGTTACTAGATTACTTAGTACTCAGAATATTACTCAATATTTATAAAGTAGATCACTCATTACTTATATAATAGATTGCTCAGTACTTATATAGTAGATTGCTCAGTATTTAGGAGATTTCTCAGTACTTATATAGTAGATTACTCAGTCCTTATATAATAGATTACTCAGTACGTATATAGTAAATTACTCAGTTTTTATATAGTAGATTACTCAGTACTCAGGAGATTACTCAGTACTTATAAAGTAGATTACTTAGTACTTATATAATAGATTACTCAGTACTCAGAAGATTACTCAGTACTTATATAATAGATTTGCTCAGTACTTATATAGTAGATTACTCAGTACTTATAGAGTAGATTACCTAGTACTCAGGAGATTACTCAGTATAGAGAGAGTAGATTACTCAGTACTCAGGAGATTAATGAGTACTCAGTAGATGACTTGGGAATGATATAATAGATTACTCAGTACTCAGAAGATTACTCAGTACTTATATAATAGATTTGCTCAGTACTTATATAGTAGATTACTCAGTATTTATAGAGTAGATTACTCAGTATTTATATAGTAGACTACTCAGTACTCAGATTACTCTTTATTTATAGAGTAGAAAACTCACTACTCAGGAGATTACTCAGTATTTATAGAGTAGATTACCTAGTACTCAGGAGATTGCTCAGTATATAGAGAGTAGATTACTCAGTACTCAGGAGATTAATGAGTACTCAGTAGATGACTTGGGAATGACATAGTAGATTACTCAGTACTCAGGTGATTAGTCAGTACACAGTTGATTACTCAGTGCTTATATAGTAGATTACTCAGTGCTCAGGAGAATTTTCGGAAATTTGTATTGTTGATTACTCAGTACTCAGGTGATTAGTCAGTACTCAGTAGATTACTCATACTTATATAGTAGATTACTCAGTATTTATATAGTAGATTACTCAGTACTCAGGAGATTATTCGGGAATTGTATAGTAGATTACTCAGTACTCAGGTGTTTAGTCAGTACTCAGGAGATTACTCAGTATTTATATAGTAGATTACCCAGTACTCATGTGATTAGTCAGTATTTAGGATATTACTCAGTATCGTTTGAGTAAATATTATAATTATACTATTTCTAAGACTATAAAGGTAATCGTGTTACAGTTCCATGTGACATCATTTTCTTCACCATAGCACAGGGTTATAATGATGATGATGATGAATGTATTGGAGTCCTGTGTGATTGATCCACTCCAGTCTGATCACATATAATCAAATGAATCTTGCGTGCAAATGGTGACATTTCTGCGTTCACACAGTACAACAATTTAAAAAGATTTCAAGGAAATATGCAGGAGAAATATTATTGGCACCCCTGAAGAGACTCTCAGCACCGAGTCCAGTACTGTTGCACGTCTGACTTGAATGTACAGGGATCTGCTCCATGAATCCTTATATACCTTATCCTTATATACATATATAGATCTTCAGGATCAAGTCCAGAGAGTAAGATGGACTCCACGATGACACTCTTTATGAACACCATGACTGTCTCCATCTCTGTGCTGTGTGATTTGACAGGGTGTGATGGTGATGATGATGTTATAATTTCTTGTAAAGCACACTGGAGTGTATGTTTTTATTCAGTGGGTTGTGGTCTTCTGTCTGTGTTGATTCTGGGGAAGTTCAGGCTCCTCAGTTAGATTTCTCAGTGTTTCACATGATTTTGTGTTTGACACGTATGTTTTTACTAATGGTAAAAGATGACACAAACGGTTTCTCATATCTTTACATATAGAGTCTGGGAAAAAATGGGTGTGGTCAAAGGAACCAAAAAAGCTTGTTTTCACCTTTTTCCGGAGGCAACACGAGTGACTGCTATCGTCCTCAAGCTTTGAATTTAGATCTTTTAGAGGACAGGGAGCTCCTTTCTTCTGTGGATTATTTGCCTTTATTTGATGACTGTCAGTCTTCTTTTCCTAATGGTTGCCAATAATTCTGGATCTGTCTGGTTTTAATATGGATATTCAGTAATAGTAACTTAAAGTCAATCAACTCAAACGCAGCTAGAGTCACTCAAGCTAACGAGATTCCGATTCGAACTAGCATGGAAGTTAGCTTGTGTTTTTGCTTAGCGCACCCATTGATCTGTCTTCCCATTAAATATAATATAAACCTGCTGGAAAATAAAATGTGGTGCACCTCATCCCCTGACTCAAACCTAGCTAAACGTTCATGCTAGCTACGTTTCATTAGCTAATATTATTAGCGCTATGTCAGTTTATTGAAAACATCCATGCTTTGTGAAGCTGTATGGAAAAACACTGTTAAATATCTTATAACTACCAACAATTGCTGTTTATTGTCAATAAATGTTTTGTTTATATAGAATTCTTAGTTGATCCAATGGGAATTAGTTTTTTCTTCATATACCCCAGTGATATTAGTAATCTGGGGTCAGAGTGCAGGATCAGACATGATACATCGCCCCTGGAGCACAGAAGGTTAAGGGCCTTGCTCAAGGGCCCAAAGAGTGGCAGCTTGGCGAAACCAATCCCTCAACCTTAATCCAGAGCCTTAACCACCGAGCTCCTACTAAGCTGACCACACCCCTGTAGCACTCCGTGTCACGCCCCCATATGCCATATAAGGCTCTGCCTTCTCATAACAGCTCTGACACTTGACATCATCTCAGGAACCCAAAGGAAACAACATGGACTGGATTTGAAATCTATTTTCTGTGTTTTCCTGATCTCCTGAGGTTAGCTAGAACAGATTGTCTGGTGCCTAAGGTGAAGTTGTGAGGCAGGAATCTCTAATTTGACCGTGAAAAGCAAAAGGATCACCGCAGTGACCAAATCAGGAAATGCTCACAAAAACCTTCTCCAACCTTCTACTCCGGCTCTTTCTTGCGAGACATGAATAATTGAGGGTTTGGCGTGGTGCAGTATTCAGGTCAGCTCCTGGAACAGCGTGGAGGATCCAGGGGGACTCGGTGCACTTGTTCTACATACTGCCTCTTCAGCACAAAAGAGTGAGGAACCTCTCAGTGTTCTGCTGATTACACTGTCTCTCCACCCACACGCACACACACACACACACACACACACACACAAACACACACACACACACACACACACACACACACACACACACACACACGCACTATAGATCCTTCCTCTCTCCAGAGGAAGGGTCACTGCAGAGCACAAGCAAGCAGAAATCATTTCATTATCCCTCAGAAGAAGGCACTGCAGTCTCAGAATACACCATCACAGCATCCTCAGTCCATCACTTCCACACAAATCATTTGTCTGTAAAAAAAAAAGCTATGGTTGATCTTCATGAACAGCAGGTCTGGAAATGATTCAGATGATTGTGCAGATTTTTGAAGAGATCTCTATCAGAGATCAGTTTCCAGAACCTTTATTTAATTCCCTGTAGAAGTTCTTTGTGAGACGTTTCACCTGCTTGGTGGAAGGCTTCTTGGTTTCTTGGATTTACACTCCTGGATTTGTGTGGATCTCCTCTTAAGCTCCATTAGGTTAGAGGTAGCATTATCAGGTCTTTCGACTGATCTTTTCTGAAAGTCAGGTCTGGACTTTTGGAGACTTGAAGACACTGCCGTGGCTTTATGGTTCCAACCATTGTCTTTGAGACAGGTGAACCTTCACACCAGTCTTTACTCTGGAGTGGCTTCCTTTTATCTTCTTTGTAATTTTATGAGATTACATGAGATTCGTGATTACACGTGATTCCTTGTGATGACCTGTGATTACCTCAGATTATCTAAGATTGCATGAGATCACCTTTGATTGTCTGAGATTCTCACGTAATCTGAGATTACCTGTAATTGCATGATATTGCATGATATCACCCGTGATGATGTGATATTAGCTGAGATTACGTTGGATGGTTTGTGATTACCTTCAAGTATGTGAGACTATGTGAGATTACGTGTAATTACCTGAGATTACGTGTAATTACATGATATTACCTGAGATTACGTGTAATTACGTGAGTTTGTCTGTAATCACATGAGATTGTCTAAGATTACATGTGATTACCTGTAATTTCGTGAGATTACCTGCAATTACCCGAAATTACTTGAGATTACCTGTAATTTTTTTAGATTACCTGCGATTACCTGTAATTACGTGAGATTACCTGTAATTCAATACAATTCATGTTTATTTGTATAGGGCTTTTAACAATGAACATTGTCTTAAAGCAGCTTTACACAGATAATGTGGTGATAAAAATAAAAAGTTCTTTATAAATGTAAATTTGTCCCTGATGAGCAAGCCGGTGGCGACTGTGGTGAAGGAAAAACTCCCCAAGATGCAGAAGGAAGAAACATTGAGAGGAACCAGACTCATGAGGGAACCCATCCTCATCTGGGTTGCACCGAATGTCCATTTATTACAGATATACAATGTTGCGGGGTACAGAACTGGTGATCAGAAGCAAACTGTAGTCCTGAGTAAGTGTAGCAGACTGTTGACATTAACTACAGTCCAAATCCACCCTCAAAGCTCCTGTTCTTACTCCGGAATTTCACCTGTTCACATGAGATTACCTGTAATTAATGTGAGATTATCTGTAATTACGTGAGATTATCTGAGTTAACATGTATTTACATGAGATTTCCTGTGATTATTTTGTAATTACGTGAGATTACCTGTAATTACGTGAGATTATCTGAGATTACATTTAATTACATGAGATTATGAGATTTCATCTGATTATTTTGTAATTACGAGGTTAACTGTAATTATCTGATCTTATCTGTAATTATTTGAGATTATCTGTAATTATGTGAGATTATCTGTAATTACCTGAGATTATCTGAGATTACCTGTAATTATGTGAGATTACCTGTAATTACCTGAGATTATCTGAGATTACCTGTAATTATGTGAGATTACCTGTAATTACCTGAGATTATCTGAGATTACCTGTAATTATGTGAGATTACCTGTAATTACCTGAGATTATCTGAGATTACCTGTAATTATGTGAGATTATCTGTAATTACCTGAGATTATCTGAGATTACCTGTAATTATGTGAGATTACCTGTAATTACCTGAGATCATCTAAGATTGCCTGTAATTACGTGATATTACCTGTAATTATCTAAAATATATCTATAATTACGTGAGATTATCTGAGATTGCTTTCAATTACACGAGATTATGTCAGATTTCCTGTGATTATTTTGTAATTACCTGAGATTATGTGAGATTACCTGAGATTAACAGTGGTCTCATGCCTGCAGCTAAATCACAGATATTCCCTATGAGAGCACTGTTGATTAAAGTGCGATGTTCCTGAAACAACTCATTATCAGGTCCGTGACTATGCAGGACTCTGCGTTGTTCTGCACTTGTCCCTTATGTTCTGTCTTTCACATGTCCTCAGCCTGAGCCCAGATCAACATGAGTAACATCTATGAGTCAGCAGCCACCACTCTGGGCCTCTTCAACAGCCCATGCCTGACCAAAGTGGAGCTGCGTGTGGCCTGTAAAGGGATCGCGGACCGAGACGCTCTGTCCAAACCCGACCCCTGTGTGGTGCTGAAGATGCAGTCGCATGGACAGTGGTTTGAGGTAGGTTTTATAACTCCTTTATATTACTTCCCCTCCTCCTTCCTCTTTATCCCTCACTCTATATCCATCTCCAGGATATTCTGTTATGATTAAGTAAAAATACCAACCAAGGACCTGCCTAGCATCTCTCTCTCTCTCTCTCTCTCTCTCTCTCTCTCTCTCTCTCTCTCTCTCTCTCTCTCTCTCTCTCTCTCTCTCTCTCTCTCATTTGCTCTCTGTGATTCTTCTGCACTACTAAACAGTCTAATATCATGTTACAAGCGATGAACGATGGAGCTGATACCAGACTGACATCATTAATGTATTTTGAAACCTTCTCCGGATGTCTCTTACAGCTAAATAATGCGGAAATGTGGAGGTCAGACTCGAGTCCGATGTACAATGCATGTCCAGAAAAGCCCAAAAAGACTGGATTCCACAAAAACCTTTTTTTGTGCTGCGTAGAGGCAAGCAGGAAATACCGAACTAGCATAAATTATGTCAGAGGTCAGTGAGCTAGCACCGACAGAGAAATGAAAGAGTAATAATCATTCTATTCAAGTGAAATTAAAAAAGGAACTCATTTTTAATCTACTCGGAGTAAACAGTGGGGTTCTAGTGAAGTTTAAAAAGGACAAGGAGATATAAATCTCACGCTAGTTTTTTTTATTTTTATGGAAGAACCAAATATATAAAGTCTTATAACATCATATACGATAATGAGAGAAATCGGGGTCACTAATTGGAGTACTACTTTCCGACTCTGGCTAGCATTTGACCCACGAATATCATATACATAGCCGCAAACTCAGAGAGGTAGAATCAAAGAAAAACATGAGATGAGTCTTCTCACGTCGCATTCGAGGCATGTTGGCAGTGATACGTGAAATGTACGTGATCTGATTATAGTTCATGTTTTTTCGTGGACTCTTCTTGGTAGACCGATCAGATTGTCCCGTCTGTGTTTCAGGTGGATCGGACCGAGGTGATCCGCAGCAGTATCTGCCCCGTGTTCTCCAAAGTCTTTACGGTAGACTACTATTTTGAGGAGGTGCAGCGTCTGCGCTTTGAGCTCCATTACATCAGCAGCAACCATAACGGACTTAAGGAGGCGGATTTCCTGGGAGCCATGGAGTGTACGCTTGGGCAGGTGTGTGTGTGTGTGCACTTGTTTCCCCTGAAACTGGTAGTTTCAAGCTGATGCAAATCCTGTAAAGTAAGAATTCTTTCAAAAGATATAAATTTTTTTACTTGTTTATTGATTTACAAAATTCTGATTGAGCCGACAGAATCCAGATCAAATCAGTATTCGGTGTTTCACCGTATGGCTTTTAATTCTCAATTTCAAAATCAGGGATTGTGTAGGATCAGAGTCAGGAGTCTGATGAACCAATGCTACCGAGCAGGTCCTCGGTTTCATCTGTAAATCGAACATGAAGTGAAACAGAAACAGCTGTGTTGGAGATTTAAACTGGGTGAGGTTCATGTCACAGGTCCTACACCATGGCAAGAGCAACAACAAGGTCTCTCCCAGGCAAACCAGTGAGACCCAGGTACAGCCATTTACTGTCTGGAGAGACCGGGCCAGAAGAGATCTTCATGGAAGAATTATAGCCAAAAAGCCTTTAACATGGAAACGAGGCTCAGTGTCTCAACCCGTGCATGAAAGCAGAGGCACTGGGGCAGAAATTTCGCAGCAGATGCTCTTGACTGATGTCTGAACTATTTGCTGTAGCAGGAGGCAGGATGGAGGTATTTCTACGGGTTTGGAGCTGCAGATGGAGTTGGAGATGTCGTCAGGATTAATGGTGTACTGAATGCAGAGAAATCCAGGCAGACACTTTTCCATCATGCAGTACCACTCAGGAGGCATCTGATTGGACCTGACTTTATTCCGCAGCAGGACGACGACCCCAAACACTCAGCCAATGTCATTAAGAGCTCATTTTCAGTGTAGAGAAGAACAAGGAGTTCTGGAAGTGATCATTTTGGGAGTCCTGTGACAGAAGTAGACAAGGATTTGAGGAGCCTACATTTACAGAAGATCTGTGCTACATTTTCCGAAATGTTCTCCTACCTGTAGAGCGCCTTCAAAAACCGTGTTCAAGTGAACCTAGAAGAATTGATGCTGCTTTGCAAGCAAACAGTGTCATAGCAGATATGAATTCGAGGTGCAATAAATGGCATTGATTATGAGTGAGGATGCTGTTGGGT
Organism: Silurus aristotelis; assembly: GCF_946808225.1. NCBI lineage: Eukaryota > Metazoa > Chordata > Actinopteri > Siluriformes > Siluridae > Silurus > Silurus aristotelis. The sequence continues at coordinate 20,204,522 of NC_139594.1, forward strand.
TTCTGTAGGTAGATAATCAGTGATTAGCTGCTGGATGCCAGGAGGACGCATTTTTATTCTGTTTGTGTGTTAAAATTCAGATCGTAGAATTGTTCGCTGTTTGCTAACTTGTTAATCTCGGGCCCAGATTGTGTCTCAGAGAAAACTCTCCAAAGCGTTACTGAAGCAGGGCAACACAGCGGGCAAGTCTTCTATAACGGTAAATAAACAAACACAAACACCCCCCCCACACACACACACACACAAACACATCTTCCCACCAAGCAATTGAACTTTGATGGTATCGCAGGTGACAGCAGAGGAGTTATCTGGGAACGATGATTACGTCGAGCTCGCCTTCAGTGCCAAGAAGCTGGACGACAAGGTAGGAATCCATACGGCTGTTTTTTTTTCCTGCTGTTTGTTGGATCTCATTACAGGGTTTCCACAGAGTCTTAACAAGTAAAAAAAAAAAAAGGCTAAAATTTAAAAACAGTTTAAAACAGGTTTTAATTTTGCAATGTCCATATGACGGTACCTCTGGTGAAACCCTGATCTGGATCCTTTCTTCCTATTTGAACCAGTTTATTTAGTTCATTCAGTACATTTCTTTCTCAGGACTTTTTTAGCAAATCAGATCCATTTCTAGAAATCTTCAGAGTGAACGATGACGGTACCGGATCCCTCGTGCACAGAACCGAGGTCGGTTTACGCTCTTATTTTTATTTAAACATTCAAATGCTGATTGTGTGTTTAAGACGCTGCTTTTATCTTTCCAGACCATCATGAATAATCTCAGTCCGGTGTGGAAATCGTTCAAAGTGTCTCTGAACACTCTCTGCAGCGGCGATCACGAGCGAGAGCTGAAGGTAGGACAGAACTTGTTTTATTTCCTACTCTAGAGATCTGAGATCTTCCAACAACAATACCACACCTTCTTCTCATGCGATAAGTGATAGACTGTGGTCGATCAGAGACGAGGACATCAATGGTCCCACATCTCGGAACGACATCACCGTTGCCGCGTGGCTTCTTCTCGCGCCCTCGGGGTCGTGTCAGAGCAAAACGCCTGAGGCAGATTCCTATAACAGCCATCGCCTCAGTTCTGCTGCAGGATGCAAGCCGACATCTCTAATTAGCTAGCATCTCTGACTGCAGCGACTAGCTGACAGTTAGCTAAGCGGAAATGACACGGCCATAACAACATGAAACCGATGCTCAAACACCCTTTAAGCCTCTGCGCTCTCAGTCCGGCCTGTCAGCTCGGATTTCTACCCTTGAACGTGTACCTTAGAATTGGACGTATGTAATCCACATTTTTCATACAATTTATTTATCATGTTTCAGTTTGATTAGTAAATTTTGCTTTAATTTACAGTATTATAGTGTATAATACCGTATAGTGTCCCATAATCCTCATAAATCCTTATCTACAACATCGAGCAGTTGAGGGTTAAGGGCCAGTATTGATACTTTGGTGATGCTGGGATTTGAACTTGTGATTTGTGCACTCATACCTCTCACTTGAGTATCTCCAGGTGAGGGATTATGATGGGAACCTAAATTCAAAGAAACAGTGGATCAGGTTGACAATAGGAATCTCACCTAGGACTCCAAAAAAGGTCAGAAACTAGGGTTAGGGTTAGGGTTAGGGTTAGAGGATCTGAGGATTTTTCCCCTCAAAAAACTGGATAGAGAATGAACTTCCTTCCGAATGTAAAGGGCTTATAAAGGCTTTCTCAGTTAGCTTAGGTGGAGGCAGGAAGATTTCCCTGACCCCTATCGGTTCACTTACGCTAGCTATTACGTTTTGTTCTGTTTTTTGTTTTTTTTAACAATGACTGGCGGAAATCCTATTTTATCTGACTATTTATGGTGTTTCGCTGTCCATGCTGTTTGAAAATGTTCTGACAAAATCTATACACGCTCACTTAATGGATAGACAATCTGACAGGATTAGCTCCAGTTCAGTGGCCTGACATCTACGTTCATCTGAGAGAAACTGAACGTGTACAGTAAAAAGTATGGGCTGTCTTCATCCATAGAAGCCTCTGCTACAAAATAGCAAGCTGTAATTAAAGCTAATGTCAGCCTACTAGTTTAGCTTATTAGCTTACTACCTAACTCGTGAGCTATTCTTTTGGTTGGCTGCTAACAGTGACAAACATTAGCAAATGTAAATACTTGAACACACACCTGACACATAACATGGGCATGTTCACTGTTGCCTGTGCCTTTGCTGTCGTAGTTTTTTTTCTGCCAGGTCCAGCAGGTATACGGTAAAGTTTTTTTAATTGGAGCATGTACTCTATCAATTCTGGCAAATCCTCTGAAGCTGGGGCAGGTTGGATGGGGAGCGTCAGTGGAAGCCATTTTCAGGCCTCTTTAGAGATGTTTTATAGGGTTCAGGTCAGGACTCTGGCGTGGCCACTCTAGGACATTCACATTGACATTGTGTTGTCTTGGCTGTTTGTTTAGGGTTGTTCTCATGTAGTAGGGTGAACCTTCAGCCCAGACTGAGGTCCTGATCACTGTGGAACAGGTTTTTATTGAGGAGATCTCTGTACATTTCTTTATTCAGCTTTTTCTCTTTCCTGGCCAGTCTCCGAGCCCCTGTTGCAGAAAAACACCCCCACAGCATGGTGCTGTCACCACCATGCTTTACTGTTGGGATGATCTTCACAGGTGATGCACGATGCCTGGTTTCCTTGATACATAAAGTTTCAGTTATGTCTGTTTACAAACCATTCAGTTTGGTTTCATCAGACCAGAGACCTTGTTTCAAACAGTCTGAGAGTCCTTCAGCAGGCTTCCATGGGTTTTGCACCTTGGAGAGACCTCCATCTATTCACTCTTCCATAAAGCCCAGATGGTGGAGGCCTGCAATGATGGTTGTCCTTCTGAGACCTCCACACAGGATCTCCAAAGCTCAGTTAGAGTGACTATCAGGTTCTTGGTCAGCTCTCTTAATAAGGTCCTTCTCCTCCAATTGCCCAGTTTGGCCAGACAACCATAACATCAGTAGTTTAAATCCTAGTAACACCAACTTCTAGGCCCTTAAGTGTTATTCTTCTCACATTTAGTTTTTCTTACATTGTCTGTGGAAAGTTTCTCCTTTGGGTAATATGTATATGTGAGGTCGTCTTGCTGAGCATGCTGGATATCCTCCATGATTTTTCACAGCACCAGTACTATGGTAGATGTTTGGAATGAGAATTTTCATCACATTTGTGCTTCCTCATGCTTATAAATAAATACTTGGACTCCTCCAACCAGTGCTTTCATTCCACAAAAGAGGCTTTGAAGGTGAAGAGTTCTTAGTTCCTCACTGGATCTTTCTGCAGTGTTTGTTTTTCCCAGGTTGTGATTAATAATGTGGATATTCAGTTGAGAGACATTGCATCATCCCAGCTTGAACTGATTTTTCTTCAAAGTCATAGAAATGATTCAATTTTCTTGATCATAGCTGAAGAGATGTTGCTGGATGAAGCTTGTCAGGTGAATCATCTTGTAACTAAAAAGGCTTTGGTACAGATTAGATTTTCTGTTAGAGAAAATCTGCAGAAATGTTACTCCGTGTTTCCTGAAGTACTCAAGTACATCTACCACAAATTGGATTGGTTTGATGGGGACCATTTAGTCGAGCTGCTCGCACAACATATTAATAGGGTTAAGATATCATAAAATAACGATAGCCATATGACTTAAAAAATTTTACAAATATTTAAATTTTCACGTCATTTAAATTTTGGTACCATGCGTTGGGATACTGCCAGGATGTGCACTCAAACAGAGGGTGTCTTGCGATGGGGTCTTCAGAATGCATATCCTTTTAAACATTTATTTTTATTTTTACGTTTTTGTTAATTGGCCAGTTTCCTGTTCACTACTGAAGCCAAGGCTGGTGTTTTCAATGTTCTGTTTAACAACGTGGCAAACTGAGGACCTATGATTCCATACCATGTGCAATACATTATGTGTAGTACGTTTTTTAGTTTCCTAGCACCTTTTCTCTATTTGTAATACATTTTGTATATAGAGAATATTTCATTTATTTCTCAATTATGTTTCATTTATACACTATATTGCCAAATGTTTGTGGACATTTGGCCATAAGATTCATATGTGATTACTTTTGTCAGTCAGTCTCTGGCAAAATAATTTCTTTCGGGATTATGTGTCTCAGATAGAGGTAGTTTGCTGTTCTATGAAAGTAATAGAGTGTGAATCTCTCACACTTCCTTTCGGCCCAAGTTGAGACTGTAATCAAATGCACTAATGCTCATGCTCCAGATACTCAAGTAGAGCAAAAGAAGGTCAGTTTTACTGTATGTGTTATTCTGTAAAGTGAAGGACAGTTTCTGAAAAAGAAATAGGATTTGAATGCAGATCCTTCAGTAAAATTGAGCTTCATCAGAAGAAAACAGAGCGCTGGAGTTGCTTTTGAAAGGATTAAGAAAGGGGTATTGTGCCTTTACCTGCCTGCTGAAGTCGAACTAATCTATTTTTATCACACTTTTTTAATCTGGCATTTGGATCTTAAAAATATTTCTAACGCTGGAGATCCCTGGTGGTTTAAAAAAATAAGCTGCATTTATCTGTTTACCCTTCAACTTACCTCAGTTCCGAACTTTTAAAAGCGCACATTTACATTGACGTACACCTGGAGACACCTCGCTCACACACCCAAAGTAAGTAAAGACACACACAACTCACTCCCAGTAAAGTAAACGCTACTGTGTTATTGTACCACTTGATTGCGTCTCGTTCTGGATTTGATCTCGTTTACACCCTAGTTCACGCTGATTGATCCAAACCCTTAATCTTGAAAATGTTTGGTTTGCTACTTTGAATACATGCACTTGCATCCATACCTACATGACTACTACAGCAAAATGCTGCTTTACCACTTATCAAGTAATTATTGAGAAAGGGTGTAAGAACATATCAATGCAAGTGAAAATCATGATATAGTTTGAGACGGGTAAGACTGAGGTGTCAGACAGGTACTACAGGTGTCAGACGTGGAAGACTGAGGTGTCAGACGTGTAATACAGGTGTCAGACAGGTAAGACTGAGGTGTGAGACGGGTAAGACTTAGGTGTCAGACGTGTGTGACTGAGGTGTCAGATGTGTAATACAGGTGTCAGACAGGTAAGACTGAGGTGTGAGACGAGTAAGACTGAGGTGTGAGACGGGTAGGACTGAGGCGTGAGATGGGTAAGACTGAGGTATGAGACAGGTAGGACTGAGGTGTCAGAGAGGTAAGACTGAGGTATGAGATGCGTAGGACTGGGGTGTCAGACAGTTAAGTCTGAGGTGTGAGATGGGTAAGACTAAGGTATAAGACAAGTAGGACTGAGGTGTCAGACAGGTAAAACTGAGGTGTCAGACTGGTAAGACTGAGGTGTCAGACGGGGAAAAGACTGAGGTGTGAGACGGTTAGGACTGAGGTGGCAGACGAGTAAGACTGAGGTGTGAGACGGGTAAGACTGAGGTGTGAGATGAGTAAGACTGAGGTGTGAGATGAGTAAGACTGAGGTGTGAGACGGGTAAGCCTGAGGTATGAGACGGGTATGACTGAGGTATGAGTCGGGTAAGACTAAGGTATAAGACAAGTAGGACTGAGGCGTCAGACAGGTAGGACTGAGGTGTCAAACAGGTAAGACTGAGGTGTGAGATGGCTAAGAGTGAGACGGGTAGTACTGAGGAGTAATACGGGTAGGACTAAAGAATGAATTGGGTAGGACTGAGCTGTGAGACGGGTAGGACTGAGGTGTGAGAGGGGTAGGACTGAGGTGTAAGACGGGTAGGACTGAGGAGGGAGATGGGTAAGACTAAGGTATGAGACAAGTAGGACTGAGGTGTCAGACAGGTAAAACTGAGGTGTCAGACTGGTAAGACTGAGGTGTCAGACGGGTAAGACTGAGGTGTGAGACGGTTAGGACTGAGGTGGCAGACGAGTAAGACTGAGGTGTGAGACGGGTAAGACTGAGGTGTGAGATGAGTAAGACTGAGGTGTGAGATGAGTAAGACTGAGGTGTGAGACGGGTAAGCCTGAGGTATGAGTCGGGTATGACTGAGGTATGAGTCGGGTAAGACTAAGGTATAAGACAAGTAGGACTGAGGCGTCAGACAGGTAGGACTGAGGTGTCAAACAGGTAAGACTGAGGTGTGAGATGGCTAAGAGTGAGACGGGTAGTACTGAGGAGTAATACGGGTAGGACTAAAGAATGAATTGGGTAGGACTGAGCTGTGAGACGGGTAGGACTGAGGTGTGAGAGGGGTAAGACTGAGGTGTGAGACGGGTAGGACTGAGGAGGGAGATGGGTAGGACTGAGGTGTGAGACAGGTAGGACTGAGGTGTGAGACAGGTAGGACTGAGGTGTGAGAGGGGTAGGACCGAGGTGTGAGACGGGTAGGACTGAGGAGTGAGACGGGTAGGACTGAGGTGTAAGACGGGTAGGACTGAAAAGTGAGATGGGTAGGACTGAGGTGTAAGACGGGTCGGACTGAGGTGTGAGACGGGTAGGACTGAGGTGTGAGACGGGTAGGACTGAGGAGTGAGAGGGGTAGGACTGAGGTCTGAGAGGGGTAGGACTGAGGTGTGAGACAGGTAGGACTGAGGAGTGAGACAGGTAAGACTGAGGTGTCAGACGAGTAAGACTGAGGTGTGAGACGGTTAGGACTGAGGTGGCAGACGAGTAAGACTGAGGTGTGAGACGGGTAAGACTGAGGTGTGAGATGAGTAAAACTAAGGTGTGAGATGAGTAAGACTGAGGTGTGAGACGGGTAAGCCTGAGGTATGAGACGGGTATGACTGAGGTATGAGTCGGGTAAGACTACGGTATAAGACAGGTAGGACTGAGGTGTCAGACAGGTAAAACTGAGGTGTGAGATGGCTAAGAGTGAGACGGGTAGTACTGAGGAGTAATACGGGTAGGACTGAAGAATGAATTGGGTAGGACTGAGGTGTGAGAGGGGTAGGACTGAGGTGTGAGACGGGTAGGACTGAGGAGGGAGATGGGTAGGACTGAGGTGTGAGACGGGTAGGACTGAGGAGTGAGACGGGTAGGACTGAGGTGTAAGACGGGTAGGACTGAGGAGTGAGACGGGTAGGACTGAGGAGTGAGACGGGTAGGACTGAGGTGTGAGACGGGTAGGACTGAGGAGTGAGACAGGTAAGACTGAGGTGTGAGACGGATAAGACTTAGGTGTCAGACGTGTGACTGAGGTGTCAGATGTGTAATACAGGTGTCAGACAGGTAAGACTGAGGTGTGAGACGAGTAAGACTGAGGTGTGAGACGGGTAGGACTGAGGCGTGAGATGGGTAAGACTGAGGCATGAGACGGGTAGGACTGAGGTGTCAGGGAGGTAAGACTATGGTATGAGATGCGTAGGACTGGGGTGTCAGACAGTTAAGATTGAGGTGTGAGATGAGTAAGACTGAGGTGTGAGACGGGTAGGACTGAGGTGTCAGACAGGTAAGACTGAGGTGTAAGACGGGTAAGACTGAGGTGTGAGATGGCTAAGACTGAGACGGGTAGGACTGAGGAGTAATACGGGTAGGACTGAAGAATGAATTGGGTAGGACTGAGGAGTGAGACGGGTAGGACTGAGGTGTGAGACAGGTAGGACTGAGGTGTGAGAGGGGTAGGACTGAGGTGTGAGACGGGTAGGACTGAGGAGTGAGACGGTGAGGACTGTGGTGTGAGAGGGGTAGGACTGAGGTGTGAGACGGGTAGGACTGAGGTGTGACACGGGTAGGACTGAGGTGTGTGACGGGTAGGACTGAGGAGTGAGACGGGTCGGACTGAGGTGTGAGAGGGGTAGGACTGAGGTGTGAGACGGGTAGGACTGAGGAGTGAGACGGGTAGGACTGAGGTGTGAGACAGGTAGGACTGAGGTGTGAGAGGGGTAGGACTGAGGTGTGAGACAGGTAGGACTGAGGTGTAAGACGGGTAGGACTGAGGAGTGAGACGGGTAGGACTGAGGTGTGAGACGGGTCGGACTGAGGTGTGAGACGGGTAGGACTGAGGTGTGAGACGGGTCTGACTGAGGTGTGAGAGGGGTTGGACTGAGGAGTGAGACGGGTAGGACTGAGGTGTGAGACAGGTCGGACTGAGGTGTGAGAGGGGTAGGACTGAGGTGTGAGACAGGTCGGACTGAGGTGTGAGAGGGGTAGGACTGAGGTGTGAGACGGGTAGGACTGAGGAGTGAGACGGGTAGGACTGAGGTGTGAGACGGGTAGGACTGAGGAGTGAGACGGGTAGGACTGAGGTGAGACGGGTCGGACTGAGGTGTGAGAGGGGTAGGACTGAGGAGTGAGACGGGTAGGACTGAGGTGTGAGACGGGTAGGATTGAGGAGTGAGACGGGTAGGACTGAGGTGTGAGACGGGTCGGACTGAGGTGTGAGACGGGTAGGACTGAGGAGTGAGACGGGTCGGACTGAGGTGTGAGACGGATAGGACTGAGGAGTGAGACGGGTCGGACGGAGGTGTGAGATGGGTAGGACTGAGGTGTGAGACGGGTCAGACTGAGGTGTGAGACGGGTAGGTGTGACACGGGTAGGACTGAGGTGTGTGACGGGTAGGACTGAGGAGTGAGACGGGTAGGACTGAGGAGTGAGACGGGTCGGACTGAGGTGTGAGAGGGGTAGGACTGAGGAGTAAAACGGGTAGGACTGAGGTGTGAGAGGGGTAGGACTGGGTTGTAAGACGGGTAGGACTGAGGTGTGAGACGGGTAGGACTGAGGTGTGAGGGGGGGAAGGACTAAGGAGTGAGACGGGTAGGACTGAGGTGTGAGACGGGTAGGACTGAGGTGTGAGACGGGTTGGACTGGGTTGTGAGACGGGTAGGACTAAGGTGTGCGACGGGTAGGACTGGGTTGTGAGACGGGTAGGACTGAGGTGTGAGAGGGGTAGGACTGAGGTGTGAGACAAGTAGGACTGAGGTGTGAGACGGGTCGGACTGAGGTGTGAGAGGGGTAGGACTGAGGTGTGAGACGGGTAGGACTGAGGTGTGAGACGGGTAGGACTGAGGTGTTCTTAGATGTATTTTTAGATGTACAGTGAGGAAAATAGGTATTTCAACACCCTGCTATTTTGCAAGTTCTCCCACTTAGAAATCATGGAGGGGTCTGAAATTGTCATGGTAGGTGCATGACCACTGTGAGAGACATAATCTAAAAAAAAAAATCCAGGAATCACAATATATGATTTTTTAACTATTTATTTGTATGATACAGCTGCAAATAAGTATTTGAACACCTGTCTATCAGCTAGAATTTGACCCTCAAAGACCTGTTAGTCTGCCTTTAAAATGTCCACCTCCACTACATTTATTATCCTAAATTAGATGAGCCTGTTTGAGGTCGTTAGCTGCATAAAGACACCTGTCCACCCCATACAATCAGTAAGAATCCAACTACTAACATGGCCAAGACCAAAGAGCTGTCCAAAGACACTAGAGACAAAATTGTACACCTCCACAAGGCTGGAAAGGGCTACGGGGAAATTGCCAAGCAGCTTGGTGAAAAAAGGTCCACTGTAGAAAATGGAAAAAGCTAAACATGACTGTCAATCTCCCTCGGACTGGGGCTCAATGCAAGATCTCACCTCGTGGGGTCTCAATGATCCTAAGGAAGGTGAAAAATCAGCCCAGAACTACACGGGAGGAGCTGGTCAATGACCTGAAAAGAGTTGGGACCACCGTTTCCAAGGTTACTGTTGGTCATACACTAAGACGTCATGGTTTGAAATCATGCATGGCACGGAAGGTTCCCCTGCTTAAACCAGCACATGTCCAGGCACGTCTTAAGTTTGCCAATGACCATTTGGATGATCCAGAGGAGTCATGGGAGAAAGTCATGTGGTCAGATGAGACCAAAATAGAACTTTTGGGTCATAATTCCACTAAACGTGTTTGGAGGAAGAAGAATGATGAGTACCATCCCAAGAACACCATCCCTACTGTGAAGCATGGGGGTGGTAGCATCATGCTTTGGGAGTGTTTTTCTGCACATGGGACAGGGCAACTGCACTGTATTAAGGAGAGGATGACCGGGGCCATGTATTGCGAGATTTTGGGGAACAACCTCCTTCCCTCAGTTAGAGCACTGAAGATGGGTCGAGGCTGGGTCTTCCAACATGACAATGACCCGAAGCACACAGCCAGGATAACCAAGGAGTGGCTCTGTAAGAAGCATATCAAGGTTCTGGCGTGGCCTAGCCAGTCTCCAGACCTAAACCCAATAGAGAATCTTTGGAGGGAGCTCAAACTCCGTGTTTCTCAGCGACAGGCTAGAAACCTGAGTGATCTAGAGATCTGTGTGGAGGAGTGGGCCAAAATCCCTCCTGCAGTGTGTGCAAACCTGGTGAAAAACTACAGGAAACGTTTGACCTCTGTAATTGCAAACACAGGCTCCTGTACCAAATATTAACATTGACTTTCTCAGGTGTTCAAATACTTATTTGCAGCTGTATCATACAAATAAATAGTTAAAAAATCATACATTGTAATTTCTGGATTTTATTTTATTTTTGATTATGTCTCTCACAGTGGACATGCACCTACGATAACAATTTCAGACCCCTCCATGATTTCTAAGTAGGAGAACAGGCAAAATAGCAGGGTGTTCAAATACTTATTTTCCTCACTGTAATTAATGAATTGATCACATTAATACACTGTGTTCTGGATAAATAATAGTTTTTTTTTGCTAAGTATTGCATATGATGATGTGTTTTTAATGACAGATTCCCTAAAATGATTCCTATTTCTCCAATAAGAGAGTCTCATCATTCTTATCGCAACAAATCATATCTCAGCCGCTGTATTGTGATTGTGATTTGTATCGTGTCGCAGATACTTGCCGATACACAGCCCCATCATCGCGCATGTAATGTGTTTACTGATTAAATACACACCCTCACATTTCCTAACATAATATTACAAATATTTATTTCTAAATAAATGATTCACAAAAGCATGTTAAACTTCTGTAAAATTTTCCACTTAAAGGTATATGCGGTGTAATCGTACTCTTGAATGTGGTCGGATTATGAAGCATCAATTGTTCTAAAAGCACTCCACATTGTCCATTTACACCGACAGCACATGGTGCAGTTTAATATTCTGGTTCCTGACTGTTCTCTCTCTCAGTAATTATGTGTAGAGGATGAAACCGGCTTCTTATTCTCTAGTGGGTGCAGAGAAACTCCATTTAAACAGCGGCCCGAGCTCAGGATCGAACCATGGATCAGAGCGGCACTACCTGCTGAAGAACCTGCTCTCGATCTGTCAATCAAATCCAGGTTTATGAATTTAAAATAAATGGATGGAGGAATGGATAGATAGATAGATAGATAGATAGATAGATAGATAGATAGATAGATAGATAGATAGATAGATAGATAGATAGATAGATAGATAGATAGATAGATAGATAGATAGATAGATATTTCAGTTCTACTTCAATGGCTTTAAGTGTTGCTTGATAAAGGTGATGGAGTGATAACCCCCCCCCACCCACACTGCGCGCGCGCGCGCGCACACACACACACACACACACACACACACACACACACACACACACACACACACACACACATGTGGACGATGTCGGATACATATGTTTAAAAATGTCCTTTTAAATAGATGTTTTTACTCATATCATATCTTTATCTAATAATTGAGGGGTTTAAATGTCCTGTAGTTTTTAATAGAGGTCATGAATATTTATTAATAAATATATTCATATTTATGTCTTTTAGAACAGTGTCATGATTCAGTCCTTTTTTTTTTATAATAATAAATCCACTACTATTTTACATGGAGTTTTTTTTTGTTTTGTGTATTCAGTATCCATTTTAAAATCTGATTTTTTATATAACTTGTTTTAAAACAAGTAAAGGATTTTAATAGGAATTAATAAAAAAAAAGTCATAATAAAATCTCCACAATACCACTGGTAGTCACTCGGGCACGTGGCATTTGCTGTTACAGACCCCCATTAAAGAAAGGAAACATTATGTGGCCCTCAGAGGAAAACCTTTGGGGGTGTACATGATATCAGAACATCCCACATAAAGGTTTCAAGGCAAAGTTTTTTCAATCTCAATTCCATGTCAGGTTACAGGTGGAATGTGGAGCAGGTCCAGAGTCTGAGTGCTTCATTACTGCTGTGTGTGTGTGTGTGTGTGTGTGTGTGTGTGTGTGTGTGTGTGTGTGTGTGTGTGGGTGTGTGTGGGTGTGTGTGGAGGAATGGGTCGAGTGCTTATCGAACTCATTGACTCAGCATGCTGATTGACTCTAAATGTTTATGTGGATTCTCCGGAGTAACAGCAGCATGATCAAGTGGAACGGCAGTCAGTCATAAATAAAGATGAGCCCATTTTTTTCGTTGGAATATTCCCGAGCTGATTACGCAGCATGCTCGGAAAGGCGCGAGGACACCTCCAATTTCACTTCAAGAGGCGATGTGTGTGTGCATTGTTTAATTAATACACCGTTAAGAGGTGCAACAGGGGAGATTATCAGACGGAGGTTACGAGTTTGAATCCAACAATCCAGGCTGCAGGCAGGATAGAGGGAGGAGGGATGGATGGATGGAGGGAGGGGGGGATGGGGGATAAAGGGATGGCTCTGTCCTACCAATCACAGGGACTCTATCCAATCACAGGTGTAAGAAGCAGAAAATTGAGGATGGTGCTTCCATTTAAATGTGTGTTACACCACCCATAACACAGCAGGAGCACATCTCAGAGGGAGCATGTGATAGTCTTTACCCTTTCTGATTGGTCTGTGGTATATACTGATCATTGCAGCAGTGCTCAGCCATAGGAAATCGAAGTGAATACAGAGCTGAGAAAGAAACCTGAGTCACTTTCTAGACCTATTGATGACTGGTTCATTCTCAAACAGAGACCTGCACCTTCAAAACAGTCCCCTTGCACAGCAACACAGCGCCCCCAATGTTCTTCTGAAACGTGTCCTGGAAGTCTTCTTTTCGAAGAGTGTCAAGCAGCTCCTGGGTGTTTTTGGGGCCTGATCTCTCTGTGGCAGGTTTGCCCAGGTTCACGCAGAACTTCACGTTTGCACGCATCGATCAGTACAGCCTGATACCACCTGATATGTTCCTCAGCTGTGTCCTAATGTACTAAAGCTACTTCCTCATCTAGACTCAGGATTAGATTAGATTGTTAGATGCTTTACCAATCATTGCCACATGTGCAGACCAGTAATTCATCTCCTGAGAACGTTATCTTGTTTATTGTGTTGTTTTTTGCATGGATATTAGACCTGAAGAAGAGATCAGGGATCTCAGGACAGTGAGGAAAAGTCAACCACAGCATCTTTGTATTAATATTTTAAACGGCTTTCAAATTTTGATTACCCCCTGCTAATGTCTCCTCATTAAAGATTCATCGGCATTGAGGCTACACGGTACGGTCTTCCTGTGTGTACACACACACACACACACACACACACACACGCGCTGTTGCTACTTTATGATTAATTCTTTGTCGTGTTAAGCATTAAGTGAAACATTTGTAGCAGGGACGGTAACCATTCCTTCTGATTGTGACTCAATTGTCTGTCATTAAAGCAGCACATATTCACATACTCGTCTTCTGCCTGGACACTGATTCAGACTTCCAAAGTTTGACACTTAGATAGTGTGTCGTTCTCATGGTGTGGGTTTTGTGAAATTAATATATTGAAATTATTTCATATCTGACTCATCCTGCAACACTGATCCAATCTAGAACATCTCACACACTGTGGTGGAGAGGTGGGGGGGTGATGTGGAAAGTGGGGGGTTGATGTAACTCATGAGGCTTGGTGTTGCAGGTGCGGGCATGATTTTGCATGTGCGGTGGGGTGTTGCAGGTGGGGGTGTGGTGCTGCAGGTGGGGGCATGATTTAGCAGGTGGGGTGTGGTGTGGCAGGTGGGGGTATGGTGTTGAAGGTGGGGGTGTGGTGTTGCAGGTGGGGGTGTGATGTGGCATAGTGGAGGTGTATTGTGGTAGGTGGGAATGTGGTGTTGCAGGTTGGGGTGGGATGTGGTAGGTGGGGGTGTGGTGCTGCAGGTGGGGCTGTGCCCTATACACACTATACCCTACACCCTTGTACTCTATACACATTATACCTTATTCCTTGTATTCTGCACACTGTACCCTACACCCTGAACCTTATACACACTATACTCTATACACTATACCCTACACCCTGTACCTTATACACACTATACTCTATACACTATACCCTACACCCTGAACCTTATACACACTATACTCTATACACTATACCCTACACCCTGTACCTTATACACACTATACTCTATACACTATACCCTACACCCTGTACCTTATACACACTATACTCTATACACTATACCCTACACCCTGTACCTTATACACACTATACTCTATACACTATACCCTACACCCTGTACCTTATACACACTATACTCTATACACTATACCCTACACCCTGTACCTTATACACACTATACTCTATACACTATACCCTACACCCTGTACCTTATACACACTATACTCTATACACTATACCCTACACCCTGTACCTTAAACACACTATACTCTATACACTATACCCTACACCCTGTACCTTATACACACTATACTCTATACACTATACCCTACACCCTGTACCTTATACACACTATACTCTATACACTATACCCTACACCCTGTACCTTATACACACTATACTCTATACACTATACCCTACACCCTGTACCTTATACACACTATACTCTATACACTATACCCTACACCCTGTACCTTATACACACTATACTCTATACACTATACCCTACACCCTGTACCTTATACACACTATACTCTATACACTATACCCTACACCCTGTACCTTATACACACTATACTCTATACACTATACCCTACACCCTGTACCTTATACACACTATACTCTATACACTATACCCTACACCCTGTACCTTATACACACTATACTCTATACACTATACCCTACACCCTGTACCTTATACACACTATACTCTATACACTATACCCTACACCCTGTACCTTATACACACTATACTCTATACACTATACCCTACACCCTGTACCTTATACACACTATACTCTATACACTATACCCTACACCCTGTACCTTATACACACTATACTCTATACACTATACCCTACACCCTGTACCTTATACACACTATACTCTATACACTATACCCTACACCCTGTACCTTATACACACTATACTCTATACACTATACCCTACACCCTGTACCTTATACACACTATACTCTATACACTATACCCTACACCCTGTACCTTATACACACTATACTCTATACACTATACCCTACACCCTGTACCTTATACACACTATACTCTATACACTATACCCTACACCCTGTACCTTATACACACTATACTCTATACACTATACCCTACACCCTGTACCTTATACACACTATACTCTATACACTATACCCTACACCCTGTACCTTATACACACTATACTCTATACACTATACCCTACACCCTGTACCTTATACACACTATACTCTATACACTATACCCTACACCCTGTACCTTATACACACTATACTCTATACACTATACCCTACACCCTGTACCTTATACACACTATACTCTATACACTATACCCTACACCCTGTACCTTATACACACTATACTCTATACACTATACCCTACACCCTGTACCTTATACACACTATACTCTATACACTATACCCTACACCCTGTACCTTATACACACTATACTCTATACACTATACCCTACACCCTGAACCTTATACACACTATACTCTATACACTATACCCTACACCCTGTACCTTATACACACTATACTCTATACACTATACCCTACACCCTGTACCTTATACACACTATACTCTATACACTATACCCTACACCCTGTACCTTATACACACTATACTCTATACACTATACCCTACACCCTGTACCTTATACACACTATACTCTATACACTATACCCTACACCCTGTACCTTATACACACTATACTCTATACACTATACCCTACACCCTGTACCTTATACACACTATACTCTATACACTATACCCTACACCCTGTACCTTATACACACTATACTCTATACACTATACCCTACACCCTGTACCTTATACACACTATACTCTATACACTATACCCTACACCCTGTACCTTATACACACTATACTCTATACACTATACCCTACACCCTGTACCTTATACACACTATACTCTATACACTATACCCTACACCCTGTACCTTATACACACTATACTCTATACACTATACCCTACACCCTGTACCTTATACACACTATACTCTATACACTATACCCTACACCCTGTACCTTATACACACTATACTCTATACACTATACCCTACACCCTGTACCTTATACACACTATACTCTATACACTATACCCTACACCCTGTACCTTATACACACTATACTCTATACACTATACCCTACACCCTGTACCTTATACACACTATACTCTATACACTATACCCTACACCCTGTACCTTATACACACTATACTCTATACACTATACCCTACACCCTGTACCTTATACACACTATACTCTATACACTATACCCTACACCCTGTACCTTATACACACTATACTCTATACACTATACCCTACACCCTGTACCTTATACACACTATACTCTATACAATATACCCTACACCCTGTACCTTATACACACTATACTCTATACACTATACCCTACACCCTGTACCTTATACACACTATACTCTATACACTATACCCTACACCCTGTACCTTATACACACTATACTCTATACACTATACTTTACACCCTGTACCTTATACACACTATACTCTATACAATATACCCTACACCCTGTACCTTATACACACTATACTCTATACACTATACTTTACACCCTGTACCTTATACACACTATACTCTATACACTATACTTTACACCCTGTACCTTATACACACTATACTCTATACACTATACCCTACACCCTGTACCTTATACACACTATACTCTATACACTATACCCTACACCCTGTACCTTATACACACTATACTCTATACACTATACCCTACACCCTGTACCTTATACACACTATACTCTATACCCTGTACACTATAAACTATAGAATGTACTCTATACACATTATACACTATACATATATAATACTTTATACACTATACATATACTATATATTCCATACAAAATATACTCACTGTATATACACTACACCCTATACATAATACACTAAATCCTTTTTAGAAAAATGCACTGCTCACTCAGGTTATCACTTCAACTAAAGGTTAATAAAATACAGGTTATATATGGTAACCTGATCTTCTGACCTTCCTGACAGGAACATTCATCTTCAATCCCACTGGATTTTTTTCTTTTTTTATTCTCTTGTTTTTTTCAGTGTACTGTTTGGGACTGGGATTCGAATGGAAAGCATGACTTTATTGGAGAATTCCAGACTACCTTTAAAGAGTTGAAGACCGCTATGGATGGAAAACTGGTTAATATACTAAGTCACACACACACACACACACACACACACACACACACACACACACACACACACCCCAAATAAATGCATCAACATTCAATTAAATATAAACAGTGTCACATGCAGTTATTATTATTCTCTGTAGGCAGATTCCGTGTGTTTAATGAGCCATTCCTGTGTTTCTCACCCACAGATTCAGTGGGAATGCATCAATCCCAAGTACCAGGTGAAAAAGAAGAATTACCGAAACTCGGGCATGGTGATCCTGACTCAGTGTAAGGTGAAGACGCTGTCTGTGTTGCACAGAAAGTCAGTCGAGAAGGACCTGTACAAAACCTGTGGACATCTTAAATATGTAACGACACTCTTAATGCTTTTTTTCCCATCTAGATAATAAAAATGCACTCCTTTCTGGATTATATAATGGGAGGATGTCAGATCCAGTTCACAGTAAGTGACTCCGATGTCTGAATTACATCAAACCAATGCAACTTTCAGAAAACCAGCTAAAATACTCTATTTACATAAACCAGATCTGATGAGGAGTTCATATCAGTGCACCGTGTGGAGATAAAGAACGGCCCGAAAGCATTATGATGGTGTAAGGCCTCACAACTAGCTGTGATTGTAAAAATGAAAATAAAACCAGTATGCAATAATCTTTAAATCTCATAAACCCCATATTTTATTCAGAATTCACAAAACAAAATAACATTAAATGTTTAAACTGAAGATATGTACCATTTTAACGAAAGATCATTTAGAATTTGATGGCTGCAGGGCCATGTTTCTCTCCGTGTAGCATCACATGATGTCCATCTGAGGAGACCAGTTGCTGAAGTTTTTTGAGAGGAATGTTGTCCCATATGTGTCTGATACAGAATTCTAGCTGCTCGACAGTTCTGGGTTTCCTTTGTTGTGTTTTTCATTTCATGATGCCCCAAGTGTTTTCAAAAGGTGAGCGGTACAATTCCGCTGCTCCGAATCATGAATGTTACGATGACTACGTATGTTTATAAGCAGCGTATTCACAAGGCTCTGAAAACACACCTAAACTTTCAGCCAATCGCAATCCACCATTTACACTGGCCATGATATGAAGAGAAGTATTATTGTGCTGTAGTTGGGAGGGGGAAAGTTGTAGTTCCTGGGATGTTCTTGTTGTTTCTGTGTACGTAATTGGTGGATGTACCTTTCTGTAGGTGGCGATTGATTTCACTGCCTCAAACGGTGACCCACGGAACAGCTGTTCTCTCCACTACATCCACCCCTACCAGCCCAATGAGTACCTCAAGGCCCTGGTGGCAGTAGGTGAGATCTGCCAGGACTACGACAGGTAACTTACACCAATAGCAGGAGAGCAGGATTTGTTCCTTTATATATATATATATATATATATATATATATATATATATATATATATATATATATATATATATATATATATATATAACCCAGCCATTAGGGGGGCACAAGCCAGTGTACTCTTAGTGCCGGTCCCAAGCCCGGGTAAATGGGGAGGGTTGCGTTAGGAAGGGCATCCAGCGTAAAACATGCGCCAAATCAAATATGCGGATCACAAATGAGAATTTCATACCGGATCGGTCGAGGCCCGGGTTAACAACGACCGCCACAGGTATCGTTAGCCGACAGGGTACCGGTGGAAATTGGGCTACTGTTGGCCGAAGGAGGAGAAGGAACGGAGGAAGGCGTCTACAGAGACGGCAGGAAAAGGAGCAGTGTAGGAGAGTAGAGGTTCGGGTTGGTACTTTAAATGTTGGTACTATGACGGGTAAAGGGAGAGAGATAGCTGATATGATGGAGAGAAGAAAGGTAGATGTGTTGTGTGTTCAGGAGACCAAGTGGAAAGGGAGTAAGGCCAGGAACATTGGAGGTGGGTATAAACTGTTTTATCATGGTGTGGATGGGAAGAGAAATGGTGTAGGGGTGATTCTGAAGGAAGCGTACAGTAAGAGTGTAGTGGAGGTGAAGAGAGTTTCTGATAGGGTGATGATCGTGAAGGTGGAAGTTGAAGGGATGATGATAAATGTCATCAGTGCCTATGCTCCACAAGTTGGCTGTGAGATGGAGGAGAAAGAAAGATTCTGGAGTGAATTAGATGAAGTGGTAGATGGTGTACCTAGGAAAGAACGATTGGTGATTGGGGCAGACTTTAATGGGCATGTAGGTGAAGGGAACAGAGGTGATGAGGAGGTGATGGGTAGGTATGGTTTTAAGGAGAGGAATGTGGAAGGGCAGATGGTGGTAGATTTTGCTAAAAGGATGGAAATGGCAGTGGTGAACACGTATTTTAAGAAGAAGGAGGATCATAGGGTGACGTATAAGAGTGGAGGAAGGTGCACACAGGTGGATTATCTTCTGTGTAGGAGATGCAACCTGAAGGAGATTGGAGACTGTAAGGTGTTGGCGGGGGACAGTGTAGCTAGACAGCATCGGATGGTGGTCTGTAGGATGGTTTTGGAGGCGAAGAAGAAGAGGAGGAAGGTAAGGTTTGAAAGAAGAATAAGATGGTGGAAACTGAAGGAGGAAGAGTGTAGTGTGAGGTTCAGGGAAGAGGTCAGACAGGGGCTCGGTGGTGGTGAAGAGGTGCCGGATGATTGGGCAACTACTGCAGGAGTGATGAGGGAGGCAGCTAGAAAAGTACTTGGTGTGACATCTGGAAATAGAAAGCAAGACAAGGAGACGTGGTGGTGGAATGAGGAAGTGCAGGAGAGCATTAGGGGAAAGAGGTTGGCAAAACAGAAGTGGGATCGACAGAGTGATGAGAAAAGTAGGCAGGAGTACAAGGAGATGCGGCAGCAGGTTAAAAGGGATGCGGCGAAAGCCAAGGAAAAGGCATATGAGGAACTGTATAAGAGGTTGGACACTAAGGAAGGAGAAAAGGATTTATACCGATTGGCCAAGCAGAGGGACCGAGCTGGGAAGGATGTACTGCAAGTTAGAGCAATAAAGGATGGAGAGGGAAATGTGTTGACTAGTGAGGAGAGTGTGTTGAGAAGATGGAGGGAGTATTTTGAGCAGCTGATGAATGAGGAAAATCAGAGAGAGAGAAGGTTGGAGGATGTGGAGTTGGTGAAGCAGGATGTAGATAGGATTAGTAAGGAGTAAGTGAGAGCAGCGATTAAGAGGATGAAGAATGGAAAGTCGGTTGGACCAGATGACATACCGGTAGAAGCGTGGAGATGTTTAGGAGAGATGGCAGTGGAGTTTTTAACCAGATTGTTTAACAGGATTCTGGAAGGGGAGAGGATGCCTGAGGAATGAAGAAGGAGTGTGCTGGTACCGATCTTTAAGCATAAGGGAGATGTGCAGACCTGCAGTAACTACAGGGGAATTAAGTTGATCAGTCACACCATGAAGTTATGGGAAAGAGTAGTGGAAGCCAGGCTGAGAGAAGAGGTGACCATCTGTGAGCAACAGTATGGTTTCATGCCGAGGAAGAGCACCACAGATGCCTTATTTGCTTTGAGGATGTTGATGGAGATGTATAGAGAAGGACAGAAGGAATTGCATTGTGTATTTGTGGATTTAGAGAAAGCGTACGACAGGGTGGAGAGAGGAGTTGTGGTATTGTATGAGGAAGTCAGGTGTGTCAGAAAAGTATGTGAGGGTGGTACAGGACATGTATGAGGACAGTGTGACGGCAGTAAAGTGTGCAGTAGGTACGACAGACCGGTTCAGGGTGAAGGTTGGACTGCATCAAGGATCGGCCCTGAGCCCTTTCCTGTTTGCAGTGGTGATGGACAGGTTGACGGACGAGGTCAGACAGGAGTCTCCCTGGACTATGATGTTTGCAGATGATATTGTGATTTGTGGTGAGAGTAGAGAGCAGGTTGAGAAGAGCCTGGAGAGGTGGAGATATGCGCTGGAGAGAAGTGGAATGAAAGTCAGTAGGAGTAAGACAGAGTACATGTGTGTGAATGAGAGGGAGGGCAGTGGAGTGATGCGGTTGCAGGGAGAAGAGGTGGAGAAGGTGGAGGAGTTCAGGTACCTGGGGTCAACAGTGCAAAGTAATGGAGAGTGTGTTAGAGAAGTAAAGAAAAGAGTGCAGGCAGGGTGGAGTGGGTGGAGAAGAGTGACAGGAGTGATTTGTGATAGAAGAGTATCTGCAAGAATGAAAGGGAAAGTTTATAGGACTGTGGTGAGACCTGCGATGTTGTATGGATTAGAGACAGTGGCATTGAGTAAAAGACAGGAGGTGGAGCTGGAGGTAGCAGAGCTGAAGATGTTGAGGTTTTCGTTGGGAGTGACGAGGATGGACAAGATTAGAAATGAGTTTATTAGAGGGACAGCACATGTAGGATGTTTTGGTGACAAGGTGAGGGAGGCGAGATTGAGATGGTTTGGACATGTGCAGAGAAGGGACATGAATTATATTGGTAGAAAAATGCTGAAGATGGAGCCACCAGGTAGGAGGAAAAGAGGAAGGCCAAGGAGGAGGTTCATGGATGTGGTGAGGGAAGACATGCAGGTAGTTGGTGTAAAAGAGGCAGATATAGAGGACAGGGTGGTATGGAGACGGATGATCCGCTGTGGCGACCCCTAATGGGAGCAGCCGAAAGAAGAAGAAGAAGATATATATATATATTTTCATGATTTCCTGGATTTGGATTACTGAAAAAGATACTCCTGCTGATTAATAATGCAACCATCTGGTGGGATTTTTTTCCCCTAAAGCCCTGTAGATCAGATTCATTCTCACATTACACGCAACCGAAATCTATAGACGCTGTGATTGATGTACATCCTGCATCATTCGAGCGCCGAGCCAATTATATCTGACCCTTACAGAGGTCGTTATCTTTATTCTCACCTCTTCTGGTTTCAGCGATAAAATGTTTCCGGCGTTCGGCTTCGGAGCGCAGATCCCACCTGACTTCAAAGTAAGTCTCCTGCACCTCCATCCATTCCACAGCTGGAACAATTCCTTCTTTGTGTTTGGAATAGTTCAGGTGTAAAAAAAAAAAAGTGACCAGCAAAATACAATAGAGCATCAGGTTTCTCTCAGGGTCATTTCATTGCAGTTTCCTTCTTCTCAAGGTCTCCCATGATTTTGCTGTGAACTTTGATGAGGACAACCCTGAGTGTGCTGGTAAGTGTGTGTGTGTGTGTGTGTGTGTGCGTGTGTGTGTTTGTGCACGTACACCGGAGTTAATGTAAAATGTTCAGATTCCACACTAATCTGTACGTGTGAAGTGAACGGATCTCTCACACACACACACACACATACACACACAGCTGGGCCGTGTCACACACCAAGCAGCTCCGATCTTTCATACTTTTTCTAACATAATCCGAGGATGCGTCTCTTCACAAAAACCAAGGTTTTCCCACAAGAGATCTTAGAATCCGTCATGACACAAGCTTAGACACATGACAGATGAAACATCACCTGAGGAACTCTTTGAATAGTCACATGTTCACCCTAGTGATTTATGTTTGTGTGGTCCGAGGATCAGGGTTGGAGAACATCCTGAGAATTCCAGGAAACTGATGGCTGTATGAATGCCTTTCTCAGCAGGATGTCCAAGAGTTCCTACAACCACAGTAACAGATATATCTGGCATGTTCTCTTTTCTTCCAGGTATTCAAGGAGTTGTGGAAGCTTATCAAAACTGCCTGCCTAAGATCCAGCTGTATGGCCCCACTAACATCGCACCGATCATCCAGAAAGTCGCCAACTCTGCTTCCGAGGAGATGCACACCAAGGAGGCCATGGTGTGGAGCCTTTTTACATCTACTAGGGGTTCAAGAGGGAGAATTCAGCTTTAGTTCCAGTTTATTGTAGCTCATTTTATTAAACATATATATATCAGTTACCGTTATCAGTGTGACGCTTAGCTGTAATCTGTAGACATCAGTAGACTGCCTGAAATTCCTGAAATGTGTGTAATCTCGGAATTCTCACTCGTCTGAAAGATTTTAATTGTTCTTCCTTAACCTGCGCATTTCACATTATGGCCTGGATCTTATGAGCATCTCTCCCTCCCACACACACACACACTCTAGGAGTATTTCATTCTGCTGATACTGACCGATGGGGTTATAACTGACATGGCAGACACGCGTGAGGCCATCGTCCACGCCTCCCACCTCCCTATGTCCGTGATCATAGTGGGAATCGGCAGCGCGGACTTCAGCGACATGCAGATGCTGGACGGCGACGACGGCATCCTGCGCTCGCCCAAAGGAGAACCCGTCCTCCGTGACATCGTCCAGTTCGTGCCCTTCCGGAACTTCAAACACGTGAGTGTGGGTCAAAACAAAAAAACGTCCCTCAGGAAGTTTATCATACACATGCCCAAGACCGGGTGACTTTGATTTCCTCCTGATCTTCACTCTCCATGCAAGCGATGAGGTTGAACATATTTTGAGATGATAAAAATCAGCCGCCTTTTATTATCATTATTCATGTAATTATAGAATATTTCCATGTGTTCCCTGCGTTGTAGTAATTACTGAACACGGGGGAGAATAAACAGGATTAAGAGGCGCTGCAGGAAACGTTGTGTTGACGTGTCCTCTTTCGGCAACAGCGAGGTTTTATGTCGGGCAGAACATTGTGGCGCGTTTAATCGAACGTGGCATGTCATTAAAAAGCAGAACGGCCACGCTGTGGTACCCTCGGAACACAAACTTGCTTAGACAGGCAATCTGCGCCCCCGATCTGCCCCCGATTCCACCCCCGAGCCGCTCGGACTCCTCCCCCTGATCCGCTCAAACTCCGCTCCCCACCTGCCCAGACTCCGCCCCTGATTCAACCTGACTCCGCCCCCAAAATCCATCATGGTGTACAGGAGCAAATCAGGCCTGCTGGATTCGGGTCACCTCAAACAGTCCTGAAGCTCAGTGTTGATATGAAACTCATGTTAGTGCCAGAGACTCCAGGTGTGTGTGTGTGTGTGTGTGTGTGTGTGTGTGTGTGTGTGTGTGTGTGTGTGTGTGTGTGTATGTGTGTGTGTGTGTGTGTGTGTGTCCATACACATACTGCCCCAGTGCATGCAGATTTTATTTTTAGCATTGTCCTGCTGTCTCGTTTTCTACCTGTTTTGCAGACAGAGTGAAATGAGAGTGACCCCCCCCTCATCCGTTTCACCTTCTTCCCAGTGTGACATCTCACTTTCTTCTCCGTTTCTCTCGTCCCTTTTCTCAGGCTTCTCCTGCGGCGCTGGCGAAGAGCGTGCTGGCCGAGGTGCCCAATCAGGTGGTGGATTATTACAACAGCAAAGGCATCAAACCCAAATGTATGTCCGACTTCGAGTCTTCCAGAGCGTTCAGTCCCTGAAGCACACCGACCTCACCGGGAGACGACGAACACACACACACACACACACACACACACACACACACACACACACACGCACACACATACCATTTAGTATCATCAATATTATTATTATTATAATTATTATTAATATTGTTATTATTGTTAATATTTTTATCCAATTCTCACTTTCCATTCTTCTTCTGCATCTTCTGGTGAAGATGTTGGGTAGAAAATGGTGAAATTTGGTTCACTGATGGTGGAGGGTCAAAGGAAAATTCCCTCCAAATCCTGCTTGTGTCCAACCAATGCTCCAGCGCCACCATCAGGTCAATTTGCACCTAATATGGAAGAATAGTTGTATATTTTTATAGCTTGTGTTTGACATTTAAAAGCCAGACTGGAAGTGTGGCTGGAATCTCTGGATGAACCTGATCGCATTTTCCACCTGGATGTTGCATATTTTGTGCATTGAACTCACACGCACACGTCATTTTCTGTCCAACCTGGACAAGATTCATCAGCTAAATCCTGCAAACAGGAAGTTTGGCTTTATTTCAGAAACAACTTTCGCACACTGATGCATAACTTGGTGGACGTCTTCAGGACCACGATAGGACGACATTTTAGTGTTTTTTTATTTTAGCTTAAAAAAATTTACGAGATTGTCGAGATTAAAGTCGTAATATTTTGAGAAAAAAATCAAACTAACAAGAATAAAGTCGCAGAATTTCTGCTAAATCCTAACCCAAACTAGCATTTAACCCAATTCCACACAGTGGAACTGCTAAATGTTTCTCGCAATTCTGTGATTTTTCTCAAAATAACACTACTTTATTCTCACACTGCTACGAATTTATTCTCATAATATTTTGACTTTATTTTTATAATTTTTTGTATTTACTTTAATCTTGTAATATATACGATTAATATTTATTTATTTATTCATTTATTAATTTTTAACGTAGCACTAAAAAGCACTAAAGCGCAAAAAGTTTTTACATCATTTTGCCTTGTTTTGATCTAGATATTTGCAGTCAGAGTATCCCACCACTATCCATGATCTGGACATCTCCTGTATTTGATTTGAGTGACACCATGTAAAGCTCCTTTGCTGTAAAGGCTACGGTGCAATTCTCGGTCAGGATTAACGTTCCACGTGACAAAAACCATCAGGAACTGAAAGACTACACAGTCCGAGAGAACCTGAGATTTCCTGCTACACCCTAAGGTTCTGTTTAGGACTTCGGTTGTGTTATTGTGTTATAAAGAGAATAGGTGTACAGTATGTAGCGGTTATTACAAGCTCTCCTAATCAGTATTCCTATACAGCTCTGAGAATCGATCCTTACTCTAGATAACTTCTGTTCTTTTCTACATGATTGTTGACATTTTGTTTGTGCAATTTCTAAACAATTTGTAACGAGAACGTTTCCGCAGACGTTTGGAGAAAGTAGCTGAGAACGCAGTAGATCACTTTTCCACTCTAACCTTCTTTTGTATGCATATATGTGTGTGTGTGTGTGTGTGTGTGTGTGTGTGTGTGTGTGTGTGTGTGTGTGTGTGTGTGTGTGTGTGTGTGTGTGTACGGCTGTGTGTGTGTGTGTGTGTGTGTACGGCTGTGTGTGTGCTCATGTGCATACTTACTACAGATACTACATTGTATATTGCATGTTGACAATAAAAGAATTGAGACATTGGAGCATCAGATGTTTTTTTTTTACACACAAACACAAACACACCCACACACACACTATATATATATATATATATTCATGATATGAAATATAACTGCCCTTGAAAAGCTTTTTAAAATTTATTTTAACATTATTTATTATTAACCGATAATGAGAATGTAGATTTACAGACCTGAGGCAAGAACAGCTCTGAAATTCGTGTGTGTGTGTGTGTGTGTGTGTGTGTGTGTGTGTGTGTGTGTGTGTGTGTGTGTGTGTGTATACATTCCCACACATCCTCCACAGCCTTTTAATTACCTTCACATTCATGTATATTAAACACTCTGATCATAAAGCCAATGCAAAGGATGTGAGAGAGAGGAATAACACCGATCCCCAGAGCAGATTCACCAGCTTTCTGCCTTCTAGCTGCTCAAATAAAATAATTTTTGGCTTTAAAACCACTATATAAATGCACCAAAATCCCCCACAATAACAGTTAAACATCCCCAAAACCAACAATATATCTCCCACTGGTGTTAAATAACCAGCACCAGTCTTCACCACCATTTTATCATCTCCCTCAACCAGTGTGTTGTTCCCTCATGTGTAAAGTCCTCTACCATTATTCCTGTCCCCAGAACACCTCCCTGTCCTGTAACATCCACTTCTTTAAACCCTCTGTCTGATACTCTGTTCCCCACTGTCTAGACCCACTACAGTTTGAATATCAGTCCAGAAGATCAATAGATGACCCATTAACCCACACACTGACCTTTCCCCTTTAAATCAAGGAAAAAAGTAAATTACAGCTTTGACCATCATCATCACCATCATCCCACCTCAGGGAAAAGGTCCTTTTAAGTACCCTGTATTTTTGGTGTGGTTCTGCTGAAGGGTTATCAATTATAATTGCTCATGGAGAGAATCTGACATCCTTCATGGAGAGTTACACCATTTCTCACTTCTTCTGCTCAGGTCTGAACACTTCATCTCATCCAATTAACAATAAAACTGTGTATGCTCCTATGGGGTGACTATAGAGATCATGGAGACACTGTGGACAATAGACAGAAGACTGAAGCCGACTCTCTAAACATGTGAGGTGAACTGAACTCCTTGAGCTTTATCTTTGTGGATTCCGTAATAACAGCAAAAATCATAGAAGGAGGAACCAGATGATAAGCTTCGAAGAACCTGTCCATGATGACCATGATGGTGGTTAAGCTGAAATTTGTTAATTGTGGAGTAGTTGGAGTTTCATGTCCCAGGGCTTCTTCAGCACTGTGAGTGTATTTGGCCAATCAGAAATCAGATTTGATGACCGGAGGATCGTCAAAGCAGAGAAGCAACAAAGCAAACGAATAACGAGCATAGAACAAAAGCTCAGAACTTTTCCCTCAGTGAACAGCGATGAAAGCCTGCCTGAAAAGAGAAATGTAGAAACTCTGTATCTAAAGAAGAACATTGGAATCATTCATTCTTCTTCACTAAAAACGTCTCCACCATTAACTCCTGATGTTCAGGACACCAGTGTTAAACCAAATAAATCTTTTACACTATACCTTTATGACCTCAATTATCATCTCAGCTCACTGTGAGGATCTATGACGCATACATTAGCATATATTACTTTGAGGCAGAGGCACAAGGGCAAGGGCAAAGTCTCTGAAATGATCCACCAAGTAATAAAACACATCCAAATTCCTGACACATATCGTCGCTAATGCAGGCGTCTATAAGCCAACTTAAATCCCTGTGAGGATCTGCAGGTGAAAGTGTAGGCTGTTAAAAAGTATTTGGGATTTCCTCTGGCATTGTGTATTTGTATCACACTAACCTGCATATGATCCTTATACAATATGATGGACAGTTGTCTAAATCTGATTCAGAGAAGCTCATCCATGAATTCATGACCTCCAGACTGGACTATTGTAATACATTACTAGGTGGTTGTCCTACATAATTAATAAATAAAGCTACAGTTTGGGCCATATATCACCATATAACCCCAATTTTATCATCCCTACACTACAAACTACTGCTACTTACCTACAAAACCCTAAATGGTTTATCTCTTCTAGTTCCTAGAATAGCAAAGTCTACTAAAGGTGGTAGAACATTCTCACATTTAGTTTCTAAACTTTGGAATAGTTTTCCGGACAGTGTTCAGGGCTCAGACACACTCTCCCAGTTTAAGTGCAGATTAAAGACGTATCTTTTTAGCGAGTTCTACACATAACACACATCACATATCATAACCCATAATCACATATCATAACTCTACCCATCCCGAGGCATCCTGAGGTCACAATTAAATATTTATGACACTGAATTATTATTTATGGAATTATTATTATTTTAATCATTATAAACATCAAAAATAATGAGCCATTGTGGTCACAGTCATCCCTGCAGACATCAGTGGTGGACCAACAGGGCCAGTAAGACCTTCTCTGCTGAC
This sequence comes from Silurus aristotelis, assembly GCF_946808225.1. Classification (NCBI taxonomy): domain Eukaryota; kingdom Metazoa; phylum Chordata; class Actinopteri; order Siluriformes; family Siluridae; genus Silurus; species Silurus aristotelis. The sequence continues at coordinate 20,233,492 of NC_139594.1, forward strand.
CTGAACATTTTACATTTTTTGCCATAAATATGTATTAAATTAGTCCCAATTTTATATTCTTTTCATTTCATAGACTTTCCCTCAAATTCAGTGAACAAGCAAGTTTCTATCTAATCAGACTTCATCCATCACATTACATGTTGCCATGGTGAAAGGTCTGACCTAAGTCCAGCAGGATCAGCACGGCCGTCTTTTAGATCATAAACTCCATGTTGCCTGAAGCTGTTGGTGTAACCAATCAGATCGCGAGTTTATACATTTAGAACCGTTTATACTTTTGCAATTTCTTTTCTGTAGAATTTGCACAAAAACACAATTTACCTTTATTTTAAATCCCCAGGAAAACCGTAATGAACAGAAACAATGCACAGGGTGATGTGATGAGGTGAATATCGATGCTTCTGCTGGAGATGATGTATGTGGAGGTGCAGTTGTGGCTCCAGTGAAAGGAGACGTGTTGAATTGTGTTCATTGGGTTTCTTGCTTTAGTAATAACATTCAGTCTAACTGTGTGAGATTCCCGTGTGATGCAGCGCTCTGTTCTACTGCAATTCTCTATAATACTGATCATTTCTGTAGACGTGAAGTCAGAATGATGGGATTAAGAGGTGGATCGATTCAGAAAGGACAACACTGAAGATCATTTTGTTAAATACAACCTGATACTGTTAGATACCGACCAGGCATAACTTTATGACCCCTCTTCACTGCTAAAACAGTCGTGACCCCTTAATCATCAACAGCATGAACTTGTTCATCAGTTTGAGCTACAGGAGATCATCTGTTGGATCGGACCACACGGACCAGCATTCACTCCCAACGTGCTTCAATGAGCCTTGGTTGCCCACAACCCTGTCACCAGTTCACCACTGTTCCTTCCTTGAAGCACTCTTGATAGATTCTGACCACTGCAGACCAGGAACACCACAAGAGCTGCAGTTTTGAAAACGCTTTGAACCAGACGTCTAGACGTCACAATTTGTCAAAACTTGCTCGAATTCTTACGCTCGCCATTTTTTTTGCTTCTTACATCAACTTTGAGAACGAAATGTTCACCTGCTGCCTAATAAATAAATCCATCCACTAACAGGAACCATGATGAAGATCATCAGTGTTCTTCACTTCACCACTCAGAATCATATAATGTTATTAACCTTATAAAGAGCTAAAAATCTCTGTGAAAGTAAAATCTTGTGTAATTGAATTTTTGTGATTTATTTATTAGAAATAATATTGTAAATTAATGCTGGTAAATATATACTCTTGTTTATTACAGGGAACAAATATGTGAGCGGAACTAAGCATCATGTGCGGAGAGCCGCCGGATGGCTTAGACGGTTACACCGGAAGTCGCAGTGGTGACATTTCAGGACAGGCAGGAGAACGGGGAGAATAGCGTGTGTGTGAGATGTGTGTTTGAGGTGTTTGGGTTTAAAGTGAACATGGCAGTGTGGATTTGTAGACTCCTCAGACTCGGTGATGTTCTGATCAACACAGCGGCTGTAACTGTTCCCGGTACACAAGCACGAGCATCACCGGGAGGGTAAGAGGTGTGTGTGTGTGTGTGTGTGTGTGTGTGTGTGTGTGTGTGTGTGTGCGTGCGTGCGTGCGTGCGTGCGTCCGTCCGTCCGTCCGTCCGTCCGTCCGTCCTAGACTGAGTCCTTTACAGCATACTACAGGCATAGATTGTGTATATTAGGTGCATGTGCTGTAAATTACACTAATACATCTATATTATAATATTCTAATTAGAATATTATAATAATTATAAAAAAATAATTAATATTCATTAATAAAAGCAGGTTCTTCTGCAGTGTTGCTCTCCCTTGCTTTCTTCCAGGATCTGAAGTATCTCCACACACTGATCTCCACCTGCACTATTACTATGGTTTATAATAACCCTGCTCGTGTGTGTGTGTGTGTGTGTGTGTGTGTGTGTGTGTGTGTGTGTGTGTGTGTGTGTGTGTGTGTTAGTGTCGTTATTGGCTGCATGAGGAGCTTAAAGACTTCTACATGGTGGGACGAACACCTGACCGCAGATAACGTGGAGTTCCTGAAGAGAGAAGTGACTGAGAACTTTAAGGATCTGACTGAAGCCAGACTGAACCCTCTGAAGGATGAAGCTTGGCCTCGACACGTGTGGGACGAACGTGAGTCTCACACTGCATCTCACAATTTGGAGCTTGTGTTTTGTTGTAGAGAGTTAGTGTGTGTGTGTGTGTGTGTTTGTGTGTGTGTGTAGAGAGTCGGAGAGTCGGCTTGGTGGCTGTAAAGTTGGGGATGATGCCGGTGTGGACCAAGTCAGGAGACCGGCACGTAGTGACCATGCTGCAGGTACCATCATCTGTCGTTACAGTGACTCAGTAGTAGTGAGCTCCGAAAACAGAAGATCTCCTCAGTTTCCTCCCCTGTTCCTCAGAGAGCAGGAGTCTGATAGTCTCATATACACACATTTACAATGAACAATTAATGTTCTTGTCATGTCATTCATGTTTCTTAGCTACATGTATAATAAAGGACGTGTGTGTGTGTGTGTGTGTGTGTGTGTGTGTGTGTGTGTGTGTGTGTGTTTTAGGTGCAGGACTGCCATGTGATTAAACACATACCTAAAGATGAGTATAACGGCACTTCAGCTGCTCTGATTGTTGGAGCGAAAAACGTCTCTCCCTTTCATGTAAGTTTAGTAACCCTTTTATTTTTGTAGATACAACCTTACCGCCTCACTACCCTCTCACTACCCCACTGCCTTACTACCCCACTGCCCCTGACTGCCTCACTACCGCCTCACTACCCCACTGCCTTACTACCCCACTTCCCCTGACTGCCTCACCACCCCATTGCCCTCCCACTGCCTCACAACCCCACTGCCCCCTCACTACTTTCTCATTACCCCACTGCCCCTCACTGCCTAACTATCCCACTGCCTCACAACCTCACTGCCCCCTCACTACCCTCTCACTACCCCACTGCCCCCTCACTGCCTCACTACTCTCCCGCTACACCACTGCCCCTTACTGCCTCACAACCCCACTGCCCACTCACTGCCTCAATACCCTCTCGCTACCCCACTGCCCCTCACTGCCTCACAACCCCACTGCCCCCTCACTACCCTCTCGCTACACCACTGCCCCTCACTACTTTCTCACTACCCCACTGCCCCTCACTGCCTAACTACCCAACTGCCTCACAACCCCACTGCCCCCTCACTACCCTCTCACCACCCCACTGCCTCCTAACTACCCCACTGCCCCCTCACTGCCTCACTACCCTTTCGCTACACCACTGCCCCTCACTGCCTAACTACCCCACTGCCTCACAACCCCACTCCCCCCTCACTACTTTCTCACTACCCCACTGCCCCTCACTGCCTAACTACCCCACTGCCTCACAACCCCACTGCCCCCTCACTACTTTCTCACTACCCCACTGCCCCACACTGCCTAACTACCCCACTGCCCCCTCACTACCCCCTCACCACCCCACTGCCCCCTCACTGCCTCACTACTCTCTCACTTCCTCACTGCCTCACTACTCCACTGCCTCACAACCCCACTGCCCCCTCACTACCCTTTTACCACCCCACTGCCCCTCACTGCCTAACTACCCCACTGCCTCACAACGCCACTACCCTCTCGCTACACCACCGCCCCTCACTGCCTAACTACTCCACTGCCTCACAACCTCACTGCCCCCTCACTACCCTCTCACTACCCCACTGCCCCCTCACTGCCTCACTACTCTCTCGCTACACCACTGCCCCTTACTGCCTCACAACCCCACTGCCCACTCACTGCCTCAATACCCTCTCGCTACCCCACTGCCCCTCACTGCCTCACAACCCCACTGCCCCCTCACTACCCTCTCGCTACACCACTGCCCCTCACTACTTTCTCACTACCCCACTGCCCCTCACTGCCTAACTACCCAACTGCCTCACTACCCCACTGCCCCCTCACTGCCTCACTACCCTTTCGCTACACCACTGCCCCTCACTGCCTAACTACCCCACTGCCTCACAACCCCACTCCCCACTCACTACTTTCTCACTACCCCACTGCCCCTCACTGCCTAACTACCCCACTGCCTCACAACCCCACTGCCCCCTCACTACTTTCTCACTACCCCACTGCCTCACTACTCCACTGCCTCACAACCCCACTGCCCCCTCACTACCCTTTTACCACCCCACTGCCCCTCACTGCCTAACTACCCCACTGCCTCACAACGCCACTACCCTCTCGCTACACCACTGCCCCTCACTGCCTAACTACCCCACTGCTTCACAACCCCACTTGCCCCTCACTACTTTCTCACTACCCCACTGCCCCTCACTGCCTAACTGCCCCACAACCCCACTGGCCCTCACTGCCTAACTACCCCACTGCCCCCTCACTACTTTCTCACTACCCCACTGCCCCTCACTGCCTAACTACCCCACTGCCTCAAAACGCCACTGCCCCCTCACTACCCTCTCACTACCCCACTGCCCCCTCACTGCCTCACTACCCTCTCGCTACACCACTGCCCCTCACTGCCTAACTACTCCACTGCCTCACAACCCCACTGCCCCCTTACTACCCTCTCACCACCCCACTGCCCACTTACTGCCTCAATACCCCACTGCCTCACTACCCTATTACTTTACTACCCAATAACCCCACTACCTCCCTCTTCCCTTCTTATTATTCATGTCTCTGTGTGTGTGTGTGTGTGTGTGTGTGTGTGTGTGTGTGTGTGTGTGTGTGTGTGTCACCTTGCTGAGAATTAAAGAGGTGGTTTAGTTTGTGCTTGTTTTGTCCTTTTGAACTCCTTCCACTTCACTCAGCTCTCACACTCCATCCTCCTAGTTCTCTCTCTCTCTCTCTCTCTCTCTCTCTTTCTCTCTCTCTCTGATTGATTAGGTTTATTAAGATGAATGTGTCTTAGTGAAAGCTGTCACTGCAGTAGCCCCTGATAAAACTGATGGATGGATGACACACACACACCCACACAAAGTTGTTTTATCAGGTTTCAGTTTATTAATGAGAAAATTTGTAGTTTTTTTTTTACATGAAGGAGTGGAGGTGAAGTGCTAACTTTATAACCCTCATGAATAATGATTAGAGAACTTTCCATCTTTCCTCACTCAGAGGTCCAGCGAGTACCTGGAGCAGTTCCACAACGCCGGAGTTCCTCCTAAACAGAAGCTCACCACGTTCAGCGTGACGGAAAACGCTGTCATCAAACCAGGTGAGATACTTTCTCCTGAAGACCAGTTCATGCTGCTGCAGTGCTCAGAGCCAGTCAGGAGTCAGTGATGTACAGGTTCTTCTCCAAGTCTCCTACAGTCCTAATACATAAATTTTTCAGAATAGGTTGAAACCAGTCGATCCACAAACATTCTGGAAGTAAGATTGCCAGGGTGATGGGTGAAGCACGGTGGTGGTAGTGCAACACACACACCCTGATCTTCCACTGCTGCTGGAATCAGTTTACACACATGGGGGTTTCAGGAAGTGGTTGTGATGAATTGCTGTTCCATTACTTTTGTAGAAGGGTGTATACGAGTGAATAAAGTGTTTTAAGGCTACATTAGGATGTTAATCATCAGTAAAGTGATCCTCCTGTTTCTGTGTGTGTTTAGGCACTCCCCTGTATGCTGCACACTTCCGCCCCGGACAGTACGTGGACCTCACCGCCAAAACGTAAGCGCTCTACACACACTCCAGGAAGATCTGCTGATTTCCTTCAGACCGATTACAAAAACATCCCTATTGTTTACAAAAGTGCCGCCTCGCTGGTTTGGGTGGGGTGTGTGAGTTTGGCGTGACGTCCAGGCAGAGGGAAAGACATGCGTGCGGGTTTTTTGCAGCAAACGATGATGGACAGGCTACAGCCGCTTTAAATGCAGGATATTGCGAGCAGAACCTGGCAACCCTGCATGCAGAGACACCCTTTAGCACCAGTTTCGCTAATATTTCTTGATCGGCCAATCGCATGGCGTCAACTCCTGCAGGTCCAAAAGCACTTCCAAGTTTATGCCGAACATTAGAAGGGTGGAGGACGTGGTTCAAGTCCCCAAAAAACATCCAGGGGTCTGGAAGCATACGAGAGATCTGATGTTCAGACCATAAGTCCTTATGCTGATGTTCGGTGTGAAGCTGAACTGACCAAAGCTCTTGATCTGTGTGTGTGTGTGTGTGTGTGTGTGTGTGTGTGTGTGTGTGTGTGTGTGTGTGTGTGTGTGTGTGTGTGTGTGTGTGTGTGTGTGTGTGTGTACGTATATATGATGACACGTGATGGTGGGTGTTCCTAATAAAGTGCCAAGTGTTAAGGAGGAACTTGTAGGTGGTCACGTGATCATCTTCTGTTTGGACAGAATCGGAAAGGGCTTCCAGGGAGTGATGAAGCGCTGGGGCTTTAAAGGTCAGCCTGCTACTCACGGCCAAACCAAAACCCACAGGAGACCAGGTGCTCTCGGACCAGGAGGGGTGAGTAAGTGAGTGTGAGAGTGTGAGAGTGTGAGAGTGTGAGAGTGTGAGAGTGTGAGAGTGAGTTATTTGGTCTCATGTGAGGATGAATTGGAATCTTGTGTCCCTACAGGATCCTGCAAAAGTTTTTAAAGGGAAGAAGATGCCAGGCAAAATGGGCAACATTTATGACACAAGCTTTGGCCTGAAGGTGCACACACACACACACACACACACACACACACACAGGGATTTGTCCTTGTAGGTGTGAAAGTATTAGAGTTGAAAAGCCAGGAATTTTAAAATAGGTGTATGTGTGTGTTCTTCCTGGTCAGGTTTGGAGGGTGAACACCAAACATAACATCTTGTATGTGAATGGCTCGGTTCCTGGCCACCGAAACTGCTTGGTTAAGGTACAAATCACACACACACACACACACACACACTGCAATATTCTGCTTTGTTTCTTCAACGACCTCCTTACCCTCTTTTATTCCAGGTCCGAGACACTATTCTCCCTCGACACGTGTTGAAGAACAGGAACCCTCCGTTCCCCACCTTCTTCACTGATGACGAGGAGCTCCCTGAGGACCTGTATGCAGACGACTTGTTTCAGTTCGGGGAACCCACACCTGAATGAGGTCCAGGCCTCCAACACGATCATGTGTAGAGTGCTTTTGCTGTTGGACTGAGAGGAACGAGT
>NC_139594.1:20243143-20293143 GCF_946808225.1 Silurus aristotelis
ACACCCCACTGCAACTGCCCCCTACACACACACACACGGCAACTGCCCCCTTCACAAACACTGCAACTGCCCCCTTCACAAACACACACACACACCGCACTGCAACTGCCCCCTCCACACACACACCGCACTGCAACTGCCCCCTCCACACACACACACACACACACACACACACACACACAGACCGCACTGCAACTGCCCCTTCACACACACACCACTGCAACTTCCCCCTTTACATACACATACACACACACACTGAACTGCAACTTCCCCCTCCACATACACACAAACCAGTTTTTCCACACAAACACACAGCAACTGCCCCCTCCCCATACACACACACACCGCACTGCAACCCCCCCCCCCACACACACACACACATACTACTCTGCAACTGTCCCAAACACAATATAGTGAATAAAATGATAATGACCATGCAATAACAATGTTGTACTCATCCATGACGACTAACATTTATTCTATTAACACCCCCCCCCCCACACACACACACGCACACCCTGCCCGAAAAAAAAAACTTTTCTCCCTCTTCTAAAAAGTCATTTAACAGTTACCCCTCCATCACACACACACACACACACACACACACACATACACACACACACACACACATACACACACACACACACACACACACACATACACACACACATGCACACCCTGCCTGAAAAAATAACTTTTCTCCCTCTTCTAAAAAGTCATTTAACAGTTACCCCTCCATCACACACACACACACACACACACACACACACACACACACACACACACACACACACACACAGAGAGTAAGTTATAATCCATTTCAGGCCTTTTCTTATTCTAATTCGGATCCAACTGAGTGAATTCCAATTAGAGACTCGAAGCCCTCGGTCCAGGAGAGACCAGGCGTTGCCGTGGTTACGGCTTTCAGACTGCCGTCTGTCAGTCAGTCAGTCGTCCCTCATCGCGTCAGGACACAGCTGGGCTTCAGGGAGACGCGATATCAAATATTAACCAGAGATTGGCACCGGCACTAGGAACGCAAATCACTGCATGTACTTATTGTTTTGTTCATGTTGATGAGAGAGAGAGAGAGAGAGAGAGAGAGAGAGAGAGAGAGAGAACAGAACTGAGTGGAGAACTTCAGAGAAAGTTTCCTGACTAAATCCACAGCTGCTTCTCAATCAAGAACCTTAACACTGAATAAATCCAACATTTTACTGCTCACCAATAGATCCTTCTGTTCTCTATTCCTCTTGGATTCTCTCTCTCCATCTCTCTTTTCATCTCTCTATCACTCCATCTCTCTCCATCTCTCTCTCTTTCTTTCTCTCCATATCTCTCCATCTCTCTTTTTCTCTCTCAATCTCTCTCTTCATCCCTCTCTCTCTTTCTCCATCTCTCTCTCTCTCTCTTTGATTAAGGCTTTATTACTTGATGGTAATTTCCTGGGTAAATGTCATGGCCGCCCCATGCAGCCGGATTACTGCCTACAAAATGGAGAGGGGACGGGGCCCCGAACTGTGGGGTAGAACACAATCAATTCAGCCTAAACCATGAGAGAGAGAGAGAGAGAGAGAGAGAGAGAGAGAGAGAGAGAGAGAGAGAGAGAGAGAGAGAGAATATTGCAGGTGAATTGTGTATAAAGTATTAAGTATAAAAACCCATACTTGGTAGCTTTTCTCTGTTCCACAGGCTCCTTGAGGAACACACCTCCTGTGGTGATGGAAAGGTCAGTGAGCAGGAGCTCCAGGCAATTATCCAATCACACAGCAGAGACTCGTCGTCACACATTCACACATCTTCACCTCACTTCAAACACTTCTTTCTTCTTTTATAGGTCTACTCCACAGAGAACTGAGACACAATCGAATTTAGCGTCTAGAGTTATAGAGCACACCTAGTGGGCAGAGCAGGAACTGCAACAACAGGGATCAGGGCTCCATGTGGACTGGTTTAACACACCAGATCAGGAGATGTGATGGATGAAGTGCAGACAGGCTGTCAATCATCAACATTGTTTTAATTATTATGGAGTGAGGATAGAAAAAAAAAAGAAACACAAAACTCTTCCAATAATTCTCATTTAATGTATTTTTATAGGAAGAGGAAAAACACTGAGATGTCGGTGGTATCAGAGGAGGTATTTCCCAGACTCTACATTCAAGCCAGGTTGTGTTCAGGCTTTTTAAAGAGACGTCTGGAGAAAGAACGAGGAATCTGCAGACGATTCGAGTTAAATTTATTTGCAGAAGCACTTTTAGTTGCTGAAGTAGGAGGAAACGAGGCCTGAGAGATGCCAGGTGTGGGAGTCTGATTAACTCGGACCATCATTTAACCAGATATTATATGTTTGATATTTTATATTTATATTTTAAAAAACCCTGTTACCCGTGTTTCTCTCTAGGAGACAGATGGAAATGTCAGAGCTGTAGATGAGAGTTTGAAGGTAAATAGGAGACCTCGGGAGACAAGTGGAAAGCGCTTATACTTTGTCGCCATCTAGCGGTTGGATTTACGCACTACAGAAATGAATACAAAAATCTGTAAGGGACGTTTTTCTGTGTAATTTATGTATCGATTATGTACGAGAGAAACTTTATGATGTAACATTAATGACGATTGTTGTTGTTTTTGAAAAGACTATATTATACATAAAACACACAAAGGGCGGCCACCTGTGACGTCACGCCCGAATCAGGAAGGGAACAAGTTGAAAATTGCGGAAGTAGGACAGGTGCGCAGTTTTCCGCTCGCAACAACTTTGTGATTAGTTTGTGTGATTAGTTTGTTTGTGTGTTGTTTTTGTGTGTTTGGGGTCGGTGTAAGGGGAAAGGCCAGAAATGGAGGCAGTGCCCCGGATGCCCATGATCTGGTTGGAGCTGAAAGAAGCCGGAGAGTTTCAGTTCAGCTCCAGAGTTTTCCAGGTGAGCGCTTATTTTTTAGTTAGTTTGTTTATTAATTATATAATAATATCAAGTCTTTGAAATGAGTCTTTATTAACCTCAAACATCTCGATTTCAACAATTTTATTACTCATTTTATTTATTTATTTTTTTACTAAAAAGTTCCTTCAGATTGTGAGGGATCTCCTGTGTTAAGATCATTCTATAGGTTTTGGATGGGATTGAGGTCTGGACTCTGGCTGGACTGTTCCAAGACTTTGAATCTCCTTTTCTTAAGACATGTCTTTGTTAAAGTGCTTTGGGTCATTATCATGTAATCAATGCAAAATTCTTCCGAAAGTTTTGTGGCAAAATATCTTGGTTTTTGGAGCTGTTTATTTTCCCGTCCGTCTTGACGCTGGTCCAGCTGAAGAGCAGCAACCCCAAAGCAAAACACTACCCCCACCATGCTTCTTTTTTCTCTAAATTTCTGTTTGATGAAAGATCACATTAAAGATGGGACAAGTCTGATATTAATGTTGTGGTGTGTGTTTGTCCTCAGTTTATTAAGAGGAACTATGGTGAAAAACCAGAGAACTTCAGTGATGCTCTGAGGAAACTTGAGCAGCTTCGTAAGGTCAGTTGACATGAAGCAATTGAACTTCAAGCATTTGACAGGTTTAAATTTCACACTTAATGCAGTTATTTCTCTCTCTCTCTCTCTCTCTCTCTCTCACTCCTAGGCTGTGGTTAATATTCCGAGGGACTTTGAGGGATGTAACACACTGAAAAAGTACCTTGGACAGCTGCACTTCCTGCAGAGTCGCGTCCCGATGGCATACGGACAGGAAGCTGCTTCACCCGTCACATGGCAAGTCAGAGTAGAAAAAGCAATTTGTGAGAATGTCAAGTTGATGCTGTCCATGACCTTCATTGTGACCTTTATCATGACCTTCATCATGACCTGATTGTTTTTCACAGTGTTGCTTTTTTCCTCACCACAGGTTTGACATATTTTCTGAAAAGCAAGTGACTCATGAAGACATTGGCTATGAACAGGCCTGTGTCCTTTATAACGTTGGTGAGACACACGCACACACACACACACACACGCACACACACACACACGCACGCACACACACACACACGCACACAGAAAAAAATGCAGACCAAAAAAACTATAATTAATTTTCTTTTTTTTTTTATTTATTTTTTGTATATATTTTTTTTAAGGTGCTTTACACTCTTATCTGGGATCAATGGATAACAGAGTTTCTGAAGACGTGAGAACACACACACACACACACACACACACACACACACACAGTTTTGGCATTCACAGTGTTTTAGAGCTCTAAAAGAAAGTAAACATTTAAGTAGTTAAAAAGCAAATCAGTGACTGCAACAAGTGTAGGTTCTGTCTGCATCTGTGTGTGTGTGTGTGTGTGTGTGTGTGTGTGTGTGTGTGTGTGTGTGTGTGTTTTAGGGGATGAAGACATCCTGTACACATTTCCAGTCTGCTGCAGGAGCCTTCACACACATTAGAGATTATTACAACTCCAACTACAGTTCTGATCTGATCCACCACGCACTGTCTATCAACATTAACCTCATGCTGGTGAGGAACACACACACACACACACCCATCATACACACACAAACACCATAACACGCACGCACACACACACCGCACACACACCCATGCACAGATCACACACACACACACACACACCCATAGAACATACACATGCACACACCACACACACACACACCATATACACACACCCATGCGCACATCTCACACACACACACACCCATTATATACATACACGCACACATCATGCACACACTGTCTATCAACTTCGACCTCATTCTGGTAAGGAACACACACGCACACGCACATATACAAACACATCATGCACACACACTACACACTGTCCATCAACATTGACCTCATGCTGGTGAAGAACACACACACACTATACACTAACAATAGCACTGTGGATTTTCTGGTTCAGGGTCAGGCTCAGGAGTGTCTTCTGGAAAAAACACTGCTGGACAACAAGAAGAGTTTGATCACTGCACGCATATGTGCTCAGGTAGGAGAGAGAGCTGGTGATGGTGATGATGATAGTGGTGATGATGATCAGTCATCTTTATCATCGTGTGTGTTGTGGCCTTATTTTTCTCTCTGTATTCTTCTCTCCACATGTTCTGCGTTCCTGCAGGTGAGCGAGTACTACAGGGAGTGTATCCGAGTGTTGGAGAGCTCAGACAGCTTGTCTGGGAAGAAGGAGTGGAGAAAACTGCTCTGTATGAAGATCAGCTACTTCAGTGCCATTAAACACGTGAGTGCATAGAACACGTTCCACGCAGTACAAATGTCTCATCGAAGCTTCATTAACGTTTGTTTTATTACGTTTCGTTTCAGTTTCACATGGGCAAACACTCTGAGGAGCAGCAGAAGTACGGTGAAGCTGTGAGTGATGATCTGAGGGACATCATCCATCTGAAACTGTTTCAACATTGAAATATATTAAAGGGGCGATTTTCTTTTTCTCCTGTAGGTTGCGTACTTCCAGCTCTCTCTAAGCAGATTAAACGACGCAATTAAGCTTGGCAAGGTCAATGTCTCACACACACACACACACACACACACACACACACACAATACATAAGGATTAACCGTTTGACTTTCAACCCTTCAGGGTCAACCAGAATCCATACATGAAGCTCTGAAGTTCACCATGGACATCATTGGTGGAAAGTAAGATGTGTGTTTGTGTGTGTGTGTGTGTGTGTGTGTGTTTGTGTGTGTGTGTGTGCGCGTGTGCATGCAGACTACTGCTCTGCTCTTCGTCTTCTGAAAAAAACACCTTCTCAAATGCTATGATGTTCTGAATGTCACTTGTGGTAGATTTAACTCTGCTAAGAAGGACAACGATTTTATCTACCATGAACCGGTTCCCAAACTGGAGGCGCTGGCTGTGGTGAAAGGTAGGTGAAAAGGTGCTTCAGACCATCAGGTCCATCACGAAAACACTGTGTGAGTTAAGCTCTTTATTCTCGCCTGCGATGGCACTGTGATCATTCGAGATATTCTGTGTAGGTGCTCCTCTGGTAAAGCCGCTTCCTGTCAACCTGACCGACCCCAACACTACTGGTCCTGACCTCTTCTCCAGGCTGATTCCTCTCGCAGCTCACGAGTCTTCATCAGTCTACAGGTCTCACACACTTTATTTATATAAACGATGTCATTACGTTTAGGGTTTTTCTCTGAAATAAATTTGAGAACTTCTTTTTTTTCTTTTCTTTTCTTTTCTTCTTTTTTTTAGTGAAGAGAAGGCCAAACTGCTCCGTGAAGTGATGGCCAAGATTGAAGCAAAGAACCGGGTCTTAGAGTAAGTGTCACAAGGTCTTCATATCTCCAGGGACATTTTAGCAGATTTGTAGACACCTGAGCATGTGCTTCGCATCCATTTTACATTTTCTGTTCTAATAATAAGCTCAACTCTTCTGGGAAGATATTCCACTAGATGTTGTGGAGTTTTATTGAGCTAAAAGGGAGTGTTAGTAAAGGTAATGTAGGTGAGGATGTTCCTGGGGTGCAGTCAGCATTCACATTCATTCATGTTCAAAAAGATCTACTCCAGTTCATGGAAAGCAGATCTTCACGGAGCTGGCTTCATGCACAGGGTTTGCAATGTCAAGCTGGAACAGGTTTGGGAAGAACCACATCTGGCTGGAAATGTCAGATGTCCCAATACTTTTGGCGTCTAGTGTAAGTTAGTTGAAGAGAATATTACTAATAATAAACACACAAAAATCATTTGTGCAGTTACAGTGGAAATGTTGCTCTGACACTGGACTGACACTGACTCCTGAATATCGTCATCTTTCTCAGAAAACTGCATGTTTTGTAATCTGTCTGGATTCAGTTTTATTTTCTTTGTGTCCCATAAATGCATTTTTTTTTAAACACACATTTAGGAGTTTTATGAACTCGTTGAACTGCGATGCCGTGGATCCAGACGTGTTCATCTCGGTTCCTTCTGTGTTGCTGGAGAAATGTGCGGCGCTCAGTGTTCAGCCCGATGCAGTGAAGAGATTAGCGCAGGCCATGCAGGGTGTGTAGAACATTCACAATCTTCTAGAACGGAGTTTTATTAAAACACACCTCTGTATTTGTATCACGGTCTCCGACCTGATGGTGCTCTCACAATAATGTGTTTGGGTCGCGCAGCATTGTCGAGCGTGTACACTGACGTGGGTTCTAATCTGGAGGACGTGCGAAGTGCTCTGGAGGAAGCTGAGGCCAGGGAGAAGACTCCTGAACTAACAGAACTCCAGAATGAGTTCAAGAAATATGAGGCAGTCCATCAAGCTGCCAGCCAAAGCAACACTGAGCTCCACCAAGCTATAAACCAGCACATCCCAAACTTGCGTCTGCTGCAGGGACCACTGGAGGAACTGAGGAACAGCCTACCTCGGCCACAACTGAGTCAGGGTGAGACTGGGATTTAGGTAAATTGGGGATTGTACAAGTGTTCCTATTAAACTGGCCTACATTGCATGTTTGACGTTGACCTTGTCGCTGACCTTTCCCCTTAGAGGACACGTCGTCTTTGCAGACGATGCAACGGATTTGCGCAAAAGTTGATGAGATGCGCAAGCAAAGGGTTTTGCTTGAGAAGGAGCTTCGCGACCTCATTATGAAAGATGACATCACGGATATTCTAGTGACCACTGAACGTTCTGAGAGAAAGGTATGTGTCCTGCAGGATCTGCTGTTCTACAAGGTGGTATCAAAATGATTGACGACTAGCGATCCAGAAATCCGTCTACTTTCAATAAATGTCATCCCACATTTCACTGTGGTAAAGCACGTGGTCCAGTTGCACAGCTCCTGATATACACATTGACACATCGATCTTATGGAGGTCGGTGCTACCTGCGACCGTGCATGCCGCCCTGTGCTGCCCTCTGCTGGTGTGCTACAAAACTAGTCCCGAAACTTTTTGATACCACCTCGTATTAACATCATCATTTCCTCAATAATTTCAGTGCTGTCTTTTGACCAATTCCTGTGATCATATCTCAGATCTTGATCGAGGAGCACATGCAGAAATACGGACCGTTAAAGGGATACATTGATCAGAATTTAGCAGCGCAGGACAACATTATTAAAGCTTTGACAGAGGCTAATGTTCTGTGCGCTGCCATCCGCAAGACCCTCAATGACACAAAACAACAGTATGTTTGTTTTATGATTTATTTGTGTAATTTGGAATTCATATTCCAAAATGTTTGCAGTAGATGTGAACAGTTATAGTTGTAACCCATGTGGCTTTGCTCTACAGATGGAACAGCTCTGTGCAGTCTTTGGTGGCTTCGTATGAAACATATGACGACCTTGTGAAGAAGGCTGAGGAAGGTAAAAGCTTCTATCAGGACTTGGAAAAAAAGACAACCAGCTTACTAAAGAAAGTTAACGTCACCTCTAGGAGCAGAGAAGAAGGCAGAACTGCTTTGTTAGAAAGGTAAGAAAGACCCTGTTATCATGACTTTATCCTGTAGAGAAAATTCTAGAAAGTGGATCAAATGAAAGTGTTTCCCACTGCAGGACTTTTGTTTTATAATTTTGCTTTGTTTTTATAGGGGGGAAACAAAAGTGTCTCCTCCAACACCGGCTCCTCGAAAGACGTTGCTTGGCAATAAAACACCAGGCCCTGCTGTTTCTTCCTGTAGCAATGGACAGGATTTACCCCAGGAATTGCCCACCCTGTCCCCAAATATGACCTTAGCTAAAGGTCCACCTGTTGCTAACCCTGTTCCCTGTGGTCCAGCCCCTTTTACTTGTGCCCCAGGTGCAGCCTGTCTACCATTTTTAAACCAGGGAATGCCACAGTTGATACCTACTACACAACTGCCGTATGGCCAAGTTTTAGGCTCCCCGCAACCGATGGCACCTATGGAGCCTCCTCCAGGTTATACTGTACCTCAACAATTCCAGCCTGGTCCACCAAGAGGCATCACACCAGTTCCTCCACAGATTAATCTTCAAAATGCTTCACAAACACCTAATCAGGGCTTTATCCCAGCACCTTATCCTATTGTTTCAGGAAAATATCCTGCTACAGGACCAGGTCTGCCTGGAAATGTTCTCCTGAGTGGTGGACCAGGTCAACACATGCAACCTAATATGCCTCTGTCATCTTCTGCTCAACAAGTGACTCCAGAAACACAGTACCAAGGTTACCCTCCTCTATCTGGATATAGAATAAGCACTCAAGGACCCAGGGTTGCTTTCTTTGGGCAAACTCAACCATCCTCCCATCCTGGACAGTTTCAGACTCCAGTGCTCCTGCAAGGCCAGTCTCAGCCAGTTCCATCTGCTGCATACTGGCCAGTTCCTGTCCCTCAGGGAATTGCACTCTCAGAGGGTAATATGTATTTTCAGGGTGTAATACCTTCTAGTCAAGGCCTTCCAGCCCAAAACCTGTGTAAGCAACCCACTACTCCATCCAATCCACTGTTTCCAACAGGAAATCTCTTTCAGAACCAACATCTTCCACCTCCAAATAACCCAATTACTGTTCCAGTGATAGACAATCCAAATCCCCCTGTACTTGGTGGTATTCTCACACCTTCCCCAGCTCACACCTTCCCCTCTAATCAAACCATGAAGCCTCCGTCGGCTGAGAATCCACTCAATCTCACAGAGCATAAAGAGGAATCCCAGCAGATCCATCCATCTCATGGAGCTATGAATCCTAATCTTATTCAGGAGAAGATGGGCAATCTCAGCATCACTTCCCAAGGAGAAGTGAAATAAAATAGCATCATATAATATCAAGGCATGATCAGTCTCTTAATCGATCAGATTAGAATAGTGAAATAAAGTATATTTCTATACTTTATACTATACTACTGGAACAAGACCATAATCTGTACATCTAGAACCGATTACAGTAAGATAACAGCTGGTGGAAAGCTAAGAGGTCCTCAGACAGACCTTCTGGCCATTATATAAAATTCTAATATATATTATATTTACATTATACAAGAGATATAATCATTATTAACTGTATAACATGCAAGAATTAATACACTACACTCTTCCTTATGCAGAACTCTAATACATTGGGATGAAATGTTCTGAAACTAAGTTTACTAAGTTTATCTTCAAATATCACATTATACACTTGAGGGAGAGTTTAGTTTCTGTGCCGTGATAAAATGATCTCTTATTCCTGAGTTTATAGAATTTCTCTGATCAGCCATAACATTAAAAGCTGTGGGTGGTGTTCGGGATTTAGCATGGGCTCTCTGACTGCTCTGCATCAATTCTTTTTTTTTTTAGTATTTTGTTCTACAGTAGCTCCACTGTACGATCGGACCAGACAAGCCTTCAGTCCTTGTATGCATTAATAAGCCATTTGACCCGTGTTCTCCTTTCTTGGAGCACCTTTGTTAGATACTAATCCTTGCACTCCAGGATGAATCCCACAACACTGCTGTTCTGGAGATGCTCTGCCCCAGACATCAGAATTTTTTTGTCGAAGTCACTCAGATTCTTATAGTCGCCCATTTTTCCTGCTTCCCGCACCTCAACTGACCGACACTTTAATGAGATGGAGATATTCAGTGGTTTTAATGTTCTGGCTGATTCCTGATAATTGTTTTTGGTGCAGAAATGACACTGGTGTGGGTTTATTCAGCAATAATAAGGAAACTCAGGCTGAATGTTCCTGTCTGTTTATTTTCTCTTCATTTTTATTGTTTGTGGGTTTTGTTTTCTAATAGTTTGACGGTGTTTATCAGGATTATCACTTGTTGATGTTTGTTGCACTGCACGTGTGTGTGTGTGTGTGTGTGTGTGTGTGTGTGTGAGTGAGAGATGTATGGACATGAGCCAGGTTCCACACCCTGCCTTTACACTGCCATAGGAAAATGTGTGTGTGTGTGTGTGTGTATTTGGCTCATCCTTGAAAAATGGGTGTTTGGCTCTTCCTCGAGCGTAAAGTTATCTGGAATAAATCCGAGCACTTCACTGAGTTTAGACACACACACACACACTTTCTCACTCATTATGGATAAAGTTATGAGAAAACGCTTTGAGAAAATGTCCACTGTAAAATACAAATACAATTAAAGTCACTGCAGCCCCAGACCATCACACTACCACCACCATATTTCACTGTTGGTATGATCTTTTTATGAAACCCTGTGTTCGTTTTATGCCACGTGTAACGGGACGCACACCTTCCAAAAACATTTGTCCCACCGGTCCACAGACTATTTGCAGAAAGGAAGCAGTGTGTGGTGTCTGTTTGAATAAAGAAAACTACACTGGTGAAGTTTTCACACGATTCAAAGTGTTTATTCGAAACACAAAAAAAGTATTAATCAGATTAGCAACATGAAGAAGAAAAGTAAAAAAGCACCTTGTTAATGAATTAGTTGTCATCCGGGACTTATGTTGTTTTTTTATGACGTGGCGTCTGCGTTTCGTATCGACGTGATTGGGAGATGATTACAGGAAGTCGATGTGCACTCATTGTCTTTATAGTGAATGTGAATTTGCAATATATATATATATATAAGAATATTAAGGTACCTCGTGTGAGATCTGTGGGTTGAAATCCAGTTTACTTGTTGTACATTGATTACACGTACACATGGCCAGATCAAGAATGTGTCGTCATACGCAGACGTCACCACGACCATACAGCTTAGATTTTTCAAGGCGTTATCAAGGTGTGCAGGCTTTCCCCAGGCGAGGGTTGGGTGTCCTGGAGGACATGGGGCTATAGCCAGGCTCAGAGCCTCGTCTGGGCCGGATCTGTGTGAGAACCTTCCCCTGCCTGGAGCATCCCGGGGATATTTTGGGCGATTTGGGGAGCTTATAGAGGAAGACGTTATAGTGAAGTGGGGGACTCGTCTCAGGGTGTGCCTTCACCTCGTTAGGGAGGAGGAGCTCCAGATCAATGGTCACGCCGCTCTACAGACGAGAACACAAACACAAAACACACCAGGCACATGGAGAACACAATAAAAAGGTGATCTATGAAATACCATATGGATAAAGAATTGCAACATAAAAAAACATCAAAATGAAAAAAATGATCGATCAAACAAATGTGGTGTTAAAACACTGAGTTACAGATGGGTGAGAAATAGAGGAAGAACACTGGCGCAGAGGAGAAAGACACCGCTGTGTCCACTTTTATTTCATTAAGTGGGAGGGGTCAATCCTACACTGAATGTGTGTGTTTGTGTGTGTGTGTGTGTGTGTGTGTGTGTGTGTGTGTGTGTGTTTTCGTAGTAAGAAGTGAACATTGTGATTGACACCAGCCGTGTTTAAAGAGGTTTAATTCAGTATAATGAGCATGGAGAGTTTTAATGAGATGACTTCAGAATTATTTGCATGACAGAGGCGAACTGGAACCAGGACCTGGGCATGAACAAGACCAGAAACAGCCCAGGACCTGGACCAGCACTTGGACCTGACCAAGGCCAGAACCTGACAAGGGCCAGAACCTAAACAAGACCTGAACAAGACCAGGACATGGACCTGAACTAGACCATAACCTGAACAGGTCCTGGACCAGAACAAGACCAGGACATGGACCTGAACAAGGCCAGAACCTGTACCTAAATAGGACCAGGACCTGGACCTAAACAAGACCAGAACATGGGCCTGAATAAGACCAGGACCTGGACCTAAACAAGACCAGAACCTGAACCAGACCATGGACATGAACAAGACCTGATCAGGCGAACTGGAGCTTCTGCATGGTATATCAACACGATATCATTCTCCTTCTAGGATTTGATGTTTCTAGCGGGTGCGTTTAAAGGAACATGTGCTCCTTTGTTCCGAGGGAAATGGAGCAGGTATCTTGTGCTTAGCAACAGCTCAGGTGTGTGTATGTGTAAGTGTGTGTGTGTGTGTGTGTGTGTGTGTGTGTGTGTGTGTGTGTGTGTAGAAGCCATGCACAAGGCCCAGACAATGAGAGAGCAGGAGGACAGATGGAGAAAAGGAGGATATAAAGAGTGAGAGAGAGAGAGAGAGAGAGAGAGAGAGGGAGAGAGAGAGAGAGAGAGAGAGAGATATGGCGGAGTGCAGGAATACACTGGGACCAGCTCATGACTGTCAAAAATGCTTTTATTCCAGCAAACTAGTTCTAAAAAATAACCAAATGCATCACATCTTAAGTACATCAAGAGAATGTGGAAGAACATCAATGAGGAAAAAAACATTTAGCTTTAACACTGTATATAATCAAACACCGGAGAAAAGAAAAAAACGTCCGCATATAAAAAGAACACCAATGCATGCCGACTCCGAATAAGGCGGGTCAGGAAAGAGGGTTGATTGACAGCAGCCAGTGAATATATATAGAGCTTGATGTAGCATGGAGCATGACGACAGCAACAAGCAAGCAAGAAGGAGTGGGAAAAAAGAGTGACCAGACCAGTGTGGTGGAACACAAGGCATGTTCTACAGCAGTATGAGTTTAAACCATTAGACCCTGTATATCAAACTCTCTACTGGCTCAGCTAACGTTTATTAGAATCTAATACCAACAAATTAAATACACAATTCATGCTTTAAGTTACATTGATTTTACCTGTATTATATATATATATATATATATATATAAAGCGAGGCGGTATCAAAGTTTGGAGACTCGCTCTGTTCCTAGGAGCCAAATCTGGTGAGTACGGTGGGTGCGGACGTGAGATTACGTTGTTTCCGGTGAGAAATTCTCGTGTTAGGAGATCTTACATGGTCAGAATAGCATCAGTTGAACACAGGACGGTGTCTTTTGGCGCAATGACTTATGAAGGTCGGTGCTCCCTGTGACTGTGCATGAAGTTGGATGTTGCATGAAGTTGTTGTACAAAACTAGTCCAGAATGTATTTGATACCACCTTGTATGTATATATACACATATACACATATATATATATATATTGTGTGTGTGTGTGTGTGTGTGTGTGTGTGTGTGTGTGTGTGTGTGGTGTTTGCATAGCTGTGCTTATTAGAGACCTACTCCCTCTCTACAGGTAAAACACATGGCTTTCTATGGAGGAAACATTTCATTTTCTGCAGCAGTTTTGAGCTATGAAAGTCTTGTGAAGATTCTGTTTATTCCATTGTTTAGCTTTATTTCTTTATCCTGGTCAGGATTGCAGTGAAAAAAAAAAAAAAACCACCCTGGATGATGTTTATATAAAAACCCCATGTAGGTGCTAACCTGAGCTACAGATCAAACCCTGGAGCTGAAGTTTTATTTCCCCAAACATTCTCAGAGTCCCTGACATCATCTTATACATGTCATCTACTGTTACATTAAATAACAAATGTTATCTAGATTAGTTCAGCTACATCTATCTAGGTCGAGTTTGGTTGGTCTCTAACACGCATATCTATGCTTATTAGACAGGTAAGGTCTTCCTCTACAGCGCCCGCGTGTGGTTGGAGGCTGCTACTACATGGTGTTCTTCAAAGAGTTTACCTCTTCAGGATCGTCAGTGCCAATGGTGGTGGTGGTGTTCTTCTGTTTTGGTGACAGTGTGTTCTGGATATTCAGAGACTCATCCTCCTTAGCAGGGCTTTTGACCGGCTCTTCTGGCTTGGCTGTGTCGTTCTGCATGCATCACACACACACACACACACACACACACACACACACACACACACACACACACACACACACACACAGAAACACACACACAGGAAGCACAAATAAAATCTACAGACATCCTTACAATAACCCTTTCCAGACACACAGAGTTTCTCCAACTCTGTAATGCCGGTCACACAGCATTCAGAGAAGAGCCTCAGAATGGGTCATGTTCAAAAATGAACGGTTTAAACAACAGGACAGGAAACAAAAGATGAACCTTGGTGAGGTTTTCATTGAGCGAGAACATGCTGTCTGCTGTCAGCTCCAGTAATACTGTATAATGTCAGAGGTTCACCAGGAGCACGTACTTTATATCTGAAGCTTTTTCGGCACTTCAGGTCAGTGTGCTGTATGGAAATATTTCCAAATGAGCTGTAGGATGTTTTATTTGCGCTTTTCCTTCCATACTTCTATAAGCTAAACCTTTGATGATAAAATAATTGGGGGATCAGGGATAGGTGTAATGGGAAAATTATTCAGACTGATACACTGCAATTGGCTTAAATTACTTTCTTTTTCTCCTCTCCGAATAGACAACAAAGGTGACAAGGGTAAATGTATTCGTTAACTAATCAGCTGACCTATGCAACCTCTACCTTAGGTTATGAGACTGATACTACATCCTTGTGTTCTGTGCGGAATTCTGTAAAGTCTGTGCAGAATAAGAAGTCCGCATCATTAACTAGCACTACCTTGACCAAAACAACCTATACCACATCTATCTAAACAAACACACCTAGAAAAGCACTACCTAGACAAACACTTGTCAAACAAGAACTACCTTGACAAACACTACTTTGACAAAAACCTCCTAGACAAGTACTACCTAGACAAGTTCTACTCAGACAAGTTCTACTTATACAAGAACTTCCTAGACAAGTACAACCTAGACAATGTTCTACTCAGACAAGTCCTACTCAGACAAATACAAATCAAAAAAGTTCCACCTAGACAAGTACTACCTTAAGCTACAAGCAATTCATCTTACCTCATCACAGGGATCTTCAATGGGTTTACACACCCACATGTATTTGCTCACGGTTTTCTATGGGGTGAGTTGGTGAAAGTGTCAAACCCGTAAAACACAATCTTTTCAGTATGTATTAAAGATGTGTTTGCTGCAACCAAGACCTGCCAGTGATCTCACTATACAAGTAAATATCTCAGTGAGATGGAGCTGATTTAAAGAGCTAAAGTATGCTTAACCCAGATGAGGAAGAGGTTTCCCTTTTGAGTCATTTTCCCTTTCAAGGTTTCTTCCTTAGGTATCTAAGGGAGGTTTTTTTTTATTATTTTTATGACATTATAGTTTATATTTGTAATCTTTATTTTAATATATAAAGTTAAAATAATTCTATACAGAAAATATATATTTATACCAGTAAATATAATGAAAATACCAATTTCATGTGAAATTACAATTACAGGTACCAATAAGATACAGTAAAACAAATGTGTCATGGGTTAGTATAACCATAAATCCCTAAACCATAATCCAGACCCTTAACCCTAACCCAATGTCAACCCCAAACCCTAATCCAGACACCAAGTCTAACCTATAACCTTATTCCTAACCCAGAACCCTAACCCTAAATCAGACCTCAAGCCTACACCATAAACTTAACCCTGACCCAGACTACTATCCATAACCTATACCTTAAACCTAACCTATACCACAACTCAACCCCAGACCCCAACTGCACCCCACAAAATTAAAACTAAAGCAGACCCTTAACCCAATCTCAACCCCTAAACTTAACCAAACCTAATCCGTACCTTAATTATAATCTAGAACCCTAACACCAACCTCCAACTCAACTAAGATTCCTAAGTGGAACCCTAACCCTAACCCCTTACCTAAATCCTAACCAACCCCTAACACCAACCCCTTACCTAAACCTCAACCAACCTTTAACTCTAACCTTAACACTAACCCTACCAACCCCTAATCTGTAACCCCCAACCCTAAACAGCCTCTAATCTCTAACCCCTAACCCTAACCAACCCCTAATCACTAACCCATAACCGTAGCCAACTCCTAATTTCTAACCCCTAACCCTGATCCAACCCCCAATCTCTAACCCCTAACCAAAACCAACCCTTAATTTCTAACCTCTAACCCTTACCAACCTCTAATCTCTTACCCCTAATCACTAAACCCATAACTGTAGCCAACTCCTAATCTCTAACCTGAAACAAAACCGACATCAATCTCTAACCCCTAAGCCTAACCAAACCCTAAATCACTAACACATAACCCTAGCCAACTCCTTATCTTTAACCTGTAACCCTGATCCAACCGCTAATCTCTAACCCCTAACCAAGCCCTAATATCTAACCACTAACCTCTAACCAACCCGTAATATCTAACCCCTAAAGCTAACCAACTCCTAATTTCTAACCACTAACCCCTAATCTCTAATCCCTAAAACCCCCTAATCTCTAACCCCCTTAACCCTGATCCAACCTCTAATCTCTAACCCCTAACCCTGATCCAACCTCTAATCTCTAACCCCTAACTCTGATCTAACACCTAATTTTTTATCCCCTAACCCACCCCTAATTTCTAACCCTTAAACCCTGATCAACCCCTAATATCTAACCCCTAACCCTTAACCCTAACCAACCCTTAATCTCTAACCTCCTTACCCCTAACCAAGCCACTAATCTATAATTGCTAACCCCTAAACACTAACCAACCCAAAATCGCTAACCTCTAACCATGGTCCAACCCTTAACCCCTAACCCTAACCAACCCCTAATGTCTAACCCTGATCCATTGTCATCAGCACCACTGCTATGTGATGACAATGCTGACTCAACTTATCTTTTCTTTTCCTTCCTCAGATACCACAGCCTTCGCTCAGATCTCAGCATGCTTGGCGGACATATCTTCATCGATGAGTGCTCATCTTCAGCCACTGCTCGCAACCTTAGGGTAACCATGGACAATCAACTGTCTTTCTCATGCTAATGCTGGTTCTTGTTGATTTCTTCTCTATAACATCAGAAGGATTCGATAGTTTCTGTCCATACAGGCTGCCCAGGTGCTTGTTCAGTCTCTTGTCATTTCGAGACTGGACTACTGCAGCTCTCTGCTGGCAGGTCTTCCTCTGAACACTATTCGTCCACTGCAAATGATCCAAAACGCAGCTGCACGACATGTGTTCAACCTGCCCTCAAAGTTCTCAAACAACACCCCTTCTGGTAGCTTCTGGCAGCTGCAGGTATCAGATTCAAAACACTGATGTTTGCTTAAAAAGCCAAAAATGGACCAGCACACTCTTTCCTCAGAGACCTTCTCACTCCTCACACTGCACCATACTGTCTGAGATCCTCCAGCACTGCTTGACTGGTACCACCTTCTCTCAGAATGAGAGGTAAGTGTACTTCAAGGCTCTTTTCTGTTGGTGGTGGAATGAACTTCCCCTAGATCTCCAAACAGTAAAGTTTCCTAACCCTAACCCTACCCCCTAACCAACCCCTAATCTTTAACCAAAAACCACAGCCAACCTCTAAATCTCTAATCTCAAACCCCTGATCCGACGCAGATTTATTATTTGTTCTCTGAACACTTGGATAGCCGAGAGACCCCTGCTGTAAATCCCATTTCAGTTCTATTCCACACACACTTTATTACAAGATCCACTGTGGAGGCCACAAAGTAACACAAACACAGACAGCAGTGGAATGAATGTGATTTTGGGCACAGACTCACATGAGATGAGGGAAGAGGAAAAAACAGGGTGTAAATAGGAAGCGAGGTGTTCTATATGTGTTCTATATGTGTTCTATATGAGGAAAAAGTAAGGGTTAAATAATTAGATAAAAGAGAAAAGAGAGGACAGAGGGAAGGAGAGAAAAGAGGGAGTTACCTGACAGATCATGTTATCATAGTAAGCCAAAGCATGGGGAGGGTTAGACAGAGAACCACACTCATCCCTTACGTTTGTCTGTGAACCTTCGGCCACGGTGGAGAGCGAGAAGTTGTCATTGTTCTGCTCCGACTGAGGCCTGGACTTACTGAGAGAGACAGAGAGAGAGACAAAGAAAGAGAGAGAGAGAGATAACATTGGAGTTTTTGTATTTATTCTGTCACTCTCTTCATCATCGCACCCTTCTTTTCCTCCCATCCTCCTCTCCATCTGTTCCATGGACTGTGCTTAAAAGATTTTGGCTGCACAGCTGTATGTAGGTCACCCACACCCACACCCACACACACACACACACACACACACACACACACACACACAAACATTAGTCTGTTGTCCCAGGCAGTTTTCAGAATACAGGGTATCTGTGTGTGCGTGTGTGTGTGCGTGTGTGTGTGTGTGTGTGTGTGTGTGTGTGTGTGTGTGTGTGTGTGTGTGTTAACCTGCGTTTTCGCAGTTGTCTGTTTTCGATTTTCAGCTGATGGAGGCGCTTGGAGAAGACCACGATGAGCATGAAGAGGATGAGCAGCATGACTGAAACACAGCTCACCACAATGCACATGACCTGGAAGTCGGTGATGACGGACTCACACCTGGTCCCTTTGTTCCACATGTACTCCTGTATGTTACACCTGCACAGAGATGCACACGATTAATAAAACAACTGTACTGTGTGTGTGTGTGTGTGTGTGTGTGTGTGTGTGTGTGTATGTCTGTGTGTGTGTGTGTGTGTGTGTGTGTGTGTGAGATAAATAATAATAATAACACTACACACACCCTTTCATTGTCAAACAGTGTATTAGGGGTCAATCAATAGCGAACAGGAAATCTGTCTCTAAAACAGAGGAGACTCAAACAGCCGTCAGCTCAACCAGGACACATTAATGAGCGTGTAAAGTATTTTAGTCTTTTTATCTTTTATCTTTTTTATCTTTTTTAAATAGATCTTATCTACTCAACTACATTTATAAATCAATAAAGATTCACTGAACGAGCTGGTATCAAAATGTTTGGAGAATAGTTTTGTAACACACCACCAGATGGCAGCACAAGGCTGCACACACAGTCACAGGGATCACCGATCTTCATAAGTCAGTGTGGCAAAAGATATCGACTATTGTGGACTATTTCGAAGGTGATTGTGCGGAAACGTAGATAAATAGAGTATTTTTTGGTAAACAGAGCTCGTCTCCAAACCTTTTGAGATTGCTGACTGTAAGCGACTTTTAAGCGCAGCTGGTCTCAATTTTAGTCAGAAAAGGGATATAATCATTTTCCAAAAAAGAAAAAGTGCTTGAAATTGAATAAAAATATTGCTCTCTCTGAGGTGCATCAAATCGCAGTCAGCTCTGAATATTTGATTTCAATTTAACGTAAATTATACTTTCATTTGTTTGAACTAAATTGAACGGTTCTTGTCATTTCTAAAGGGTGGTAGCTTGGACAAAGGCATTGGACTTTGCATCCGAAGGACATGAGTTTAAATCCCAGCCACACCAAGCTGCAATTCCTGGGCCCCTGAGCAAGGCCCTTAACCCCATAGCTGCTCAGCTTTATGAATAGGATAAATGTAAGTCGCTTTGGATAAGGGCGTCTGTTAAATGCCATAAATGTTAATAAAAATTTAATTCGATTTGTTAAATAAAGAACCCTTTTTGAGCATTCGCTTTACTACTTTGTCCGTTTTTTTGTTTGATCTTTGGTTAATGCAGTATTAATGAGGTGTAAAATTTGATTAGTATTTTTCGGAAATCGAACCTCCCAAAATCAATTGTTTTTGGCTTTAAAGGTTGAGCGAAATCATAGATTGTGTCACGTGTCTCCAGAAGGTAAGAGAGTTTTTACCTGCAGAATGCACCAATCCCTTCCACCACATAACACTGGCCCCCATTAAAGCAGTAACTGCTGTAGAAGTCGCAAGGTGACTCGCAGGTGCCGTTCCTCCAAACAAATCCCAGAACACATCCGCTGCTATCCACCGCCCTCGGAGGTCCTACCAGATCATCCCCACCAGACACACCATCGTCGGATTGAGAGTTAACGGGAGCGGCCTTCTTAATCAGCTGGATATTTTCATCTTCCGTTTCTGCAGGTGTGGACTGGTCTTCAACCGCATAGCTCTCTGTGGTGGAGTAGTCAGGCGCCAGGTAATCGTAAAAATCAGACGTCCAGGAGGTGAGATCTCCACCCTGAACCTCCTGAGGTGGGATTTCTAGCTGGTACTGTTGATCCGGTTGATAAAAACCCACTTTAATGACGGGATTGGAATCATTCGACTCGCTGAGGAACAACTGAGGAGAACGGCTGTTGAGGTCGGGGACACGTCCGTCAGGCTGCAGAGCTTCACCTTGCCACCAAGAGGTGGCTTCTAGGTTTTCCTCTTTAAAGTCCAGCTGGGCTTTGCCATGAGACAGGGTGGGAAGACCTGCCCCCATGCCACCTACAGCCGTGTTGGTGTGGTGGTGCCCACTTTTAGCTAAATCAGCGCTGATCACGTTTTCATCCAGGCCACTGCTTCCAGCCTCTTCTGCTGCACGCCGTTTATGGGCATGTGTTTGAGATGAGGAACCGGGCAGAACTTTAGCAGGAAGTGAAAGTTTACGTTCCTCAGCATGAGATGAGTTGATCTGAGTGGCACTGGATGCCAATGAGCTGCCTGTAAAACAAAACACACAAACATACTGACTGGACTTTCCATCCTCTGTAGACTTATCTGTACACAATCAAAGTGCAGCAATATGGATTTGAAGTCCTCATGCTTTAGTACCTGCATGTATTGTCATTATTCAAAGAAATTGTATCTAGAGGTATTTTGTGGCCTCCTGTGGCTGCTGTCTGACCTTTGTCCAACCATATATATTATAATATACACAATACATGGTGGTCTCATGTAGTAGACATTCCTCTAAAACTCATTTGGATTCATGACTAAATACTACCACCGTCATGCTTCACTGCCTTCAGGATGTCTTCAGAATCAACAGCAAAACTGAGTTACAATTTACTCACAGCACAGAATTGTTTTCTTCATATAAGTCTCCATTTTGGATTTCATCTGGGGTTTTTTCTTCTCCCAGCAATTGTGTTCTTTTCATTATTCTTTCATAAAGCCCAGGTTTGTGAAGTTGTGTCCTAATTAACAATTTCTTAAATCTAAACAATTTAGACTTTTTCACTCTAGATTATTGGTCTCCAAACTTTTTTGCGCCACGGTTCGGTTTAATGTCGGAAAATATTTTCACGGACCGGCCTTTAAGGTGTGGCGGATAATTACAACAAAATAAAATTATACGACCATAAAAATGGTATTTTCTAAATCTAATAATTACCGTGAATACACTGTGTTGTTTATTGTTAATTTTTTTTTATTGGGGGTTTGAATTTAGCGGTAATGTATTATGTGTTAGCGTATAAGGACTTTGTGACAGCAGTTAAGTGTGCAGTAGAAACAACAGACTGGTTCAAGGTTAAGGTTGGACTGCATCAAGGATCGGCTCTGAGTTCTTTCCTGTTTGCAGTGGTGATGGACAGGTTGACGGACGAGATCAGACAGGAGTCTCCGTGGACTATGATGTTTGCGGATGATATTGTGATTTTTGTTGGGAGTAGGGAGCAGGTTAAGAAGAGCCTGGAGAGGTGGAGGTACACGCTGGAGAGAAGGGGAATTAAAGTCAGTAGGAGTAAGACAGAGTACATGTGTGTGAATGAGAGGGGGGGCAGTGAAGGGGTGTGGTTGCAGGGAGAAGAGGTGGAGAAGGTGGAGGAGTTCAGGTACCTGGGGTCAACAGTGCAAAGTAATGGAGAGTGTGTTAGAGAAGTAAAGAAAAGAGTGCAGGCAGGGTGGAGTGAGTGGAGAAGAGTGATAGCAGGAGTGATTTGTGATAGAAGAGTATCTGTGAGAATGAAAGGGAAAGTTTATAGGACTGTGGTGAGACCTGTGATGATGTATGGATTAGAGACAGTGGCTTTGAGTAAAAGGCAGGAGGTGGAGCCGGAGGTAGCAGAGAAGTAAAGATGTTAAGGTTTTCGTTGGGAGTGACGACAATGGACAGGATTAGAAATGAGTTTATTAGAGGGACAGCACATGTAGGACGTTTTGGAGACAAGGTGAGGGAGGCAAGATTGAGATGGTTTAGACATGTGCAGAGGAGGAACATGGGGTATATCGGTAGGAGAATGCTGAGGATGTAGCTACCAGGAAGGAAAAAAAAGGAAGGCCAAGGAGGAGGTTCATGGATGTGGTGAAGGAAGACAAGCAGGTAGTTGGTGTGGCAGATGTAGAGGACAGGGGGATGTGCAGACGGATGATCCGCTGTGGCGACCCCTAATGGGAGAAGCCGAAAGAAGAAGGAGTATTATGTGTTAGCGGTCGGAGCAGCCCCTTTAAGAAGGTAGCGGATGTAGGTAAGACGTGACCGAGGCATCATGACATGCATTAAGAGTGAGTCATAGACAGATGTGGCGGAGAGAATCCGGTCATTTTCTAAAATAAAACATCGTTTAGCATCAGATAAATAAATAAAATGGAAATAATGTAAGTTATGTATTCTTTCTGTGCGGCCCGGTACCAATTCACCCACAGACTGGTGCCAGTTCGCGGCCTGGGGGTTGGGGACCATTGCGCTAGATGGCTCCTCTGACTAGCATTAGCATAGTCCATGATTGACTTTTTATTCGCTGTGTTCTGTGATCCATGATGTAGCGATCAGACGGCTGGATGTCGATGCCCTATTTACAGATAAACCCACCACATCCTCATGTCTCTTAGCCTGTATCTCATGCTAGTTAGTTAGTTTCATCTGCAGTCCACAGTATACAGAAAGCTGATGTCATTAGATGATTAGCGTAATCGCTCTCGTCTCTGCTGTTTGTCTGAATCAGATCACGAAAGATCTGCAAAATGACAGCTTGCACATTTCTTACATCCCTTGTCATCCATCACAATGGAAAAAATTACAAGTGCAAAAAAACTCATCATGATCGGTTCACACTGACAGTGTTTCAGATCGAAAGAGGAATCGTGAGCTCCACAATATAACAGAACACAGAGATAGTGATGGGGGGAGAGAGAAGGGATGAGGGACGAGGGCTTTTCTAGTCTATTTCACTCTTTCAGTGTGATTGGCAGCGTAAAACAAAGTTGCTTCAGGGAATTTGTATTCAAATTCATTCTCTCAGGACACACACACACACACACACACACACACACACACACACACACACACACACACACACACACTGGTTTCCAAGGAGCGATATAAAGTGCCTCTCATGTGAAAAGCCTTGTGGAACAGAGCCTCTTCTGTCCTTGCCTCTCGTTTCATGTCCTCTCTTTCATCTGTGTGGTTCCCACCATTGCGCCTGCACATGAAAACTAACAAGTGGAGCTCCTCACAACATCCTCACAATATCTCCTACAACAATTTTACTACATCCTCACAATATCTCCTACAACAATTTTAAAACGTCCTCACAATATCTCCTACAACAATTTTAAAACGTCCTCACAATATCTCCTACAACAATTTTAAAACGTCCTCACAATATCTCCTACAACGTCCTTACAATATCTCCTACAACAATTTTAAAACGTCCTCACAATATCTCCTACAACAATTTTAAAACGTCCTCACAATATCTCCTACAACAATTTTAAAACGTCCTCACAATATCTCCTACAACAATTTTAAAACGTCCTCACAATATCTCCTACAACGTCCTTACAATATCTCCTACAACAATTTTAAAACGTCCTCACAATATCTCCTACAACAATTTTAAAACGTCCTCACAATATCTCCTACAACAATTTTAAAACGTCCTCACAATATCTCCTACAACAATTTTAAAACGTCCTCACAATATCTCCTACAACAATTTTAAAATGTCCTCACAATATCTCCTACAACAATTTTAAAACGTCCTCACAATATCTCCTACAACAATTTTAAAACGTCCTCACAATATCTCCTACAACAATTTTAAAACGTCCTTACAATATCTCCTACAACAATTTTAAAACGTCCTCACAATATCTCCTACAACAATTTTAAAACGTCCTCACAATATCTCCCACAACAATTTTACTACATCCTCACAATATCTCCTACAACAATTTTAAAACGTCCTCACAATATCTCCTACAACAATTTTAAAACGTCCTCACAATATCTCCTACAACAATTTTAAAACGTCCTCACAATATCTCCTACAACAATTTTAAAACGTCCTCACAATATCTCCCACAACAATTTTACTACATCCTCACAATATCTCCTACAACAATTTTAAAACGTCCTCACAATATCTCCTACAACAATTTTAAAACGTCCTCACAATATCTCCTACAACAATTTTAAAACGTCCTCACAATATCTCCTACAACGTCCTTACAATATCTCCTACAACAATTTTAAAACGTCCTCACAATATCTCCTACAACAATTTTAAAACGTCCTCACAATATCTCCTACAACAATTTTAAAACGTCCTCACAATATCTCCTACAACAATTTTAAAACGTCCTCACAATATCTCCCACAACAATTTTACTACATCCTCACAATATCTCCTACAACAATTTTAAAACGTCCTCACAATATCTCCTACAACAATTTTAAAACGTCCTCACAATATCTCCTACAACAATTTTAAAACGTCCTCACAATATCTCCCACAACAATTTTACTACATCCTCACAATATCTCCTACAACAATTTTAAAACGTCCTCACAATATCTCCTACAACAATTTTAAAACGTCCTCACAATATCTCCTACAACAATTTTAAAACGTCCTCACAATATCTCCCACAACAATTTTACAACGTCCTCACAATATCTCCTACAACGTCCTCACAATATCTCCTACAACAATTTTAAAACATCCTCACAATATATCCTACAACAATCTCACAGTATGCTCACAATATCCTCACAATATCCTCACAACATCTTCACAACGTCCTCACAACATTCTCACAACCTCCTCATAACAACTTCACAACATCCTCACAATACACTTTGAACATCCTCACAACAACCTCACAAAAAATCTCGCAATCTCACAATACCCCCTCAACATCCTCACAACTTTCATGTCTTTACAACAACTTCACATCTTTACAACAACCTCTTAACATCCTCAAAACAACCTCACAACAACAACAACCTCACTACATCCAAACAATATTTCACAATTTCCTCACAATATCCTCACAACATACTAACAACATCCTCACAACAACGTCCCAACATTCATACAACAACCTCACTGTATTATCACAACATCCTCGCAACATACTTTCAACATCCTCATAAAAAAACTTTACATCTTGACAAAAACAAAAACTTCACAACATTCTTACAACATCCTCACAGTATAATCACAACATCCTCACAGTATAATCACAACATCCTCACAGTATAATCACAACATCCTCACAGTATAATCACAACATCCTCACAATATCCTCAGAACATTCTCGAAACAACCTCACAATATCTTCGTAACAACCTCACAACAACATTACCACAACATCCTTACAATAACCTCAGAACATTTTTAAAACCTCACAATATCTTCGCAACAACATTACCACAACATCCTCACAACACTGTCACACTCCGTAGTAGTATTATCATCACTAGCTAGATTTAGCAGCAGTGTTTCCGTGTGATATCGATGTATTCAGATCTGATTCCGAAAATAATCAGAGGAACACGGGATTGAAGGACATTTGCTGGACGAGTGCTGGAGGAAAATGGGTGAGAAAATGTGG
The DNA here is from genome assembly GCF_946808225.1 of Silurus aristotelis. Lineage (NCBI taxonomy): Eukaryota > Metazoa > Chordata > Actinopteri > Siluriformes > Siluridae > Silurus > Silurus aristotelis. Next base: position 20,269,437 of record NC_139594.1, read on the forward strand.
CTCTCTGTCTCCTTCATGAATGGCACTGGGCACTGAGAGGGTATCTGCACCCTGTTTAGTAGGCATGGCAGGATGTTGCGAGTGAGAGCTAGAGAAAGACAGGAGGTAGAGAGAGGGTTTTTATGAGAGAAGAAAAGATGGCTTTACATGAACATCCATGGTGTCTGTGGAGAACTGAGTGTTAACTACAACAAAAGGTTTCATTCTGGACATTTCTTTTTCCCAGGCTGCTTTTCTCCTGGTCTGTGAAAGAGATCAGTGAGTAATTAATGTTCAACCTGCTGAGAGGATTGCGCTCCACTCAGACACTCCATGCAGATCATTCGAAGCGCCTTTATATTCGCAGGTCTTTGGAGTTCTGTAACATGGACATCTCCACACCCTGTCAGTAAAGGTCATGCTCACCTCCTCAGAACCTGGTTTATCACACATTCATGCAGCGAGCATTTGTCAAGAAAAAGATCAAAATTTCATGACCGTCTCTCGAATTTGACTCTAGATTCCACACTAACTCATGTTCTAGATGCTTACCTTAAACTTGCATGATCTACACATGTCTCGAATGTTACCACAGATATTCAGGAGGGTTATATTCCAGAGACCGAGATAATTAAATTCAAGAATAATTCAATTTCTTCAACTTAGACTCATGAATTTGGAAGATCCAAGGCTTTAGAATTCATGAGGAACCTTCACGATCACCTGAAGGTCCATACTTCTCACAGGGGTTTTATCAGTGTATGCAGTTTTCTTTATGTAGACAAACACATACAAAGCAAACTGCAGCTCTTGGGTTCTCCTTTACCATTACCTACTGAACGTTCTACATGTTTACAGAGTCTGTAAAAAGTGTGGAAACACCAAATCATGGTTTTTAAAACAGAAGGTTTGAAGTCCAAATGGGACATTTTTGTGTCTAACAGAAGAACTTGTGTAAGATGGAGAACAGGAGAGAAGATGTGATCAGACTCCCTCACCGCCACACTCACACATAGAGCAGGGAAGGTTCCGGAAAGTGAACACGGCTTTCATTCCACACTTCATCACCATGCAGTTCCGTCTGGACCCGACTTCACAAGACAATGAGCCGAAGCGCACGTCTGAGTTCGGTGTAATTTAGAGAGCAGACAGACGTCTGGAGTGATGTCGGTTGTTTAACATGCACGTGTCTCTCAAACACCATAAACACTGAGAGATTCACACTTTTGACAGACACTGTAAATGAGTAAGTACTTCCTGTTTGGTGCATCAGCGAGCATCTGTGAGTGTATTTGTGACACTCCGTGTTCTGATCTCATAAAGTCCATAGTGAACGCTCACAGCCTGCAGTCCTGAGGTCTGTTATAAACAGCGTACTGAGAGCTGCAGGCAGTGAGGTTGGCATCACACACACCGGACACACACACACACTGAGGGGCCAGACCTGCTGTATCACCGGGCCAACTTTCCAAATGCCTCCATCTGAACCTCTCTGGATTTAGATCTCACTCTTCTTCCTTTTAAAGGACAAAAGCAGACAGTTGGTCGCTCAGCATGTCCGTGGTCAGGTCCTGTATTATTTGACTCAGCAGATAAAAGATCTTGAGATGATTTCAAGATTGTGGATTTGCATTTGGAGTCTCTCTGTTTTAAGTCTAAAAAGCTGTAGGTGAGAAGAATTATCAATAGTTTGAAAAACATGCTGGTGAGCTTGGGAACTTGGGAAGAAAACAATGGTTAGAATAAAGAATGCTTTAAGCGGTGAAGAAATACATTGTGGCCAGATGCAGAACGTCGGCCAGGAGGTAGGAGTATCTGTGTGAAACTCAGCAAGAGACACAAGATGTCCACCTCAAAAACAGGAAGACCAGATTACCAAAAAACATCTTGCATGAAATCCTGTACAGTTCTGGAAAAACTTCCTACAGAGAGATGAGACAAAGATCAGCTTGTATTTGAAAAGAATATGGAGGAGGAAAGGAACTGCAGATGATGCTTCAACAATCAGTAGATGGAGCTAAAGTTACTTCAAAAGCAATCAAAAGGTAATTTCTACATGCAGCTATGGAAAGAAAGTTCTGCAGTGGCTGGGTCAGTCACCTGAGCTGATTCCAACTGTTGTGCATTTCATCTGAAAACAAAAGGACCTCTACCAAAGGGATACTAAGTGATACCCTCAACCAAAGGCAGAGAAAGAAAGGATCTGCTCATGAGTCAAATCACCTCGCATCTGATGAAAACATTGGAGAGGCTGGTGCTCACTCATCTCCAACCTCTGGTGAGCCCATCAATGGATCAACTTCAGTTTGCCTACCAACCTGGCATTGGAGTGGAAGACGCAGTCATCTTCCTCCTAAATCGGGCTATTTCACACCTGGAAAAGGCTAGGAGCACAGTGAGAGTCATGTTTTTTTACTTCTCTAGTGCTTTTAACACCATCCAACCTGCGCTCCTGAGGGATAAGATGGTGTACATGGGAGTGGACCATCATCTGTCTGCCTGGATACTGGACTACCTCACAGACCGACCACAGTATGTGAGGACTCGTGACTGTGAGTCTGACATGATTGTCTGCAACACTGGAGCCCCGCAGGGAACGGTTCTAGCCCCGTTTCTCTTCACCATCTACACTGCAGACTTCATGTTCAGCTCAGCAACCTGTCACCTACAGAAGTTCTCTGATGACTCTGCCATCGTCGGTCTGATCACGAATGATGATGACAGAGAGTACAGAGGACTTATACAGAACTTTGTGGACTGGTGCCAACGGAGCTGCCTTCAGATAAATGTGGGGGAAACGAAAGAACTGGTGGTGGATTTCCGTAGGCACAAACAAACTCTATCACCAGTGAACATTCAGGGAAGGGACATTGTGAGAGTGGACTCTTACAAATACCTGGGTGTTTACCTAAACAACAAACTAGACTGGACAAACAACACTGAGGCAATTTACAAGAAAGGGCAGAGCAGACTCTTTCTGCTGAGGAGACTAAGGTCTTTTGGAGTGCAGGGAGAGCTACTGAAGACCTTTTTTGACTCTGTGGTGGCCTCAGCTATATTCTATGGAGTGATCTCCTGGGGCAGCAGCATCTCTACTGCATACAGGAAGAGACTAGACAAGCTGATCAGGAAGTTCAGCTCAGTCCTGGGGATTCCCCTGGACACTGTACAGGAGGTGGGAGAAAGGAGGATAGTAGCAAAACTATCATCATTGCTGCAGAACGCCTCTCACCCCCTGTATGTAACCGTTACATCGCTGAGCAGCTCTTTTGGTGACAGACTGATACATCCTAAGTGTCTGAAGGAGCGTTACAGAAGGTCTTTTCTCCCTGCTGCTATTAGACTTTACAACCAAAGCTGTTCCCAGTAAAACCAGTCACCAAATACAACACTGTTATTACTTTTTAAGCTGTGCAATAACATTGTGTGCAATATTACATGAATTTTGTGCAATATTACCCGCAATTACGTGCAACACCCCCTTGAAATATTACCTGAAATGCGTACTTTTTTTCTCCCCCTATTTGTATTTATACATTGTACTGTATATATACTGTTATTGTACTATATGTATATTCTCTTTTTCATATATTTGCATTTATTTTTATTTCTTTGTTTGTTATTATTATTATTTGTTTTTATTTCTCTGTTTTTATTTTTTTGTATATTCTTTTTTATATATTTGCATCTATTTTTATTTCTTTGTCTTGCTGCTGTAACATAGAAATTTCCCACTGTGGGACGAATAAAGGTTTATCTTATCTTATCTCATCTCATCTCATCTCATCTCATCTCATCTCATCTCATCTCATCTCATCTCATCTCATGAAGAGGGGCCTGAAGAGAAATATCAGGAGAACATACAGGGAATGAAGACACCTGGCGGAGCTTCGCCATAATTTCCATCTAGAACATTAGAACATGGCACGTTTACTTCTAACCAGTCATAGAACCAATCAGCCAAGAAAACTGTATAAGAGCTGTGAAGAAAACCCGCAAAAAAAAAAAAAAACAATCAGTGAAATCATCAACAACCTCCACAGGGCCGGGGTTGAAGGTCTCATGAAGAAGTTCTGCACAAAATTCATCAGCAGTAAAAAAAAAATCAGAAGACCAGATTGGAAACAAAAGGACCTCTACCAAAGTGATACTAAGTGATACCCTCAACCAAAGGCAGAGAGAAGAAAGGATCTGCTCATGAGCCAAATCATACAGTGTGAAGGATGGTGGTGGTGGTGGCCTCATATTTATCTCTCAGTCTCAAACCCTGAGCCTGCAGTTCCAGTACATTTGAATCACAGGTTAGTGATTTAAAACAGCTTTTGAAGAAAGTAATCTGCTCAGGTGTTACTTGACTGGACCTGTACCAAACCCGTGTTCCATTCTGCACTTTTTGTCATTGTTTGGTTTTGTTTCTATGCTGATTTAATAAAGTCATCGTTCCCCATCTTCTGCAAGAATAAAGCTCTGAGCTGCACTGAGGTTCGAGCATGCTCTGCAGGTGAACGCTGCTGTAGCATGTCCAACAGGTTGTGTACCTCTGGTGTTAGCGTTCCCATAGCTTATTATCAGCCCACATTCAGAGTTCCAGAAGGCCAGGCTACACGCGGCACTAACACTCTGACGCTATGACGCTAATCCGCTCTGACAGCCTCTGCTGTTCGGAAACCTCAGTGGCAGATTGCGCCTCGGTGTCATGCCAGGAAACCGAGAGGGGGAGGGGGAAGGGCTGAGAACTACAACAGCATAAAAAATAATAATACAGGATTTGGGAAGTAGGAGAAACATGGATGTTCATATCTAAATGCCATGTTTCATAACATTCATGTTTTCACTGGGAAAAACCAAACCAACAGATTTGAAGTGAAGAAAAAAGAAAACGCCTGGTGTACTGATCTCTAAAAAAATTTTTCAAACAAAGGTTATGCCATTCCTCAGATAATCTAAGGGTTTATCCAGTCTGCATTGAAGATGACAAACTGGGTGTAAGTGGATCTAAAAAGAGCCAGAAGAAGATCTCTATAGAAGATCTCCATCTGCATTAAGTGCTGTGTTAAACATAGACAAGGCTGGAGCTGATGCTCCTACAGTGACGTCTGATGACATCATGAACTTAAACTCAGGTATAAATCAGGACAAATGAAAGGAAAGTGGTAGCTCAGTGGTTCAAGTCCCAAAATCACCAAGCTGCCTTGTGTGGGCCCTTGAGCAAGGCCCTAAACCCTCTGTACTCCAGGGGGCGCTGTATCATATTTGGCACCGTTATTATTATCACAGAAGTGAGTTATCGTAACTTTTCCAGTCTTTCGCCGGATTGCTTGTTTCTCTCCAGGCTGTCAGTTCACATTACCTTTTATGGAGATTTGTGGGCGTCGCTATATGCAAACAAGTGTCAAGAGCACACTTTTTCTCTTTATAGGTGATCCGCATGCACGCACACACACACACACACACACACACACACACACACACACACACACACACACACACACACACGGTAGAGTAATTAAGAAACAGATCTTACTGTGTGTCCACAGAGGAACCAGGTAGAGAATCAGAAGGCTGGAGAGCAGCAGCGTCGAGATCCTGCACGTCATTTTCTTCCCAAAGCTGAAGTACACAAACGAGTACACAAACTCACATCACACACTTACTCTCTGCTGCTGTTAGTCAGTCAGTCCTGCTCCCTGTGCTCCATCACACACACACACACACACACACACAGAGTTCTGTCTCAGATGGATGGGGTTGGTTGGGCTGTGTGTGGTGTTGCGTCTTCTTGCTGTCACTCCTGAGATATTCTTCTCGTCTGGTTATCTCTCATTTTTACAACATCTCTCTCTCTTTTAAGCCGAGACTCATCCGGAGACGTCCAGGTTCTAAAGGAGACACCACTGATCCCAAGAGAGAACGAGAGAGACGGAGTGTGTGAGTGTGTGTTGATGAAGAGCAGAGAGACAGTAGCTGCATCCCAGTCGCCCGAGAGCTGAGTGAGTAGAGTTCGGTGGAGTAAAGATTTTCCCCTCTCTCCCTCCCGCTCTCTATCTCTCTCCCTCTCTACCCCTCTCTCTGTGTGTCCAATCACAGGCAGCTCAGAACTTGTTTAATTCCAAGCTTACATCCCCCAACACTGCCCTCTCCCTCCCCAACACACACGCAACACACATACACGTGAGTTCAAATCAGATTTTATTACAGCTGAACTCCTTCACATATCAGTCTGAGAGAGATAGACACAGAGAGAGATAGACAGACAGAGAGGCTGAAAAGTAAATGACAGACAGTGAGGGAGAGACAGACAGACAGAGAGAGACACAGACAGAAAGACACAGACAGACACAGAGAGACCGACAGAGAGACAGACAGACACAGAAAGACCGACAGAGAGACACACATAGAGACAGACAGACAGACAGACAGACACAGAGAAGGCGAGAGACACAGACAGACAGATTGACAGAGAGAGAGACACAAAGAGAGACACAGACAGAGAGAGAGACAGACACAGAGAGGGAGAGACACAGACAGACAGACAGAGAGAGAGACAGACAGACAGAGAGAGAGACAGACACACAGAGAGATAGAGACAAAGACAGAGAGACACACACACAGACACAGAAAGACAGACATGTAGATGACAGACAGAGAGACAGACACAGAAAGACAGACATGTAGATGACAGAGAGACAGACACACAGAGATTGTGAGAGAGTATAAAGCAGGACATCACAGTAAAATGGGATTGAACTCATCCCCTCCAGTGCATGTTCTCTAAAGCCCAGACTAAACGCCACACTCACCTCACAGGGTTGGAATGCATTCAGGTGCATCTGCTTCAGGAGACCTGTGTGTGTGTGTGTGTGTGTGTGTGTGTGTGTGTGTGTGTGTGTGTGCGTGTGCGTGTGCGTGTGCGTGTGCGTGTGTGAGAGAGATCATACGGACTGGATAATGTGTTTATAAATCATACTGCAGTTCTGCACTGTACATTTTCACACTCAAACCACACAAAGAACCATTTGGACCTGTTTCCCACAGAAAAGAAAACACTGGGAGCCACAAAACCCTTTTGACATTTAAATTAAAATAACACTAAATGTAACGTGTTTTTTTTTTGCCTTTATGCTATGTATAATCAAACCATAATGTGTTGCATTTATGAAATCAATGAAGTGCAGAGAGAATGAAATTACATTTCTGCATGCAACAAACAAATGTTGAACTCCTCAAAATAAGACATTGGGTTGAAGGTTACTTTCAAGTAAAATACTCAATGTCTATTTGAGTCCTTCTTGTATTTATGAAAAGAACACCGAACATAAATTATCCACCGGCAGCAAACCAAAAATGCCGTCCTCTTCTGTGTGCCGTCAACCAAAGTTTAAGAAGTCGCGTGCCGGTGGGTGTCGCACATTAGCGGTTGTGACGCATATGAAGAGCGACAAAAAACTAACACTTTACAGGATTTTACAAGATCAACAAAATCTTCAAATTTAGAATTACATTTTAAAAACTAACGAACTAAAATAAAAAACATTTTAATTAAATACTCATTATTTATTTTCCAAAGCCACAGGGAGCCGCAGAAGAGGGATGAAAGAGCCGCGGGTTGCCGACCCCTGGTGTAGATGATGGCTGATGTTCCTGCTGGCCCACAGTGAAGTTACACGTGACCTCTGAGCACTGAGGTCGTGTTAGAGTGTAAAGATTAGGGCCAGAAGTCTGATTAGGTTCCTGCTGGAACAATGGGTCTGCGTGTAGGACACACTGATCTCATTAGCCTCGTCTTAATCAAATCTCACGCAGGAGATCGCATCAGATCAGCGTTATCAGCTACAGTGTCCTCCAAAGAAACACAGGAGATCATCAGCGGTACGGGATCTGTCGTGGAGATCTAACCCTCTTCTCCAAAATTTCTCCTTCATGTGAACTAGGAGACCCGAACCTGTTCCAGCATGACCCAAAATGCACAAAGATCAGCTCCATGAAGATAAACTCTCCATGGGTTGTATGTGGAAGAACTCCTGCAACCTGGACCCCAGGAACCTCCTCCATTTCTCACCTACTTCACTACCTGACTTTACTAAACACCCCTGTGGATGAATGAATCTCCACGAATACTGAATGAAACATCTTCCCAGAAGAGTGGAGTTTATTATAAGAGCAGGAGATGTTTAGAAATGAGGACACGATCTTATGGTCTGGTGTCCACATACTTTTGGCTGCATAAGGGGTCACATGAGGTCACGCTGATACAGGAGTGATAGTGCTGGGTGTGTGTTTACTTTCCTTTTCTATGAAACCTGATCTCTCACACACACACACACACACACACACACACACACACACACACACACACACACACACACACACACACACACACACACACACACACACACACACACTCCAGCAGGATCATGGTCTCATGCTTGGGAAATGGTGCAGAAGGAGATCAGAGGTTAACCCTGTGGAAGTTGGAGATCAGAAGGTCGTGAGATGTGAACTCCATGAGCTCTGAGCTGGATGAGAAGTTTGTGGTAGACGAGAAACGAGGCGTCTGAGGAAACTCGATACTTTTTATTTAGAAAAGGAAAATGGATTAGCGTGAGGTTCAATACAAAAACCGAGCTACAAACATCTAGAGGTGAACGAGACGCATGGAGAGAAGAGCTTCACTTCCTCCTGCAGCTCCACACACTTCACACACACACACACACTTCACTGACAGGACACAACACTGATGGGCATGGAGGAACCCAAGGAGATGATTGCTGACAGGGGGTTTGAGCTCAGCTGTCCAGCGGGGGCCGGGAAACGGGCGTAGCCCCTTCAGACTGCGACGACGGTGGAGTTTGGTCTATATAAACACACACACACACGCACACGCACACGCACACACGCACACACACGCGTTTCAGGGATCAGAATGAAAAAAAAGAAGAGCAGGAGATTCAGATCTGTCATCACTCACATGTGCCATTAGGAGCACCGACATCCAACATCTGCCCCGCCCCTCCACCACTCACTGTACGACCTGACACACACACACACACACACACACACACACACACACACACACACACACACACACACACAGTGTCTGGACTGCACATAAAAACACACCACATCGAGCTGTTCTTGTGCTGTAAGGTGTGTGTGTGTGTGTGTGTACCATGATGTAGAGGGTTAAACGCCTGCCCGCTGCCCCCCTGCTGCTGTTCCAGCTGTTGCCGTGCCTTTAGCTCAGCGTACTTCACCTGCTCCAGGTGGAAGTTCTGCCTCTCTGAGAGTAACTGCTGCCTCTGCTGTTCCAGCTACACACACACACACACACACACACACACACACACACACACACACACACACACACACACACACACACAGAGTGAACAGGAGAATATTCACGTACGATAAAAATAAACTGGTATGTGATCATCAGTATCACGTTGTTAAAATAAAGTTCCCTCACAGCCTCTTTCTCACGGTCCATGATGGTCTCCAGCTCTTCGAAATGCCTCAGCTTGATCTCCAGCTTCTTCATCTGCGTCTCCACCAGAAGCGCCACGAGGGACTTGATCTTCCTCTCCTCCACAGCGGCCAAGTGCTACACAGAGCAGAGAACCGGAATCAGGAGATCAATTCGTTCTCAGGTAGCGCAGTCCAGATGTTCGCACAACAAACATGAAACACTTCGAATATCTAAAGAATGTAAGTTCGAACTGCAGGTGAAGCTCTTCTCCCAAATCCACACACTGGCATTTTTTCCAAAAGGAAACTGAAGAAACTTATGATGGAGCTTGGAGCTGTAAAGAAGCAACACTGCCTACAGTCCCACCATGAATCTGGGAGAAACATCTTATATGTAATAAACACTTATTCCACTACAGTTATACACGTGTCTAGAAGAACATCATGAAGCATCATGAAGAACATCTTGTTACGCACCTTGGCCTTGGTGGCAGCAGATGCCAGGGCAGCTGCAGCCGCGGTGGCAATATTCGCTTCGACCAGCTCGAGTTCTGCCCTCCTCCTTCTCTCTCCATGCTCCACATGTGTCTGGACAACTTCCATCCCTTCTTCTACACCACACAGAAGAACCGAGGAGACGTTACGTTCCAGCCCTTTAGACTTAACAATAATATCATATACTGTATGATGAGTGAATGCTGAGAACTCAAACCTGCTTTGCTCTCCTCTCCCTTCTCTCCTTCCATCTCCTCCTTCTCCTCGTTCTTCACCCTCTCCCCCTCTCCTCCAGAGCTCTCCCCCAGGGCCTGAGGAACCACCAAAAACAAACACAAGCACAGACAATGAGGAAACACCAACCCTATGTTCTGTATGTGATCACATGACGCGTCAGCTGTCGCACCTTCTCATGAGGATCCGTGTCGAACTCCAGCTTCTCCAGTCTGCTTCCATCTAAAATGAAGAAGGTCACAGAATGTTCCATCAACGCTGCAATTTCCGAACGTATATCTGGATTTCAAAGCACTGCAGGATGAGGTCCTCAAGAACCCACTCTAATAGAGGTTCTCCATTCAGATGCGAGAACATGATGGATGCTTCATAACTCTCAATCAGTGAGGTTTTTATGTTCATGCTCATGGACTGGATTATACAATCAGTGGTCTCACCAGCAGGGTGAGCAGAACATGGATAAGTCCAAGAATGTTGTTCTTGCTTTGGATTCACGTTACTGTAGGCAGACTGATGGACAGAAATTTGGCCAAAACTAAGAAAAAAAAAGAAATCTGACATTCCAGAAACCTGTACTGAGAGTGCTGCTGCCCCCTGCTGGTTACCTGAGGTACAATCGACAGATTGTATAAGACATCACTATGCACTTATACACAATGTACACCAGGGGTCCCCAAACTCCGGCCCCCACGTGTTGAACAGCGCTCTGAACGAAGACGTATTTTAAAAATGCAATTTAAAAAATGTTTGGCTCATTATAATATCTATATTTGATAAAATAAAAAAAAAGGTCGGTTTTCTGACTAAAATGTCCCGTAGTTATTAATAGAGGTCGAGGAACTGATATTTGATTGCTGAAAATATCGGCAAAAACTGTACGGTTTAAAAAAATTAAATAATACATTTTTCCAGCATTAGGAGGCGAAATAACAGCACTGAAAATCATAAAATCTCTACAATAACACTGGTAGTCACTCAGTCACGTGGCATCTCCTGTTACAGACCCCCACTGAAGAAAGGAAACATTATGTGGCCCTCACAGAAAAACGTTCAAGGACCCCTGGTGTACGGAGGAGCGTAGTGTGTAGTGTGGATCAGTACCGGTCTTTTCCAGATGTTCTGTCTCGGTGCTGGATGTTGTACCGGAGCGCATTCCGAAGGCCGGCTCCAGTTCTGCTAAACTCTGAGCAGGTTCTGGGACTTTCAGGCTCAGAGCATTGAGGAGCTCCGGAGATGCTTGTTCTCGAACACGAGAGAACTCCTCTGAGAACAGGACGAGACGAAGACACACTCATGTTTATTACTTTCCTTTGTGAACACACACACACACACACTCTCTCTCTCTCTCTCTCACCCAGGGCAGCCTTGGCAGCAGCAGAAGCCACTCTGGGGTCCACGACAGAGGCGAGGAAGGCCACGGTGCTCATGACCGGGTTTCCTGATTGGCTGAAGGGAACAGGCTGGTAGGCCAGAGGACCCATAGACGCCTCAGAGTTCTCCAAGTATGGGTCCTCTATAGGCAAGCGCAGGAAATGCAGGATACACTCATCCTGTGTCCTACTGCCCACATGCTCCGAGACCTTATTCCAGTCATCTTTATACATCTCTAATGCCTGAGACAGACAGAGTGAGACAGAAAGAAACAATGAGACAGAGACAGGGTGAGACAGAAAGAAAGAATGAGACAAAGTAAAACAGTGAGACAGAAAGTGAAACAGAGAAAGACAGAGAGAGACAGAAGACGGTGAAACAGAGAGAGACAGAAGACGGTGAAACAGAGAGAGACAGAAGACGGTGAAACAGAGAGAGACAGAAGACGGTGAAACAGAGAGAAACAGAAGACGGTGAAACAGAGAGAGACAGAAGACGGTGAAACAGAGAGAGACAGAAGACGGTGAAACAGAGAGAGACAGACGGTGAAACAGAGAGAGACAGACGGTGAAACAGAGTGAGACAGACGGTGAAACAGAGTGAGACAGACGGTGAAACAGAGAGAGACAGAAGACGGTGAAACAGAGAGAGACAGACGGTGAAACAGAGTGAGACAGACGGTGAAACAGAGTGAGACAGACGGTGAAACAGAGTGAGACAGACGGTGAAACAGACGGTGAAACAGAGTGAGACAGACGGTGAAACAGAGAGAGACAGAAGACGGTGAAACAGAGAGAGACAGAAGACGGTGAAACAGAGAGAGACAGTAAGGCAGAGTGGATGGTGGATTCTCACCTCCAGCAGCAGCAGAGTTTCCTGTTCTGTCCACTCACGTCCTGCATTCGCTCCTTTAGGCTACACACACACACAGACACACACAGACACACACACACACACACACAGACACACACACAGACACACACACAGACACACACACACACACAGACACACACAGACACACAGACAGACACAGCTTCCTGAATAAGGGATATGTATGTATGTATGTATGTATGTGTGTGTGTGTGTGTGTGTGTGTGTGTGTGTGTGTGTGTGTGTGTGTGTGTGTGTGTGTGTGTGTGTGTGTGTGTGTGTGTGTGTGTGTGTAATTGCGCACCTTGGGATGTTTCTTCGCATAAATATCAGTCCGGAGGCCAAAGTTCTGAAGGTCAGAAGGTTTTTCTCTGGACTTCTCTGGGAAATGGAGCATATGCTGAGAGGCTGAGACCTACACAGAACAGTTAAGACCTCAAACAGTTTCAGCACCAACCTATATATATGTGTGTGTGTGTGTGTGTGTGTGTGTGTGTGTGTGTGTGTGTGTGTGTGTGTGTGTGTGTGTACCTGTAGAGGGCGATGTTGTAGAGGAACCAGGGCTGTTGGAGTGTCTGTGAGAACATTAAAGTGAGGTGTTGGTGGTGGACCCATAGGGAGAGGTCTGCTCTCAGCGTCCACTTGGTAATTGATCAGACCCCACTGTTCCAGAAACGCATGGACCCTGCACACACACACACACACACACACACACACACACACACAGAGACAGAGAGAGTAGTGCTTTGGTTGTTAATGATGCCACGGTGCAGAAATCTGATTGAGGGATGAGTTTATATTAATACTGTAATCTTCAGTGACAAAACAGTGTTCCAACACACACACACACACACACACACACACACACTGTGCTAACCTCATGAGGGCACACACGTCTCCTGTAAGGTTCCGTCTGCAGGAGGTGGAGGTCAGGTACTCTTGGGGGTTCAGCCGGTACGTGTCGATCATGAAATTACGATACGCCAAATATCTGAAACATTGATCACACACACACACACACACACACACAAACACACAATGTGTACACACTCCAGCATCTTTAAAGGTATGTGCACCCCTGACCATCACACCCAGTAGTCCTCACTGAACATCTCAGCCCAGGTCTAGTTCTGACTGTAAGACAGATGGATGGATGGGTCTGATGGTCTCAATGTATTAAATAGTTATGTGTGTGTGTGTGTGTGTGTGTGTGTGTGTGTGTGTGTGTGTGTGAGAGAGAGAGAGAGAGAAACCCACATCTCTGGTGATTTGGACTTGTTCTTGCCGTTGAAGAACTCGGGGAGTGCTCTCCTCTCTATCTGATGAATACTGAAACAGAGAGCAGATTTCAGGTCTTTCACCACCATCTCCATCAATATCTCCACAATCACCTTCATCATCATCATCATCACCATCATCAACATCATCACAGGAACACAATGTGCATAAAAAAAAAAGGCAGACACCACAATTGAGAAGACGTACCAGTTGTAGTCGAACCAGGCGGCGTAGCTGGGGATGATGATGTGGTGAGTCTGCTCTGTGGCGCTCTCCTCTCCCTCCAGCCCACGGCCAAACTCACGGCCCTGGTCCTCCTCATCCTACACACACACACACACACACACACAAACACGCATCTATTAGTGCTCCTAGACCTCATTAGACCAGGTGTGATGATGTGTGTGATCGATCCTCACCCTCACTCCTGACAGGAACTCATCCTCCTGGTCATCTAAAATAGAGAGAACCATTACACAAACTTGTGTCATAAAGCCCCCCCCCGCACACACACACACACACACACACACACAAAAAACACATGATCATACCCAAGTCAGCCATGGTTCCTCCTTTCACTGGTGTGTTCTCACTGTCTTTTTTCAGGTTTACTGTCAACACAAGAGTCACACATTACCATCACATCATCACACAGAGAGAGAGAGAGAGAGAGAGAGAGAGAGAGAGAGAGAGAGAGAGAGAGAGAGAGAGAAAGTGTAGAAAAAAAAAGACAAATACACACCGTTTTTTGGCAGCTTGACCTCCTCCATGTTCGGTACTGGTGTTGGATCTTCCATGTCTTTGGTCAGATCTTCTTCTGGCTCCGCCTCTTCCTGTTGGCCCCGCCTCTTATAGGAACTGCAAAATCACATACAATACACGCATCATGCCCGTGAGGATGCAATTATCGAATCAGACACTCAGGAACTTGTCCATGGCTTCAGAAGTTTAAAAGTCCTGCAGGTGGAAACGGCTAGTGTGATGAGAGAAGGCAGAGGAGATCCCCAGACTACAGCAACTCAAATAACAAAAGAAAAAAATAATGTTGAGGGCTTATCACATAGACCCAACCTCATCATGACCTGGACATCATCTCATTATTTCACAAAGCAGAGGAACTTGCAAGGAACATCATCTTCCAGTAGGGATGTCAGCATGGAGCAGATTCTCAGAGCCATGTTCCCTTTGCTTGGAGCAAAGAGGGTTCTCCTATTACTACTGTGAGGAGAATAAAATAGACGGTGAGTAAACGTGTTATCCTCACCCCTTCTTCCCTCCTTTCTTTCTGGACTCGGATGCGGGCGGAGACGGGGAGTGTCTTCGCTTCTTTCCTGAGGTCCTGCATTCCTGCATGGTGGAAAAAGAAAACAGATGGAAATACAGGACAGATGGAAATACAGGACAGGAGGAAAAGACCGGTGGAGGAGGGGTCAGGAGGAGAAAAAGTCAAGTGGAGGAGGAGTCGGGTGGAGGAGGGGTCGGGTGGAGGAGGGGTCGGGTGGAGGAGGGTTCGGGTGGAGAAGGGGTCAGGTACCTCCTCGTCTCGGGGGTAGACGCGTCTCCGGAAACTCATGCCCCTTCTGCCATCGTCCACCTCATAATCTTCCTCGTTCATCCACTCGTTATACATGTCCATGTCGAGAAGCCACTTAGCGTGGACCTGTAAGGAACGTAGAACATCAGGCACCTTCACAATCCACCACTGCACACTCAACCAACAATGTGTACACTTCAGGAGCAAACGTGTCGACCATCGCACACGTCTGGGATTCTTCTCCGAACATCACGCTGCACTGCTCCAGCAGGACCACGTACACAAAGCAAGCTGGATGAAGACGTGTGAAGGTTGGAGTGGAGGGAATCCGAGTGTCCTGCACAGACCTTCTCAACCCTGCTGAACCTTTGCGATGAGCTGGAACCAGAGACTCCGGTACCTCCTCCGTCATCAGAGGCGGATGATCTGATGCATCGTCCTCAACGAGTACATTTGGGTGTCATGGTGAGGGGGGGTGCACATACTTTTGCTCACCTTCCAAGGTCGTTCGGAGGTCGGAGCTTCCTCTACATCCACATCCACATCACTGGCAGGCAGCCACGTGTCGTAACTACAGACGGGGGAATGGAGGATATGTTT
This sequence comes from Silurus aristotelis, assembly GCF_946808225.1. Lineage (NCBI taxonomy): Eukaryota > Metazoa > Chordata > Actinopteri > Siluriformes > Siluridae > Silurus > Silurus aristotelis. The sequence goes on from NC_139594.1 coordinate 20,285,263, forward strand.
CTCACAGTAAATCACAGTGGTGCTTTTTTGTTTTATGAGCAGATAAAAACTTAACTAATCGAACACGCAGCAAGAAACCAATCAGGGTCGAGCGCACGCTCTGTTTTACACGTGTTTTTATTGAACGTCTATAATAGTATACATAATATACAGGTGTTAATCCTCACCTGTCCGGATACATGCCCCAGTGCACCATCATGTGCTGGTTCACCCGCAATACAGGCCGGAACCAATCTTTCGGGGACAAAAAAAACACAATAAGCGCATATACACACACACACACACACGCGCACACGCACACACACACACACATTTATCAGTGTTACTGAGCTCACTGGGACATTCTCTCTCTCTCTCTCTCTCTCTCTCTCTCTCTCTCTCTCTCTCTCGGAATTATGAGGAAAAACGCTTTTTATGTAGCTATAGCAAATCGTTTCCAAATACTTTTGAGCCGGCATTTCCGTCGGAATGCTCTCGAAGTTACGCGGAAATTCCAAACCTGCTGCGGTGGAAGACCCTGCGGGCCCTGTCTGTCCAAATACTTATGAACAGCAGACAAAGAGCGGCTTTGGTAAACGCACATACACACCTTCATCTACAGAGTGAGGAGTGGGGAAGATCTGATGGGTGGCTTGTAAGCGGTCTTCTGTGACTGAACCCTGAGAGATGGAGACAGAGAGAAACAGTGAGACACTGACACAGAGAGGGAAACGGGGTGAGACAGAGGCGTGGTGAGACTGAATGAGACACAGAATGAGACAAAGAGACAGAGAGAAATGCATTGAGACGGAGTGAGACTGAATGAGACACAGAGAAAGAGTAAGACACAGAGACAGAAAATAAATTGACACACTCTCATGTCTACCACTTTCTCCACACCTTATGTTCCATGATGATGTCCTTTAGTTTGTTGGTCTGCTTCTGTTCCAGCTCAGGAGACAGATACACCACTGGCCTGCTCAGAAGATTATTCTACACACACACACACACACACACACACACACACACACACACACATTTACAATTACATAACTGTGTGTGTGTGTGTGTGTGTGTGTGTGTGTGTGTCTCTCTCAGTACCTGTAGCAGCGTTTTCTCCACACTCATGAACATCTCCACATTGCGGTCCACTCTGGACGGGTTCTGCAGGTCGAAACGGCGCCTACAGAAGGAGAGCACGACAGGTTCAGCTCTATTGTTCAACCACCAACAAAAACTTCAGATATTTGTGAAAAGAGCTGTCAGATCAGGCCCTGCTCCTCAGCACCACTGTGATCAGAAGATCCACAACCTGAAGACTCACCAGCCCTGCTCCGTTTTAAACTTGTACACTGAGCCAAGGATGTGACACAGAGCTCCTCCAGGCTTCATATCCAAGAAACACTTCGCCTGAAAACAAGACCACGAGTAAGTATCAGTGGGAAACACATGGGAGACACGTGTGTACGATTGAGAGAGGACTCACGGGAAGTTTCATGAGACTAGGCTCGCTCGCTTTACGCCCAAACGTGTCCTCCTGGAACTGCTGCAGCTGGACCACCAGCACCGAGAGGGACTTACTGGAAGGAGCATCAACCTGCACATACTGTCCATGAAAACATCTTTATTTCATCAGTGGGCCACGGGGTGTGTGTGTGTGTGTGTGTGTGTGAGACACGTAAAGAGGAACACAGTGTACAGATGTGATCTACTTCTGATCTCCAGCTGATCTAAAACTGATTTCCAGCTAATCTAAAACTAATCTCCATCAGATCTGATAACTGATCTTCTGCTACTCTGCTCCCGATCTACCGCGGATCGCCATCTGATACTGATCTACTCCCGATCTACTGATGATCTCCAGCTGATCTACTCCTGATCTGATCACTGAAGTTGATGCTACAGCACGTTGAGGTTTAGGACATGAATCCCCTGAACAGTGGCCTATATCCAGGCCGGGTCCCGATGTGATGATGATGATGATGATGATGGGTGACCCTGTATCTCCCTGCGACAGGTGATCCTCACTTATCCCTGTAGGTACCCTCCTACCCCCCCCCCCCCCGCCTCCCCTTCTCGGCACTCTGACGTCTCCGGCTCCGCTTCGTACCTTCTTGTAATGTTTCCCGATCCAAGAGCGGATGAAGTCGAGCTGTGCCGCGGTCTCCGCGCTCTCCCAGAACTCCACACATGGACCCCCGTCCTTCTTCCGGTTCAGCGCCGAGGTACCAGCCACCTTCTCCCCCGCTGAGCCTGCTCCTGCCCCCGCGGTCTGCGCCGCCATTGTTACACGGGGAGGAAGTGTCACAACACACACCGCCCGGTGGAGCGAAACTCGCCCGACCCTGAAAAAAAGTTGAACGCGCATGCGCAAAATCCTGCGCATGCGCTGAGTCCACCCGTAAGTCTAAAAAAACCTCGCCTTGATCTCGCGATATTTCCTGCAGCGTCACATGAAAATAATCTCATCAAAAGAAAAAATAAAATAAAATGTTTTTCTTTTGAATTATTACTTCAAATAAAGTGATTTAAATGAGAAGATTAAAGAGTACAACAATTCAAATAAATAAATAAATAAATGTCATTTAATTCAGGTTTTTAATAAAAATGAAATACAAGGCAGCCATTTACAGGGTTTAATATATTATTATACCCTGATTATCTGATTATTTCATTATTATAGTCCATAATTTATCATTCAAATATTAATCTATTGTTAATGATTGAATGTCTCAGGGGATCAGAAGCCCAGTGTAGTGTGTGAAGTGTCCTGGAGGAGAAAACAGAACATTTGTGGGAAATAGAAAGATTTATTGTGGAGAAGCTCGTGTGACTGTGGAGTTTATGAACAGAAGCTCTTGCAGACATCTGCTGAACATTCCTCCTCTCCCTGGTTTAAAGGCTGGGCAGGGGATGGCGCATGCGCACTGCACTCAGGGAGTGTTGGAGACGGTCAGAGAGACGGACCGTTCAGAACCGCGGTCTCCCGCCTGGACATAATCCCATAATCCACACCTGTAATGAAACGGGGCTTCGGCGTGTGTCGGCGCGCTGCCATGCGGACAAACCGGACATGTATTACTACTGCTACCGGAATACAATGAGCGCGGCGTGGCCCGGAGCGGAGCGTCTGCAGAGCTGCTGCGGTGGTGGTGGTGGTGGTGGAGGAGGAGGTGGTGGTGGTGGTGGTGGTGGTGGAAGAAACGGCCAGATCGTGAACGGAAACGGTATCGGAGAGATCACCGAGTGGGAGTGCGATCCCGCCGCCTGCACGGGGACGCGGGGGAGAGCGGACGGTGCGTGGCGCGGAGGCACGGATGGAGAGAAGGGTCCTCGGTGCACGGGGAGAACCGGGAAAGAAGCCGCACAGAGAAAGTGCCGAAGACCGTCGGCGGCGCTTAGTAAGCGCCGGGGATGCAGTTCCGGCGGGGGCGAGAAGAGGGCGTGTTTCTCCGCGACGAGCACCGCGGAGGCGTCGGCGGCGTTTCACTGCGGCGGCTCGGAGCCTGACAGCGGTACCGTGTCCGGTTACGGTGGCGGGGCTCGTGTCCGGAACACATTGTGGGGAAGTGGAGAGAACCTCGAGGTGCGAGACGGAAGTGCGAGTTTACCGTGCGACAGGAGCGGCGCGGTGAACGGAGAGCGGCGGCGTGGCTGCAGGACGGCCGGGGGCCGTGTGAGGCTGTGTCGCGTTCGGTCCTTCCTGGCTTCTGCCGCGGGGATGAGTGCGAGTGGTGCGGGTCGTGTGGCTCAACTCTCGGAGAACGGAGACTGGGCGCATCGGCTGCAGCACACAACGAGGCTCAGCGTTGCTTCCTCCACCTCCACCGGCTGGCCCGGAGCGCGGCGGCGCGTTGTAAACGGCGGCCGGTGCGCGGTGCAGGTGGAAGCGTCCCGCGCCGAGGCTGAGAAGCGGCAGGTGCTGCTCGGAGAGAGAACCGATATGCTATGGCGCCGCCTCCACGCAGTGCAGGTGAAGCAGGTGGAGCGACACGTCACGCAACAGCTGGGAGACCTGCGCGAAACCGCCGTGACCCCGAGCACCGCCGAACTCAGCCGCCTGGCACGCACCTGCAGTGGTGTCCTCCGCACCGCTGGGGGCGCCCTAGACTCCGACCACACAGGCAGCTCCAGTGACACTGAGGAGGAGAAGGAGGACAAGGATGATGATGATGATGATGATGATGATGAGAATTGGTGGAGAGGAAATGCTTCACCATCCAGAGTGAAATCAGTGTGAGAATGATAAGCTCAAGTTCTGCTGCATGAACACACACACACACACACACACACACACACACACACACACACACACAGTAGTGTACCTGTACACCTGCACTACACCTTATACCACATTAGGGGGTGGAACCCCGAGGGGCAGTACACTTAGTGCAGGTGTACTTGGGTGTACTGCCCCTCAGGGTTCCACCCCCTAATGTGGTGTAAGATGTACTCTGTATGTGGTGTAAGATGTGGTGTAAGTGACTCTGTGCTGATTTTATTCTCACGTTTCGTTCTCCATGACTCTGCAGGTGCAGGAGCAGGGAGTGGCGGTGGATAAGAGAGAGGGCGTGGCTCGGCAGTCGGTGGGTGTGGCTACAGGCTCAGGTGTCGGAGCTGGAGTATGGGATCCGTGCGCTGACCGAGCTGTATATGCACCTGCGGCAGGAAAAGGTGACCAGACGATGGTGCTGTTTTCTGTAAAGTAGCAAATTTTGATACGGAACAGTTCATTTCATAAAGGTGTGTTTGTGAGGTTTCACAGTTGAGAGCCATTCACTGGGTACCTGAGACGCCCCTCAGAGCTCCACGCCCCTCTCCTGCAGCTCACGACTGCAGGTTCAGGTCAGCTACACTCACGTGAACGCGAAGGGCGTGGTTAGGGGTGCGGTCAGCGTGCTTTATAAGGTGTGTTGGTTATCTTCTCAGGAAGAGGCTAGCTGAAGACTCTGCCTCATCATCACACACCCCACAAAGCGAGACTTCGTCTGCTGCTCGGGTTCGCCCGCTCCTGCACCGGGCGCGGCACCGACTGATCCGCTGGAAGGACTGCCCCGAACTGGGAACTAAGGTAGCTTAATGGAACCTTGTTCCAGAAACCATCACGATTATTGAGATCTGGAGATGGTATGAGGCGGTCTGTTGATGTTGTGAAGCTTGATTTATGTTCTCCTGATCGAGCTTGGCCATCTGCTCTCGCCTCATTAGCTAATAACACACCCCTTTAGTACGGCACGGTTATCAAGTAAACTAGCATGATCACGTGCATGAGTCTCATCAGATATCTCTCTCTCTCTCTGTCTCTGTGCCAGGATGTGAGCTTGCCCTGCTGCTGTGAGCCTCCTGCAGTGTGTGTGCTGTGTGGTCCTCCTCACCCGCTCGCAGACGGGAAATCCTCATGCAGACGTCACAAAGGCCTGGCTCAGTGTCTTCACCCTGTTCTCTCCATGCCTTCAGGTTTATTCATCACTCATCACACTTTGGTTTCACGCTCAGCTCTGGAAACATCAGAGCCTAACAATGGAGCTTTAATAACCTCTTAGCAGTTGCCAAAATGTTGGCCTTCAGATCAGAAGGTTGTGAGTTCATATCCCAGCAAACACCAAGATAGCACTGCTGGGTCCTCAAGTAAGGCCCTTGAACTCTTTTCAACATACTAATGAACGAGGTGGTGCAACACGGACGTAAATAAACTCCTCTCTCCCAGACGTAAATAAACTCCTCTCTCCCAGACGTAAATAAACTCCTCTCTCCCAGACGTAAATAAACTCCTCTCTCCCAGATGACCTGTTACTCCACAGTCCTTTACACTAAATGTATCATTATCGATCAGATGATTGTAGATGGTGTGTTTTCCAGACTTTCTTCAGGCGGTGGATTGTGTGACCCCTGGACATGGTTCTAATGATGCTACGAGGTGGATGAGAGAATTCACTTTATCCTGCGTGAGAAGACGTGGTCAGGGACAGCAGAAGGCGGGGCGAGTGAGGAGGAGACTTGTTGGACCACGCCCACCCAGCACACTTCCTCCATTTGTGAACGCATCAGGTAAAAACTTTGAACACCTGAATTCTGAATAGATTATTAGAGCTATATATTGACCTGTTTACTACGTTTCTAGGTGCTTCTAACTGCAAGCGCTACAGGGGTGTGGTCAGCCCGAGCGTCCTTCATCAACATGCAGCAAATCTTCATCTCCCTGGTTTCCTCACACCTACAGGCACACCCACACAGGTACGTCTGGAGGGGAATAAAAACTCCAAACATCTGAACCATTGTGTTTTTTCATACAGAAGGGGGAATAGAATCTAGAGGGTAAACGCTGAAGGAATCTCTGCATGATTTGTGGTTGCAGCCGTTGCGGAGGAGGAGAGGCGAAAGTTCATTCGATATTGATAACTTGGTGATGCCCCTGGGCCTGGCTGGACTCGGAGCACGAGTGCAGAAGCTGCAGTACAAAGAAATCATCACTCCCAGGTATCTACTGTTCCATCTGATCTATTCAGATACAGTGGAGACACCAGGACCAGCACTAGGTCCAAGCTCCAAAGCAACAGTCACTCAGGAGGAGTTACTCAGTTCAGGGAGTGGAGTGGAGGTGTAACAGATTTAGGAATAAGAGGTGTGGCTAGATGGAAACCATTTCTCCTTTAGAAGAGATCTCTCAAAGTACAAGTGTGAAGACGTTCTGTAAAATCGTTGTTCACATTTATGCAATCCCTACAGTAAAAACATGGTGGAGGAAGCACAGTGTTCCTCAGAGCACTGTGCTTGAGTGAGCACTAGGGTCAGAATTGAGATGAAAACAAATTGAAAACGAATTGAGATGAAAACAAAGCAATAACAGGAGGATGTTCCAAGAGAACCTGCATCCGTCTGCTGAACAAAGCTAAAGCTTGGGAGATCTTCACCTTTCAGCAAGAGATGGATGTTCTCAAAACAAATTCCATTGCCTGCAGTCATCGAACATCATCCATTAACACATGTAGAGCTCATAGAAACTTAATTGACCACAATAAAATAAAAATATGGTTTTACCAGGCGATGGTCAGTACACCTGAGCTGTATGGATTAATTTGTGGTTTGTGATGTGTGTGTGTGTGTGTGTGTGTGTGTGTATAGCTGGAGAGAGCTGGACTCTGCCTGGGGAGTCTTAAAGAAGTGTGTAGGTTCAGATGGTCAGTGTGTGAAACACTCAGATGCTCCACATAGACCCAGTGGAGAAGACGAGGTGAGCGTGCTGTACCTTCTAACCTGGAACATAGCATGACTGGATATTGAGAATGTGTGACGTGTAAAAGTGTGTGTGTCTGTGTGTGTGTGTGTGTGTGTGTGTGTGTGTGTCTGTGTGTGTGTGTGTGTCTGTGTGTGTGTGTGTGTGTGTGTGTCTGTGTGTGTGTGTGTGTGTGTGTGTCTGTGTCTGTGTGTGTGTGTGTGTGTGTGTGTGTGTGTGTGTGTGTGTCTGTGTGTGTGTGTGTGTGTGTGTCTGTGTGTCTGTGTGTCTGTGTGTCTGTGTGTCTGTGTGTGTCTGTGTGTCTGTGTGTCTGTGTGTCTGTGTGTGTGTCTGTGTGTCTGTGTGTCTGTGTGTCTGTGTGTGTAGATGGAGGACGTGTCGGACACAGTGTTTCTGAAGAGGCACGCCATATGGGAGAGCAGAGAGAGGAGTCGCTGGGGGAGTTGGGCTCGGAGACGCCACCGGGGCAGGTGAGGGTTATTTACCCCAGCAGTGTACTTATGGTGCAATAGTACTTATAAATACTGGTGGTACTCTTAGTGATGGGTTACACTCAGATCGGACTTTTGACCTTTTATGAGCATTGCTGTAACTTCAGAGGGGTCTTAGCCACACACTCACTCACACACACACACACACACACACACACACACACTACAATCTAAACT
>NC_139594.1:20298143-20328143 GCF_946808225.1 Silurus aristotelis
TGAGATCGCCTCTTTAGCGCATCACTGGAGCTGTCCAGTTCTGACCAGCGACAGTGACTTTTACATTTTTGATTTGTGCGCTGGCTACCTGCCAATGACCTTCTTTGAGTGGGAGAACGTCTGTGGAATGGCGTCTCAGCAGTACATTCCTGCCCGTCAATTCACCGTCAACCGCTTCTGCTCGCACTTCAACCACATGAACAAGCAGCTGCTCCCTCTGTTCGCTGTCATCACTGGCAATGACTACACACAAGCAAAAACCACTGAGATGTTCTTCAGCAGGGTGGACTTGCCAATGGTCCCGAGACAGAGGGGAAGTCCATCAAACCCCCGCATTGAAGGGTTCTTGCGCTGGCTGTCGGCATTCAAAAGCCCTGTGGAGGCGCTAGAGGAGGTCTTGGCGATCCTTGGAAGCAGGCAGAAAGCCAGTCTCCGAAAGCAACTCACAGCAGGTATTAAGGACTATCAGCTTCCACAGACCAGCAGCCTAGCCCAGTTCTTCTCAAACCCTCAACTACGTACACGTGATTTCCTCAGGCTTCCAGCAGCATTGATGCCGCAGCCAGACTGGCTTTTGAAGCAGATCACCTCCGGATGTCTGCCTCCTCTAGTGCTGGATGTTTTGGTTCTCCGGAGAGCCTTTCTGATAGCTCAGGTAGAAAACAGTCGTCTGCCAAGTAGTCATGAAGCCTCACTAAACATTCGCAAAACGATCTATGGCTTGCTCCTGCAAACGGGTAGAGGGGTGTCTGAACAGGCTCGGAGTTCGAACGCACAGTGCTTCGTGGAGGAGTATGACAGGCTTGTACTCAATCTCAGGAGAACCCCAGTGGAGGTTCAACTGCCTGCAGTTGGTCACCCACAGCTGAGCCTGAACACTTTAGACCAGGTAAGGTAACGATACATCGCTTGTGCTCCAAAATACGCTCAAAACCATCACAAATTCTTCTCACCGTTCACGCTCAGGCGGCTGTAAATGTGAGACGTGAGGTCTTGTTACGAACCATGGGAGTGATGGACCATGTGCTGCAGCTCGTCGAGCCTCATCTCCACCTGCCGGTTTGTGTGACACATTTCTGGATGTGTTCCTCGACTCCGAAGCCCAGCCCCTCGCTGCTCCAGGGGGTGTTGCTGGGGGTCGTGTACGGTGAGCTCTGCAGACGCCTGGCCTCACCTGGAGGTAAGCAGAGCCACATATATGGAGATGTTTTTTGTCATCTGGTCTTGTCTTTACAGTTTCTGCACCTTTTTGCCTGTACAGATCCACTGCACACGTGTCCTTCAACCACTCTCGTCTGCCAGAGGTTAGACCAACTGAGAAGTAGCTCCAGTCAGAGGCGGAGCATAGACCTGCGCGTGTCTCATTCCCTCAGCCAGTGGCAGTCCTGTCTGTGGGCCGGGGTTTACCTTAACCAGCTGCTGGGTTTCCCCCTCCACGAGCCTCGCTGTCCCTGGTACTGAATGTTCTTTCAATTGAAGACCGTTACCTACGAGGTGGTATCGAAAAGTTTCGAGACTCACTCTGTTTACAAGAAAGTACTTCATTTATCTCCGTTTCCAGTTTTAACTTGCTGTCCATGATAAAATTGCAGATGTAGTCAGAATAGCACCAGTTACAGCATTAGTCTCAGAACTTTATGATACCACCTCGTACACACCAGGCCGCATAATACAGGACATCCAATACCATAACAAGCGTTTCTGTGTCTCTCAGGCTGTTCAGTGGTACTCTTCTGCATGGATTGGAGAGTGTACTGAAAGGAGGTCATCAGGCCGAGTCCTTTCTGGCTGGAGCTCCGGTGGCAATGCAGCTCTACTCCACACTGCTTGGGGCAGTACAGGGTTTTGGGCTCCGGGACCAGGCTGCACACCATAGTGCAGTGCAGAGAGGGCGGGGCAGGAGGCAGCGTGGTACCCCTGGTCGAGGAAGGCGCAGTGGACGGAGAGGTGGCGTGTCCTCTGCTGGAGATTTAAGTAACAGGTTTTGGCAGCTAAACTGCGAGTCTGACGACTGATGAGACGGAGGAGAAGGAAGGAGGATTCAGAGACTGGTGTTTTTATTATAACGGCTGAAAATCGTTAAAGGATAAAGTGTTATATATTTAGATGTCCATTATTTCCGAGGCCCTGATCTGATTATACGAGAGGTTCAGTAGATTAGCACCGTGACACTGTGTCATAGTGTACGACTCATTTCGTTACATTATAATTACTATTACACTCAAAGCGTTACTACGGTAACTACAGGTGCTCAGATGTTACCGTTAACATCCACACGTCCACTCTTCTCCGTGGCACAGATGTGTAAGAAGTCTTCATCTCAAAGCTGTTCCTTGGGCTTGAGCAGGTCTGGACTCTGTGCAGGACACTTGAGTTCTTTTACTCCAAACTTGACACCCTCACTTTGTGTGTAGGAGCATGGTCATGCTGAAGCAGAGTTTTGGAAGTTCTAACAATAGGATTAGGTTTGAACACTAGGTTTCTTGGAGGGTGTAGGTTGAGCCGAAATCCTGACTTGTGGAGATTTGGGAGCGTGAGAAGATCAGTGGGACGTGTGTAACCCTGTGGACCTGAGGATCCAATCATGTTTCTGAAACTTTCTATTTTTATTAATTAATGTGAAAAATCTCAATCACTTAACAAAAAAAAAAAGCCTGTTAAAAAAAGAAAACGAGTCTAAATCCACTCTCCCGCTCACAGCTGGATCTGTAGGTCCGCCAGCTTCTGGGAAGACAAGTTCTCTGAGTGTTCTCACGTGGTGCTCAGACATAAAGCAGGACATGAGAGCGAGACTTCCCAATGAATTCATTCCAGTTCTTTTATTCGCATTATATAAAGATCACGCATCGGCTTTTTATAGACTTTCGATCAGTGCCTTCAGCATTCAGCAGCTCTGAGAGGAAAAAAAACGTCATGAGGTTTAATAATATGCTCAAATCTTTTTTTTTTTTAAAGCTTTTAGCACTTTTAAAACTCTGCACTAATTTTGTATAACACGTTATTTTTACTCGTGTAGAATGAATGTAAAACGATTTGTGTATCTTGTTATAATGTGGGCAAAGGAAACGCTTTGCTCTGAAGTTCGTCGAAAAAAAAAAATCAATGAGCCTTTTGAATCCGTTCATTCTGTGTGCGAGCTTCGAACGACGGAAAGCGATTGTGACTAATTGAGACGCTCGATAAACTGCGTCGTTTAACGCCATGTTTTCTCGATTCTGTAATGAAATCATTTTCTGTTCAATAATGGAAACACACTTTTGACCAAATATCTCATGTTTGTACGCAAAATAAAGCTTTTTATCCGAAACAAACTTGCGTGTACGGTGGCATTTGTTTATCTTGTTGTTTATGTTGTGTACGATGGTCGGGGTGAAATGATAGAGCGTTACTCCAGAACCCTGGTGCTACAACATACAACATAGAGCTACAACACACAACATAAAGCTACATATCCGAACAGGGATCTCCTAAGGAGAACATCTGGACCGGGTTCCTGCTGACATGGAGGTAATATTAACTTTGAATAATCACTCTCTACAACCATGGTGAGATGAAAAGCATTTCCCAGCACCAAATGGTGTTCTGATGAGCTACAAGACCAAACCCAGGTCCGTTTTTTTTGTCACCACATCTGCACCATATCGCCACACTGGTCTAAGAGCATGGTGTTATTCTGGTTTCAGAAAGCCTATTGAAGCTCTGGCTCTGATTGATTGGAAGATTTCGATTCTGCTGCGTTCTGATTGGATAACTGGCGCTTGGGAGAACTGCATGAAGGTGTACAGGCTCATTAATATGCATGATATGGTAATGATGAGATCAGATTCTGCACCACTCATGTAGACATGTTCTTCAGTGTATTAGTTTCGCTGAGAGATTCAACAGCTGCGTGCTTGTTCCGCCGGTCCAGATCTTCTCCATTCCACTACCATGCTGTTCTCTGCGTCTCTGTGTTCCTTCAGTGTTCCTCACAGTGTTAATGGTGACTGACCCTCAGCCAGAAGGGAAACTATCTTTAGGTTGTGCTCAGCTCTCTCGGGTATCAGAGTGTGGTTGGACATGATCAGGTCTGCAGCAGTAAACGTGTCTAATCTTGGCAGGAGCTGCTGCGCTGTGGTCAATGTTAGAGCTGTAAATAACGCCGGAAGCTCTCCTCCGTCTGCTGTACACACACTCGGCACGACTGCACGCACCAGGAGGAGTGTGAGGAGAAAAAGGGAGAACAAAAGACTCTCGCAGGAACATGGCTTTAGTGAGGGTTGGACTCCAGCTCCAGCTCCTGCTTTATTCAGTCTCAGGCTTCTCAACTGCAGACTCCAGCGACCAGCTGCCTTTACTCACAGGTAATAACCTGCTTATAACCTCTGTAGTGTGTGTGTGTGTGTGTGTGTGTGTGTGTGTGTGTGTGTGTGTGTTACACCATGTAAACCTACATTAGCTTAGTATAAAGGACTAGACGTTTGTCCTCATGTGCATGTCATTAATCTCTCAATCTAATTGATATTCTTGTCTTCCCCTCCACTCGTCCTTCCTCTGCATCAGCTGATCTCTTGCTCGCATCATCACATCATCAGCTGCATGTCTGTGACTCAACATCTCACCACAGAGAATATTCATTTATGATCCCACAAACTCTTTTGAGCAACAAAGACGTGTAGTGGTGGAACAATAGTAATCACTGATTGGCTGTTGGGAACAATAATATTCAGTGATTGGTCAGTAAGTACAATAGTGATCACTGATTGGCTGTTAGGAACAATAATGATCAGTGATTGGTCAGTAAGAACAATAGTGATCACTAATTGGCTGTTAGGAACAATAATGATCACTGATTGGTCATTGAGAACAATAGCGATGAGTAATGGACTCTGAATCTGAATGTATTTATAATGGATGGTCCCAGTTCTAGCTCCTGTAGACATCCTGAAAAGATTCGACCCGTGTTGCCTACAGACTCCGCCTCCTCCACCCCTGTTCCCGCCCCCACCTAGCGTGTGGAGGAGAAGCATGGTGAGTACATCATGAGTCTAAAAATAGAATCATAATCATGAACCCGTACACTTACAGGAGATTCATCATGTTTGATTTGAAGGCGGTTCCGGAATATGTGGAGGAGGGAAAAGGTGGAGGTGGAGGAGGAGGAGGACATGATGAAGAAGATTTGACAGAATGTTGTCTCGCAGGACCTCCTGGACCTGCTGGACCACAGGTACCGAGCAATCCAAAGAAAACATTTCCACAACTCGTGCCTCGGGTAAATTCAGCAAATGACGTCGGACCAACAGGAACTACACTGTTTATAAACGCATTCGCTTTAAGTCATTAACACACAAACTCTACACTACACTTTCTACCTGGAGCACAAAGAGGATGGAAATAACATCATAAATCCAAATTCTGTAAACGTGATTACAGGAACTCTAACCTTCTCTTTATTTCAGGGCCAAAACGGCATTCCTGGAGTCCAGGGCCCCAAGGGAGATAAGGTAAATCTGATTGGCGAACCTGAATCCCCTTATATTTATTCTTTTGAACATGACATACACTGTGAAATCTCTTCTGTTCTCTGTAGGGAGATATTGGGCGACCTGGATCAAAGGTAAGATGTTCTGTTTTGTAGCTTTATGTTGTTGTATGTAGCACCAGGGTTCTGGAGTAACGTTGTCTTAGATTAGAGCTTCTCAACTTGATTGAGAAGGTGGAGAGAGAAGCGATGGAGAAAGGCGATGGAGAGAAGGTGAGGAGAAAGTGGATAGAGGTGTGGCTTTTGTTCCAGAGCAGCAGATCTTTCAGGCAATATCATTTAGTGCTGAAATTAGACATCTAGATCTCAGCTGTGGGGGTGGGGGAGATTGAGAGATAGAGGGATAGAGAGACCGCTTGGTTGAGAATAAGTGTATTGTGTTCATTACTGAGAGTGCATCCCTTGGCAGTGCTCATGATGATGAGTCAGGAGAAGAATGTGTAATGTCTCTTCTCATCAATCATTCCAGAACATTCACATTCATTAATAAACACTGACTGTAGCATTAAACAATGAATTGTGTGTGTGTGTGTGTGTGTGTGTGTGTGTGTGTGCAGGGTCGCAGTGGTCGTCCTGGGCTTCCTGGGAGACCCGGTTCTGCAGGATGGCCTGGTCCTGAGGGACCCAAAGTGAGTGAGTTTTCCTCTGTGCATATTTCTGTGTAGCGTTGAGGAACACTTTTCTAATCTTTCACTGTGTCCTGCAGGGAGAGAAAGGAGACCATGGGCTGATGGGACTGCCAGGGATCAGAGGACCGGAGGGACCCAAGGTGAGGAACTAATCATAGATCCAATTTCTAGCAGAACTTTAGCTACATAGCAGAGAGGATTATGGAGCTTCTCCAGTCCCATTCGGGATTCTGATTATATGTTTCTCGACTCCATCCAAAGTCATAATCCTCAAAAAACCTACAAAGCATGTGCAGGATCTCACAGTGGAAAGGGACAATATTGATCAGAATGGGTGTATGAATGGACTTCGGAGTCTTTTGGATTAAAGCACCTTCTCACGAAAAGCCAAATGGCAAAATGGCAAAATGTGTTGCAGGTTGATTAGAATACCAGTGTTTTGGAAATGTCTCATCAGAGCTCAGATGTCCATTCTTGTAAAGATAGGTGTGTTTGGTCTCCTGTAGTCATATATAATATGATATTAGTTCTATTTTCTCCTCTCTGTCTCCTCCTCAGGGCCTGCCTGGGTACAAAGGAGAGAAGGTTTGTGGAGCACTTAGTGAAGATACTTTATGTGTCTCTGTCTCCGGGTTCATGTCTCAGAGGTTCGATGTGTCTTCTAGGGTTCACACGGAGATCTTGGAGTTCCAGGTCCGAAGGGAGACAAGGTGCAAGACATCGTCACACCCTGCAGGTGTAATGTGCACTGTATATGTAGTGGTGTCAATGGAGAGAATAATGTGTGTGCGTGTGCGTGTGTGTGTGTTTGTGTGTGTGTGTGTGTGTGTGTGTGTTTGTGTGTGTGTGTGTAGGGAGTAAGTGGACATGCTGGCATGCTGGGACAGAAGGTAAGGACTGGAGAATTGTTTATTGTATAGAGTTTTGCTCAACACACACTGCCTTTCTCTAAATCTTTGTGTGTGTGTGTGTGTGTGTGTGTGTGTGTGTGTGTGTGTGTGTGTGTGTGTGTGTGTGTGTGTGTGTGTGTGTGTGTGTGTGTGTGTGTGTGTGTGTGTGTGTGTGTGTGTGTGTGTGTGTGTGTGTGTGTGTGTGTGTGTGTGTGTAAGGGTGAAATGGGACCAAAGGGAGAGACAGGTGTGGCAGGGACACGTGGTCCTACAGGACGCCCCGGCAGAAGAGGAAAGCAGGTGAAAAAACAGACACATGACACATCACCTGGTTATTAAAGACATTAAAACTATAACACGTCTCCAAAAAGTCAGGATGGAGGAGTGTGTGTTACACCTAAAAAGGTTAATAGGTAGCAGGTCATTAACATGACTGGGAGTAAAAAGAGGATCTTAAAGAGGATCTTACAGTAGAGGCTCTAAGAAGTAAAAAATGAGCAGAGGTTCACCGATCAGTGAAAAACTGCATCTACAAATTTTCCTCAACATCACACTGTGACGACTCTCATCTACATAATATCATCAAATTATTCCAAGAATCTGGACGATGGAAAAGGGTGAAAAATCAGTATTAGACAATTGTGATCTTCAGGCGACGCCACGTCCACCGGACTAAAGAGGAGTAGGACTATCCAGCTTGTCATCAGCGATCAGCTAAAAAGCCTGGATTTCTGATGGTATGGGAGTGCATTAGCTTGAACATCTGGAAAGTCACTAGAGCAGTGGTGTCAAACTCAATTATAGAGGGGCCAATATTTAAAACTGGGTCTAAGAATAGGGCCAAACACTGTGGATATTTAATAAACAGGAGACTGAAAATGATCTGTCTCAAGTTCCACTGTAACACGTAAACTGATGAGCAATGGGGAGGTGCAGGTGGGCAAAAGTTTGGCATTCCAGCTGTTGCAGTGCATTCTGGGGTCTGTAGAATCAGTCGTGTGTGTGCTCTATACTGGTGGCACAGTTATAATAGATAAATTATATTAACTCGAGGTACAGATATAATAAATCCATGGGCCGGATGTTTGAGTTTGACGTGTAACAAATAAGTCGATCCAGACAACGTCTTATTCAGGGAAGACCTTGCATATTTCAGATGATGCCAAACTGCATACTGCTCTACTGTATTACAACAGCATGGCTTTATAGTAGAAGAGTTCAGGTGCTGAATGAGCCTTTCTACAGTCCAGAAAACATTTGATAAATTATGAAACAAAAAATACAACAAAGAAGACCCAGGGCATGTTGAGCAGAGAATCCTGTTTCTCATAACTCAAAACATGCACTCATTCTTTTATAAACACTGTGCCTGGGATTATGTGAGAGGCATAAAATAACACACACACACACACACACACACACACACACACACACACACACACACACACACACGTTGAGTTACCCGATCTTACTCTTGCTAAATCGGTCAGGAGCTCTCAGGGTTCTGATGTGTGTGTCCATGTGACAGGGTAAACACACACCTTACATAAGCTCACCACATTCCAGCCTGTACACATTTGTGTTTTTATACATCACTCAGACATCAGACATCACTCTGATATTAGACATTAGGCATCACTAAGGCATCAGACATCACTCAGACATCACTCAGACATCATTTAGACATCAATCGGACATCAGACATCACTCAGACATCAATAGGGCATCAGACATTATTCAGACATAATTTAGGCATCAGACATCATTTAGACATCATCCAGAGAGCAATTGGGCATCAGACATCATCTAGACATCACTCAGACCTCACTCAGGTCTCACTCATGTATCAGACATCATCTAGACATCACTCAGACCTCACTCAGGTCTCACTCATGTATCAGACATCATCTAGACATCACTCAGACCTCACTCAGGTCTCACTCAGGCATCACTCAGACATCAAACATCACTCAGGCATCAATCAGGCATCAGACATCACTCAGATATTAGACTTCACTCAGACATCACCCATGTTTTAGAACTGTGTAGTTATACTATATATGTGTGTGTGTGTGTGTGTGTGTGTGTGTGTGTGTGTGTGTGTGTGTGTGTGTGTGTGTGTGTGTGTGTGTGTGTGTGTGTGTGTGTGTGTGAACAGGGATCTAAAGGACAAACTGGCCGAATAGGACCAATGGGACCGGCTGGCTCTCCGGGACTGAGGGGAGATCCGGGACCCTCTGGTCTTCCTGCCTCAGGTGAACTCATTTCCATTCAGTTTATTAAAATCTATAAAACGAACCCTGCATGCTGAGTGTGTGTGTGTGTGTGTGTGTGTGTGTGTGTGTGTGTGTGTATACACAGTGCTGTATGTGGGAGGAGAGAAGGGTGAAATAGGGACACCAGGTCTTCCTGGACAGTGTGATTGCAGCTCCTTTGACACGAATGGCCCTGGGAGCGCGTCACTCCAGCGGCGTGACAAATACAACAAAGTTTCAGCGGTGAGTTTATCCTGCACACACACACACACACACACACACACACACACACACACGCACACACACACACACACACACAAATTATAATGCCCACAAAAGTATTTGCCCCCCTGAACATTCCATATTGCAGTTATAATGAGCTCCACTCTTCTGGGTAGACTTTCTTCTAGATTTTTGATGATGGAGGAGGTAAGGAGTCTCCAGTTCCAGTTTATGCCAGAGGTGTGTTCAGTGGGGTTTAGGAGGTCACGGCTCTGTGCAGGACACTCAAGTTTTTCCACTCCAACCATCACAAGTCTTCATACAGTAGCATGTTAATGCTGGAGCAGGGTTTGGGAATCTTGGGTCTTACATGGTACCATGTTCTGTCTGTAGATATTTGTGGTGAGCGGTGAGAAGGACCTGAGTGACCTGGACTCTAACAACGTTCTGGCTTTCAGTAAAGAGCAGAAATCTCTCTACTTTAAAGACACGGATGGGTGGCAGCCAATTCAGGTACGCCGCTTCACACACTTCACCCTCAGGCTTCATGAGCTTTTGGTCATGCTGAGAAATGTGTTAAACCTGAACCCTCCCCCCAGCTGCTTCCACCGCATACCATGGAGAGGAAGAAGAGAGCAGCGTGGACGTGTGGAGACGGAGAAGTGCAGATGCTGACTGGAGAGGAGTGCGACGACGGGAACAGGCTGGTCACAGACGGATGTGTGGGTAGGTCAAGTGATCTGAGGAGACGTCAAGATCAGAGACTTGTCAGTGTACACTATTTGGCTAAAAGTCTGCTATCTGCTATGTGGAAGATGTTCCACCAGATTTTGTGGAGATTTATTCAGCTGCAAGGTTGTTAATAAAGACAGATACTGATGTAGATGAGGTGAGGAGATTACCGAGGTGCAGTCAGTGTTCACATTCATCCCAACAGGTGTTCAATAGGTTCGGAGCTCTATAGCAGGAGATCTTCCACACACATCCAACTCATGGAAAGCAGATTGTGTATACAATTGTGTTTGAGAACCACATATGGGTGGGAAGGACAGGTGTCCCAATACTTTTGGCATGTGTTGCCCTGCAGGTTGTAAGAAGGCGTACTGTGGAGATGGATATCGACACATTGGTGCTGAGGAGTGTGATAGAAAGGACTTTGGATATCAGACCTGCAAAACATACCTGCCAGGGTATACACACACACACACACACACACACACACACACACACACACACACACACACACACACACACACACACTCTCCATCTCTAGTGCTCACCCTAAACCTCACCACAATGCTCTCTGTCTTATTATATTCATGCAGGACGTTTGGACATCTCAGATGCACAGGCTCGTGCACCATCGACTCCACCGGCTGCAGGAACGTCGCCTGAGCTCATGACGCACGTGTGCATGCCTGATGGGAACTCACACACACATACACACACACACACCAGCATTCAGTGGAGCTCATGTCACGACTGTGTGGAGACGTTTTAGAAAAATTATAATTATTTATTTATTTGTATTCATTGGAATACATTTCTTATTATTTATTAATGCTCATTGTCGTTAGAAGTGTGTGTGTGTGTGTTAGATTGAATATTACTGATTATTATAATTGATAGAAATTGCAAGTACAATAAATGGAATTTCAGTGTATTTATGATGGGTAAATATTTTTATTCATTTATGGCTCAGACATTTTTATTTTTTTATTTTTTACACACACACACACACACACACACACACACACACACACACACACACACACACAGGGTCCAACAGGTGGTGGCACTGTTTCTCAGAGCATCTCACATATCCTGTATATAAAAACCTAGACTGTACAACATGAATATAAAAGCATATGAAGTTGTACAAGTCCAAGTCCAAAAAGAGTTGGGGCACTGTGTCAAACGTAAAATAAAAACAAAATGCGATGACTCGCAAATCTCATAAATATGTATTTTATTCACAATAATAATAATAATAAAAACGTTTAAATTAAGAATTTATACCAATATAAGTAAAATAAATTCACAGGATTCTAGCGGCTCAACAGTTCTGGGTGTCCTTTGTTGTATTTTTCATTTTATAATGCACCAATCTTTTCAAATGGTAAAAGGTCTGAATTTCAGGCAGGTCAGTTCAGCACCTGGATTCTTCTACTATGAAGGCATGCTATTGTAATAGATGCAGCATGCAGTTAGCATCGTCTTGCTCAAATACACAAGACCCTGAAAAAGGTGTTTTCTGAATGGAAGCATGTGTTTCTCTAAAACCTGTATATAGCCTTTAGCATTGATGGAGCCTTTTGAAATGTACAAAGCTGCCCCTTCCACAGGTCCTAATGCACCACCATACCATCAAAGATTCAGCTTCTTAAACTGAAGTCTTTAGTCCGGGGGATGTGGTGTCCATGTTGTCCATGGTTTCCAAAAAGAAAAGAAAATTTCGATTCGTCTGACCACAGAACAGTTTTTCACTTTGCCTGAGTCCTTTTTTAATGAGTTTTGCCCCAGAGATGATGGTGGTGTTTTTGGATCATGTACACACATGACTTCTTTGCATGATGAAGATTTACCCTGCATTAAATGGATGACATGGCAAACTGTGTTCACTGACGATTATTTTTTGCAGGTGTTAATTAGTCCATGCAGCGATTTCCATTACAGAATCATGACTGTTTTAAATGCAGTGCTGCCTGAGGGCCCAATGTGTATTATTTATTTATTTATTTTTCCCCCAAAAAATTGGGATGGAACAAAAAGGACTAACTTTTTGTTGCAGCCATCAAATCCAAAATAACCCCATATGGGTTTATGAAATAAAAAAAATAATTGCATTCTGTTTTAATTTACAGTCAACACAGTGTCCCAACATTTTTGGAATTGGGGTTGTACTTTTGCCCTGAGCTCATGATTTTATACATTATGGAATGGACTGTAGAGTGGAGTGAAGTGTGAAGTAGAATGGGGTAGAGTAGACTGTGGGGTGGGGATGAGTGGATTACTGTGCAGTGGGGTGGGGTGGAGTGGAGTGGAGTGGAGTGGATTGGAGTGGGATGGGGTGGAGTAGTGGAGTGGCGTGGGATGAAGTGGGGTGCAGTGCAGTGGAGTGTAGTAGAGAGAGTGGAGTGGGATAGGGTGGGGTGGAGTAGAGTAAAGTGTGATGGGGTGAAGTGGGGTGGAGTGGATTGGAGTGGGGTGGAGTGGGATGGGGTGGAGTAGTGGAGTGGTATAGGGTGGTGTGGAGTGGATTGGAGTGGGGTGGGATTGGAGCGGGGTGGAGTAGAGTAGAGAGAGGAGTGGGTCTGGCTGCGTGTGATCTGAGACTTTGTGAATTAGGACATGTAAAATAATAGAAAGTCAGTAGGTCAGTTAGTTCAGTAGATCATGCGACAAGGCCTTCCTCTTCACCTTCTGCTTCATCCTCATGGACTCTTACATTCTCTGAATTATACCTTCTTCATCTTCTGGAGTTGTAGGTTAGATTGTGTTTGTAACACTTATCTGTAGTGTGAGTGAGAAGCAGGATTATGAAATTTAATCCATCTTGATGGCTCTCTACCAGAACATAGGTTACACTGAGTTTAATAATGCTTCTGAGGTTCTCCTGGATTGTGTCCTGAGTGATGGTTCAGGTCAGAAATCATCTGAATATGAAGTTGGACCTTTGTTCTCCTCACTGAAAAGATGATGATGATGATGAGATAAATAATGAAGGTCAGCACCAAATTCCACAACTTTTTTTTCATCGTAAGTGGGTTCTCACGCCAGGAGCTTGTGATGAGACTGTGGAGAGGAAAGATGCTGATCAGATCCTGGAAGGAGATCAGTGTAGACAGTTTAAGTGTACAAATGTTTACACACACACACAGGTAGCGTGTTGTACCTCTGTTCTCTTTGCTCGGGTATATTCTCGGAAAGGGCCTGAAGACCTCAGGAGGAGGGAACTCCTCAACAGGGTGGAAATGAAACTTGGATTCGAAGTCATCTAAAAAACACAGCGAGACAGTAATGAAACATGAGACAAACGTAAATCACTATTGGAACAGAAAGTCTTCTGAAACTGCAGGACCTTTGCCAAAGTTGTGCAGGTGTCCATTCCTCATGCAGAGGGGTGGGACCGGGGGCAGAGGTGGGAGAGGGGGTGGGATTCTGCTCGACAACTCGATTGTTGGAGAACGAGCAGGTGGAGCAGGGGGAGGAGCCAATCTCCCAGCACCTGTCAATCAAAACAACACAGTGTGTTAATCCCTGTGGCTGAAGCAGTGCTAAATATCAGGGTCACCTAATAACCAGATGTTAAAATGGAAGAGACTTGTGATCTACAGTCATCTGGATAAAGAAAGAACTTTAAAGTGTGTACCTGCAGCTCCTGGGACTGCGGGAGGCTTCCGGGTGGGTGCTGTGCAGGGGTACGAGGGGGGCAGCAGAGGAACTGCGGGGCGGTACATGGACCCTGCAGGCAGTTTAGGGGGCGGGGGAAGTGGAGGAGGGGGCAAAGATGCAGGTGTAGGTGTAAAAGAGGCAGGAAAAGGTGGTGGGGGTGGAGCAGGAGGACTGAACCTTGCATCTCCTGGTTTTGGAGAAGGAGGCTGAGAGTAGAAGAAACCAGACAACCTATCAGAAAGAGCGACAGATGGGATTAAAGAAGGTGGGGGCGGAAGTGGCATCGTAGACATCGGAATAGAGTAAGACTGAATAGGTAGCCATGTGGGTTTGGTGATTTGAGGAGGGGGTGGAGGTGGAAGACAGGTGGAGAGAGGAGGAGACTTGTTCCTTGCATGTTCCTGATGAGGAGGAATAGGAGGAGGACTTATAGTAGAAGGACAAGATAGAGATTTAAAGCTTGGGGGATTGGCTTGGCTGGGGGACGGTGGGGCCGTGTACGAGGAGACGGGACGTGTTTTTGATAGAGAAGATGTCCTTTCCAAAGATCTGCTGGATGGAGAGAGATCTGGAGTGCTGCCCCTGAAACTCTCTCCCTGAGATGGCAGATTCCACAGAGGTTGTTTCAGACTGGCAGCAGAACCGGACCGAGTCACTTCACAAAAAAGAGAGAGACACAAACAATATTATGCATTTACTTATCACTGTTCTTCTCATGTTCTCCTCACCATGAATGTACAATGACTGTTCTGCAATTATTAGATGAGAAGGATGTGTCATCAAAGTGATCGAATTGATCCAAGCACATTTTACAAACCAGAAGATAAAACCTGACTTGAACAGAACATGAAGGTTTATCAATAAGTAACGGATCTGGTGGTCAGTAGTAGATCAGGCACCTGGATGGCTGTGTAAGCCTTTGTCTCTCTGTCCAACAGGTCTGAGGGCAGGAAATCCTCCAGCAAATAGTCCACTCAGAGTAGTTCCTTGTGAGGGTGTAGGTCCACCAGAGTTAACACCTGCTCCACTGTTACCACCCAAAGTGTTCACTCTGGGCTCTGTGACAGAGAAGAACGTACACACACACGTACACACACACACGTACACACACACACGTACACACACACACGTACACACACACACGTACACACACACGTACACACACACACACGTACACACACACACACGTACACACACACACACGTACACACACACACACGTACACACACACACACGTACACACACACACACGTACACACACACACACGTACACACACACACACACACACACACACACACACACACACACACACACACAGAGGAATTAGATCCAGTCTATTAAAGGAAATTTTTCCGGTCACCCTGGCAGCTCTGTTATAAACGAGAAAGATGAGGTGCCAGTTTAAAAGCAGAACCGGACAGTGATCCAGACCATCTCCTGTTACAAGCCTGGGGTCCGTTTGTGTGAGAACACCTTTAATAATATGGTTAATGTGAAATATGGTGTGATTATGGCTGTGGTTTGGACTCACTGGTGAGGGTGGGAGCGCTGCGGTCGTTCACATGCACCACCTTCTTCAGTCTGGTTCCCTTCTGAATCTCTGCCAGGAGTGCGCTTCGTCCCGAGTCACCACACTGCGCTGTAGAAGGCTCAGTCTGGGACTGAGAGAGAGAGAAAAATGTGGGTCGAAGATTTTCCTAATCCTTCTCTGTCCAGTTTCAGTGAGTCTGTGTCCATGATAGTCTCAGATTCCTGTTCCTGGTTGACAGGAGAGGAACCTGATATGGTCTTTTGCTCACTGTTTGATATATTATGCATGCTGAGATGCTTCTCTGTGCACCCTGGCTGTGGATTATTATGATTTACAATATTCTCCAGTGTCCGTCTGAACACATTGGTCATTTTCCTCCGATCTCTTTTATCTCTCTGTTTGTTTATTGCACCACTCGGTGTAAACACCCATCAGGAGACCAACAGTTTCTGAGACTCACCTGCCTTGTGATTGGCTGATCAGAGCTTTCAATTAAAATGCATGAAGTCAAAAGTCTGGGGTCTACACTGCACACAGTTTATATCTACTGTGTGGATTCACAGGCAATGTGGTTGAGGGTAACACACACACACACACACACACACACACATACGTACACACACACACACACACACATACGTACACACACACACACACACACGTATCAAATGAAACATAAATTAACCAGGAGGCATGAGGATCATCTGTTACTCTGTGTGTGTGTGTGTGTGTGTGTGTGTGTGTGTGTGTGTGTGTGTGTGTGTGTGTGTGAGAGCGTGTGTGTGTGAGCGTGTGGGTGCAATTGTAGCTCTAATTAATATTGCAAATGTGTCCAGGTGGTTTGCAGAGTGTGTGTGTGTGTGTGTGTGTGTGTGTGTGTGTGTGGATAAGAAGTGACTGAACACATTGGTGTCACTGTTCACATTTTACATTTATATGCACAGTGTGTGTGTGTGTGTGTGTGTGTGTGTGTGTGTGTGTGTTAGTTACCTGTAGGACACCTAGTGGGGGTGGTGGAGGAGGAGGAAGAGAAGGAGGAGGAGGGGGGATAGGCATGACTGCTCCAAGAAGTCTGCAAATAAAAGAATAGCCATACTCTTATTCTCTGTGTCTCACTCACACTCCCACACACACTTCATGTAAGCTGATTGTTGGACATTTAAACGGTTAAACAGTCCTTTCATGTTTCATGATCCTCACACATCTGCAGGGGTTTTCATCCTGGACCTGAAAAATCCTTGTGTCCTGCTCATCCTGAAGATCTATTTGTCTCTAAAGACATCTCACAACCAGTTTTTGAAGGCTCTGTCCCTACCAGGTTTCCTGTGTGGACATGGTCCTGCTTCACTCCATCACTTATAAGAGATAGAGGTTCCAGATTATGATCTATGGAGAGATGAAGAGGTCTAGATCTATGCAATCTCCCAGACTGGAAGCTCAGTGATTTTATTAGACTCAAATCTGTTATTTATTCAGAACTGTAATATTATAAAAGAGAAACTTCAAAGTCTTCTTTCTGAAGCGTGTCAAGCACCTTCAGCAAATTCACGCCAGATCTCCACAACGGTGCAAAACAGCAACTTTTGAGCAGCATCTTTATCTTCAGGAAGAGGGCGTAGGTGAGATCTTGCGGATTGTTCTCTGACGATCATCATGCACGAGTTGCTGAAAGGTTTTGCCATTTTCGGGGGTTGAAGCTTGTTGAAGGTCTTCCTGATCTTATATCGTCTTCCATCGATGTTTTGTACGTCACGTTAAGAGTTTTTCACCCTGTCCAGGATGAAATCGCATATGTGGTGTTGCACACGGTCAGAACAGCACTAGTTCCACCATTAGTCTTTATGATACGACCTTGTAATGATGATAAACACTGTACCGTGCTACATGTTCAGATTTTTGTGTTCGTGTCTCATGCTGTTCCTCGGTTCTCTATGCTGCTACTGTTCCAAACATCAGCACAGCTATTAGAGAGTGTATTTTTGCTGCAATGAGAACCCCCCCCCCCCCCCCCCCAGGCCTTCCAAGAACTTGCGCTGGGAAGGAAAATTGTCCATCGTGCTGACAGGAGCTCAGCTTCATATCTAGGATAAAGCCACCAGCAGAAACCTGTTTACTGTCCACAGTCTGGAATCACCAAGACTGATCTCAGAGCAGCGTTTCAGCAACTTCTTCCAAGAGCTGGAAGGACCTAACTATAACAATGGAGGAGATTGTTTGGGACATGTGTGTGCCTCCCACTTTCTTACAGAGGAAGAAGAAGAGAAGCATTCTGAGCTGGAAAACATGGCTGAGCAATTCCTCGACAAATACACTCCTTATTGTCTCAACAATGCCCATACTGAACATCTCTGAAACGGAAAAGTCTTCACAGTCTGGTCAAGGAACCTGATTAGGAGATGATCAGCAGATGGTTAACTGCAGGAAATCATGTGGTTGTTTTCACATTCTGGGAAGGTTGTTGAGAAGACGTGAGGTGCGTTCTGAGCTGTGCGTTTGGTGCTCCGTGCAAAACAACAGGCGAGGAATCCTCCAGAGCCTCGTTAGGAGCGTGGAGACGCTGGAGATGACGCGTGAACACGTTACTGGAAAATTGAAAGTGCTCGTGGTGTAGTGTGTGATAGAATATTATACCTGTATGAAAGAACACACCTGTGCTAGAAAAGGATCAGTGTATGGAGTGTTAGATGGTAGGAGTGGGTGAAGAAGGATAAATAAATATATAATCAATAACAATAAATGTTATATGATGCTACGTTTAGTTCCTGACCTACTCTTCTTATGAGAGGAGAAGATACCTTCTGTCAATCAGAAAGACGATGTTTCCCAGCACAATTCTTCTCCAGCACACACATTTCTGAGCTAGTTCCAGTAGTTCTGGTACTTTTAGGTACCAGGTAGTTTCAGGTGGAGTTTTGTTAAACTGCTAGGTTTTAGTTCACCAGAGAGAAACCTGTAGGACACATCAGGCCTCATAACCTCACCACAATACACACTGTGAAAACAAGCTGCTGGTCTACAGGTCTACATCACACACACACACACACACACACACACACACACACACACACACACACACACACACACACACACACACACACACACACACACTTCTCAGGTCAGAAAACACTACAGAACCAAGACAGGAAGTACCTCAGAACATTTAGTACTTAATAACTTTTGGTACCTCAGAACATTTAGTACTTAATAACTTTTGGTACCTCAGAACATTTAGTACTTAAGGACTTTCAGTACTTCAGAACATTTAGTACTTAAGGACTTTCAGTACCTCAGAACTTTTAGTACTTAATAACTTTTGGTACCTCAGAACATTTAGTACTTTAAGAAATTTTAGTACCTTAGAACATATAATACATCAGTACTATTAATACTTCAGAACATTAAGTACCTCAGTACTGCTGTAATATAATAACTTTGACTGTTAGTACTTCACAGCTTTAAGTACCCTAAGAGTGTTGGTACCTCAGGACATGTACTACCTCAGGATTATCAGTACCTCAGAACATATACTGTAGTACCTCAGTGGTATCAGTACTTCAGGACTGTTAGTACCTCACACAGGTATATGTGCTCTACAGGAATTTCATTTTACTTCCACAGACATCATTTAAAAAGTAAAGTGTACTTTACCTCAGATTAGGAGCAGACCAAGTCTGAGGGATCTGTGAGGGATCTGTGAGGGATCTCACCCAGCTCTCTGTGTGTGTGTGTGTGTGTGTGTGTGTGTGTAAGAGAGATCCTGTTTCTGGGTTATAATTAGATGAATAATAATAGACTGCACTTCTCCAGCCGCCTCCTGACCTCAGATCCACACTGTCACCCTGCTTCAAATACTAACCTCAGACTGAAGCACGCGCAGGCACGCGCATTATAGCGGTTCTCCCCGCCTTGGGGAGTGTGACGCAATCTGAATGCCAAATGCAAATGGAGCGGGTGGGAGGGGGAATGGGCGGGGCCAATGTGGAGGAAGGCGTGGCTCCCCTGTATATTATAGAGACTATAAATATAAGTATTCATTTATTTTTTATTTTATTTTATTTGTGTAGCGTTTTTAACAGTAAACATCGTTTCAAAACAGCTTTAAAGAATTTATAAGTTTTAGTGCCTATAAAATTGTTTCTTAATAATTGTAAATTCATCCCTAATGAGTGAGTCAGTGGTGATTGTGGTGAAGGGAGAAACTTTGAGAGGAACCAGACTCAAAAGGGTCCTCATCCTCAACACCATTCATTACAGGTCCATGATTGTTCAGGTGTACTGTTTACAAGTTCATGTAAACTGTGGTCCTGAGCACATTGTAGCTGTTGATATTAATTACAGTTCAAATCCATCCTCAAAAGTTCACAAGTTGCTCAGGATCTTTAGGTTGTTGATGTGGAACCATCTTCAGCTGTGTGTCTCCAATTACAGAGAACTCCATCTACAGGTAGCACCAAAGCAGATCTGTAGAAAAGATCTGCATACTTCTGTGAGTGTATTTACCCCCCTTGTGGTATGAAAGTGTAACTGCACTATGAGGTAACGAGTTCCTCGTTATCATCTAGATCTTCGTCATGGCCTGCACATGGAACACACTTTAGCTGAGGGTGATGAGCAGATTATTTTGTCAGTGTTAGCTTATTTGTTGCTATTTCACACCAGCACATCACTCGAAAATGTAACTGAAGGAATGGAATGCACACACACACACACACACACACACACACACACACATACACACATACCCAAGGTGTTTTGATCATATATAGCTCCATATTGGGCAGGTCGATATATAAATGTATTTCTCAGTTCTTAGCTCTTTGTGGTTTAAGCACAGACTGATTACTTTTCTACCCACGGGGTCTTCATTATTATCCTTGACAATGGGTAGTTATGTGTTCACACTGCAAAGAATGTGATTCATCAAGTTATTCTTGCGCATGAGGTTGTGTGTGTGTGTGTGTGTGTGTGTGTGTGTGTGTGTGTGTGTGTATTGAGAAGCACTCAGCATGTTCTCAGGAACCTCTAGTGGTGGAACAGTGAAGAAACTGATCATGAGCTTTTTTTACCCTAATAAAGTGCAGTAGGGTCAAAGAAGTACGATCGTAATTAAATCTACAGACTGATTAGATGTAGGCAGTGACTGATTCTACCTGACTTGGTGTTGGAGGTGGACTTGGTAACATTATTACTTTACTTTACTTTGTTGCTGCTGACGTTCCTCAGAGTCTGGCCCCAGGTCCACGTGCGACTCACATGTAAGTGTTTAGTATTTAACAGTGACATTATCACCTCTGATTACATAAATCTAATTACAAGAGGTTCCTGAAATCGCTCGGGTCAAATATTTACGTTAACATTTCTGGCATTTGGCAGACTCTTATCCAGGGTGATTTATAACTGAGCAGGTGAGGGTAAAGGGTCTTGCTCAAGGGTCCAGTAGTGACAGATTGGTGGTGCTGGGATTTGAAGGTATGAACTTCTGAGCCATGTCTGATTGGGACTTTTTTGACAAGGAAAGTGTTACTATATATGGTGAATGGTGATGAAAAATTCTGAACTTATTCTGTGCTGTTTGATCAGTGGGACCCCCTGGGGTTAAAGTTCAGGTTGGTAAGAGAGAGAGAGGGAGAGAGAGAGAGAGAGAGAGAGAGAGAGAGAGAGAAGAAAGGTATGCTGTGATACAGGGCTTGTTAACCCTAAAGATCGCAACCTTTAAAATACTGGAGCTCTAAATACGTCTATTACTGACGCTCGGACTGCTCCACCCTTCACAACAATTACACTGACGTCCTCACACACGCACACGCACACACACACGCATACGCACACACACACACACACACACACACACACACACACACACACACACACACACACACACACACACACACACACAGTACGGTACGGATATAAATAGATAAACCATTACTATAATAACCAGTGTATTTGCATTGATTCTGAATCTTTTATTTACAACGGCATGCTGCATCTCCAAAATCTGATCAAAACACATATTCCTAAAAACGATTCATTTTTTAAAACCTCATGCTTGTAAAAATCAAAAATAAACAAACGAAAGTTCCTCGTGCACGTCATAGAACCCGGTTCTATTCAGCCCTGCCAGTAGAGCCAAATTACATCCTGTTACATCATTAGTGACGTTTTTTTTACGCCGTATCTGCCTTCATTATACCTCCCTCCCGTTTCACTCTTCTGCCTGGAGCTTATCATATCAATGTCTGGAAGCTTATGACATAAAAGAAATCAGTACATAAAACAAACTTCATTTCCCTGCAAGCAGCAAAAACAGTAAATCTTCACAAACCACCGTTATTTTACAGTGCAATTGTTCAACCTTCGTAATCAATATATATATTTTTATACGTTATAAAAACCTTCATAAAGTGTTTCTACTCCAAAAATATAGTAAGAACTTCCTAAAAAAGAGGACATGTTCTTCCATCCACATGCTCTCATCATCTTCATCTTTTTCTTCTTCTTCTCTTCATTACGGAAAGAGAAAATCGGCAGCATCATCTTCATTTACTATAAAAAAGCCGGAGCCTTGTAATGGTGTTCCTCAAGACACGATAACTTCAGTGCAATCGAGATCCACGCAGATATAAAATATGGTTTGTTTCTTCAGTGTGGAGAACGTAAGAGGAACCAGGAGAGACCAGTCAGGTCCTTTGTATGATCTCCCAGAACCAAAGTACTCTTCCAGTCCTAACTCTGGAATTTATAGCAATGAGTCATGGCCTTCAGGTGTTCCAACTACAGCTTTAGTCCTTGTTGCTTTTGCTCGGTGGCTCCACCCTATCTGTGTTTTCGTAGTGCTCGGGAATTCCCACACGTGTCTGTCGTTTCTCCTTGAAGCGACCCGAGCGTGAGACTCGCAGGTTGCGGCGGTTGGCGCTCTCGCTGAAGGTCGGCTGTACGACAGAGTCGTCGTAAGTGTCATCAGTGAGCGTGGCTTTGCCTCCTGCGCCTTGGGAACTGCTCACCGAGGTTCCTTTCTGCTCTGGGGTGGTGCTAATGGCATGGGGCTGCTGGCTGGATTCGGTGGATGCATAAGCTGTGAGGTCTTGCTCCAGGATCGAAGCAGATTCTCTGGCCGTTTTCCGCCGCTTTCCCACGAAGGATCTCCACCAAGGAGCTGTCTTTTCTGTCATTTTGTTTTAAAACCTGGAGAAACAAAGAGGATTTTCCTTAGCAATGTCACCGCGTCTTACTAAAGTATAGCCATGCTATGCTTAAAACTACTATTATAACACTTTTATTTAACAAATATCCCACCATCCATCCACCCATCTACCCCAATTACCTACCAACATCCCATTCACATCACCACTCTCCCATTCACCACACCACTATCCCATCTACCCCAACTACCTTCCAACCCTACTATCTACTACACTCCCATTCACCCCTATCACAAACACTCTTCCATTCACCCCTACCACTCTCCCATTCACCCCTACCACTCTTCCATTCACCCCTACCACTCTTCCATTCACCCCACCACTCTCACATTCACTCCACCACTCTCCCATTCATCCCACCACTCTCACATTCACTCCACCACTCCCCATTCATCCCACCACTCTCCCATTCATCCCACCACTCTCACAATCACCCCACCACTCTCCCATTCACCTCTACCACTCTCACATTCACCCCACCACTCTTCCATTCACCCCTACCACTCTCCCATTCACCCCAACACTCTCCCATTCACCACACCACTCTCCCATTCACCACACCACTCTCCCATTCACCCCACCACTCTCCCATTCACCCCTACCACTCTCCCATTCACCCCACCACTCTCACATTCACCCCTACCACTCTCCCATTCACCCCTACCACTCTCCCATTCACCCCTACCACTCTCCCATTCACCCCTACCACTCTCCCATTCACCCCTACCACTCTCACATTCACCCTACCACTCTCACATTCACCCCACCACTCTCACATTCACCCCTACCACTCTCCCATTCACCCCACCACTCTCCCATTCACCTCTACCACTCTCACATTCACCCCACCACTCTCCCATTCACCCCTACCACTCTCCCATTCACCCCACCACTCTCACATTCACCCCACCACTCTCCCATTCACCTCTACCACTCTCACATTCACCCCACCACTCTCACATTCACCCCACCACTCTCCCATTCACCCCTACCACTCTCACATACACCCCACCACTCTCCCATTCACCCCACCACTCTCACATTCACCCCACCACTCTCTCATTTACCCCTACCACTCTCCCATTCACCCCACCACTCTCCCATTCACCCCTACCACTCTCACATTCACCCCACCACTCTCACATTCACGCCACCACTCTCCAAGTCACCCCCACCCAAACTACTCTTTTATTCACCACAACACATACTTCTTGCCCACTTACCCCTACCACTTTCCTACTCACTCCCATCTTACCCCTATTCCAACCAACACCTACCAACTTCCAGGTACCCCATCACTCTCTCATTTACCCTTACCACCTACCACTCTCCCGTTCACCCCACACACTCCTATTCACCCCTCACCACACTACCATTTTCATCTTAACTGGATAAATGGAATTATAATGGTGCATTGTGTAGTTACAGTTATTATCTCTGTACAAATAAGAATAAAAATATTTGGTCACACAAAGACAATAAACCCAACATACGTTTTGGACTAAAACATTCGATCATTATAACAGCGTTAGTCATATGTATATGGGTTCGATTCCCCTGTACATTTATCCCTGCAGTACCGCGGGATCTCTCCGGGGGGCGCATCTTTCACTTTACTGCTTTATAAAAAAAAAAACGAGTAACGCTTCACCAGATTAAAGTTCAGTCTGACCAACACGAGAGCAGGTCTGGGTGATGACCATCACACACACACACACACACACACACACACACACACACACACACACACACACACACACACACACACACACTGTCTACTTTACATCTCATTATAGTCAAGGAGTTAGAAATAACAAGAGTGTGCGAGTGACAGATGATGATGATGATGATGATTTACCTAAACTTCTTCACCACCAGATACTTTTTTCCAAAGCCCTAAGAGTTAACAGGTGCAGGGGGAACTGAACCCACACACTCCTGTTCAAAACCCTATGGATTAAAGCTTGGAGACGCGTGTGTGATGTCAGACTCTCTTGAGATCTTTCACAGGTTCTAGTTTAAGCTCCTTCCTGATCCACTCACCTGGAAGTTCTGCTAGATGCCACCTGACGCTCTGAAGTCCCCGAGCTGGAGACACAGCGCGCGCCACAAATCAGCGCACTACACTCTCCAGCGTCTCGCGGATCCTGCGCACACACCAATGCACACACTCATCGCTCATGATGGCCTCTGTCTAACAACCTCATGTCTGTTCGGCAGCAGGTATTTATAACTGCGCTTTTGTTTAGTTTTTTTACCACCTGCTCGATTCCGCCTCCGAAACCAGCACAGACGCACCTGTCCTTTACTCTGATTGGTGGAGAGCCAGGATCGGTCACGTGGTACGCAGACAGGTAGGTCTGATTTAGCCTTGAAACGGAACGGTGGTTGCCTTAGCAACGCGCAGACAATCTCTTTCAGTTCGTGTGTGTGAATGTGTGTGTGTGTGTGTGTGTGTGTGTGTGTGTTCGTGTGTGTGTGTGTGTGTGTGTGTGTGTGTGTGTGTGTGTGTGTGTGTGTGTGTGTGTGTGTTTCCTCCTCTACCTTCCTCGTGTGTTAGGTGGGGAGCATTCTTAAGGTTTCTAAGCAAGCCCAACCCTTTACTACAATGTAGCTGCCATGGCTCAGCCCCATGCAGGAGTTTAGAGAAGCAGCACTTTGAAGGCCTCTGTGATGTTGCCTGCTCTGTTCAATCTTATTGTAAAGCTGCAGCACGATGTTGGTGAATCACAGCACGCTTACAATGCTTCTGACCCAGAGGAACCTCTTCCAGGATCCAGTGGGCATGAGGGCTGCATTCTGATTGGTTGTGATTGAAGCCCACAGCATGGCAGAATGCAGGGAGTGGGCTTGGAGGTGGAGATGGACAGAGGCCACAGAGCTGACTGCTGGCCTACAGATCAAATCATCTTAAACAGATCTTAACTTCCTTCATGTGTCTGCTCTTCGTTTTAAATGCTGGAGAAATGTGTATCCGATTTCCACAACCTGTTCATCTCCTGTACATCCCACCAGGAGCTTCCTCATACTTACTTCATTACTGACTACGGAAGCTATTCATGAGATTTATGAGAGTGTGTGTGTGTGTGTGTGTGTGTGTGTGTGAGTGTGTGTGTGTGTGTGTGTGTGTGTGTGTGTGTGTGTGTGTTTGTGTGTAACAGAAACACACAGCAGTATAAATGCCCAGGAGGGGATTATCTCTGTACCACCCAGGAGTGGAATTTCTCTAACAAAGATGTGAGTGTATTAAAGGTCTGATTGTGTCCCTCATTGTCTGGAGAACCCGAGCAGATCATCAAGGTGTGCAGTGACCATGGCGTGATTGTGTATACATGACTCATTAGAGACATTCTCTTACTGCAGGTGAAGAGCATTTCCTGTGAGCTCCTTCATCTCATACACACATATTTATGGCTCAGGATTTCATCATAAATGTTATCACTCACCGATAAACAGAAAACTGAGAACATTCTGATTTCACTTTCTCACAGGGAGTTCTCACGCCATGAAACACTCTCTCTCTTTCTCAGTAGTGTTCGACACACTGCTACAGGAACACTCTGTGTAATGCTGCTCTAGAACGTCACACCGAACTGCGCAGGATAATCATATCAGGAGATCATGTAATCTCTGGTAATCTCTGGTAATCTCATGTAATCTCTGGTAATTGCATATAATCTCATGTAATCTCACGTAGGGACAGGCGTGAATATGATGTTGCTTGTATACAACATTCCTATAAGTAATAGAATCAACGTGACTGATGCCACATGACCAACGTCTTCATATATTTATTTATTTATTTGTTTGTTTATTTGGTCCAAAAGTGAAAATCATTTCCACATAAGCCAAAGTTTTTCGTGTTGTCATGGTAACGCACGGCGCGAGTAAGCGGCCTTGGTAACGGGTCAGGGTGTAATGGAGTGTAATGTGTGTAATGGAGTGTAATAGACACAGAAGGCTGTCAGTGTCAGTCAGTGTCTCGCTCAGTCAAGTTAGCGTGTTAGCGTGTTAGCGTGTTAGCGTTAATGACAGGCCTGTGGCGTTCAGGGCGGTGTGTGTTTGCTCCTGTAGCCGAGAGAAAATCAGCAGCTTCGAGAATGATCAGTTTCAGTGTTTTATTACACAGAGAATGTGTGAGAGAGAGAGAGAGAGAGAGAGAGAGAGAGAGAGAGAGAGAGAGAGAGAGAGAGAGAGAGATGTAGCCTCAGGAATGCCTGTATTACAATTTCTATAGTTTCTGGGTTGGGAAGGTAAATACCGTGAGGAATGTCACTGGATTGTTAATTTAAAAAAAAAAAACCTTCCGGAATATGAGAGAGAGAGAGAGAGAGAGAGAGAGAGAGAGAGAGAGAGAGAGAGAGAGAGAGAGAGAGAGAGAGAGAAGATATCCAGCAATGTGACTGTTTCGGCCTGAAAGCCAGTCTGGGAAGATAAAAAAAACAGCTTCCTGCTCTCCTGCATAGCTAGGGGAATCCCTGTACAGGCCTCGAAACTTCACACACACACACACACACACACACACACACACACACACACACACACACACACACACACACACACACACACACACACACACACACACACACACCTCAGGAATTAGGTCATATCAGCTCTTTATTTAACATTTCATTCCCATTTCACTATTGATTAATGCAGTGTGGAGAATCAGTTAGCAGGAGAATCTTTCATTCACAACATTCCAAGATGCTGTTTATTCCTCCACTGTTTGTCTTTTTCCACAAAGTTTAACCTCAGTTAGAGTCTATAAACACATTATTACAGCTTTCTCACAAACAAAGATGAATGTCTTCTGTTTGGTGTAACTTTGAAATTAAGCAGCACAAAATGTATTCATTTATCCATTGGTGTTGGTGGTGTTGGTCTGATGGTGTTGATGGTGTTGGTGTGATGGTGTTGGTGTGATGGTTTGATGGTGTTGGAGTAATGGTGTTAATGGTGTGTTGGTATTATTGTGTTGCTGGTGTGATGGTGTTGGTGTGATTGTGTTGATGGTGTGGGAGTAATGGTGTTAATGGTGTGTTGGTATTATGGTGTTGCTGGTGTGAAGGTGTTGATGGTGTGATGGTGTTGATGGTGTGATGGTGTTGATGGTGTGATGGTGTTGGTGTGATTGTGTTGATGGTGTGATGGTGTTGGTGTGATTGTGTTGATGGTGCAGATGGTGTGATGGTGTTGATGGTGTGATGGTGTTGGTGTGATTGTGTTGATGGTGCAGATGGTGTGATGGTGTTGATGGTGTGATGGTGTTGGTGTGATTGTGTTGATGGTGCAGATGGTGTGATGGTGTTGATGGTGTGATGGTGTTGGTGTGATTGTGTTGATGGTGCAGATGGTGTGATGGTGTTGATGGTGTGATGGTGTTGATGGTGCAGATGGTGTGATGGTGATGGTATGATTGTGTTGATGGTGCTGATGGTGTGATGGTGTTGATGGTGATGGTGTGATTGTGTTGATGGTGTTGGTGTGATGGTGAATTTTTTCTGTTTGGTGTAAGTTTAAATTTTAGCAGCACAAAATGTATTCATTGTTTTGCATATTTGCTTCTATTAAATGCAGGAGACTGAACAGGATTCACACTTTCCCTGTACTCTATTAGTGTTCGTTCATTTTTTGGTTTTTCATCCATTTTCAGAAATTGGTATTCTGCGTTTTGCTGTCTGTACACACTCGAGATTCACCTTTGACCTGTTTTAGAGAACTGGTTGATGATTGGTTGATCTGATGAAAGCGTTCGCTCGCCTTCATTAGTGACATTCAAGATTCATCTGCACAAGTCATTAATTCATCACATTTACACAATAAAGTTGATTAGAAATTTAAGGATGACAGATTCTGACTTAACAATTTTACATTCAATGACTCATACAGTGAACTGATGTCCAGATGTTTTGGGGATTAAATGAATTGTACAAAAGTGTTTGCAATTTCATCAAAGCAACAAGAAATGTTTTTATAATGTGCACAAGTGACGACATGATGTGGAGGTTCAACAAGTAGTTTTGAGAATTGTATTACTGTTCTGAGAAAAACGTTGTTATTATTATTATTATTATTATTATTATTATTATTATTATTATTATTATTATTATTATTATTATTATTATTATTATTATTATCTGAGGTCACGGTGAGTTCCTGGTTGAGATTCACAGATTTGTGTTGAATATATAAACAGGTTGTTGTCATGGTGTTGATGGTGTTGATTTGGTGGTGTGATGGTGTTTGGTTTAATGGTGTTGATGGTGTTGGTGTAATGATGTTGATGGTGAAATGGTATTGATGGTCTGATGGTGTTGATGGTGTTTGTGTGATTATTTTGGTGTGATGGTGTTGGTGTTGATGGTCTGATGGTATTGATGGTGTTGGTGGTGTGATGGTGTTGATGGTGTAATGGTGTTGATGGTGTCATGGTGTGTTGGTATTATGGTGTTAATGGTGTGATGGTGTTAATGGTGTTAGTGTGATGATGTTGGCTGTGTAATGGTGTTGGTGTGATAGTGTTGATGGTGTGATGGTGTTGATGATGTTGATTGTAATGGTGTTGGATGGTGTGATGGTGTTGGTGTGATAGTGTTGATGGTGTGTTGGTCTTTTTTCTTCTTATTATTACATGTTACTCTAATATTATACACTGTATGGTCATTTTGCCCTTATAAGAAGCTCCACTCTCCTGAGAAGATGTTCCACTAGAATTTGTGGAGATTTTGTGGAGATTAATTTATCTACAAGGGGGTTATTAAAGTCAGGTACTGATGTCACTGAGGTGAGGAGGTCTGGGTTATAGTTATTGTTCACATTGATCCCAAAAGGGTCCAAAAGGGTTGGATCTCTATAGCAGAAGATCTTCACACACACTGATGGAGCAGAGGATAGGAGGGCCACAGTTCCTGTACAGTGATCACCTGTACTGTACATAAGGAAAGGGAGATGAGAAATTTACAGACGTGCATGACATGTAAAGAAACTGGTAATATGTGTACTCTGAGAACCAGGACCACAGGAGCTGCTCTTTCTCTGCACAGGATTCAGCATTCCAGAGAGTCCTTGAAATTAGAGTCTCTCTCTCTCTCTCTCTCTCTCTCTCTCTCTCTCTCTCTCTCTCTCTCTCTCTCTCTCTCTTTCTCTTTCTCTGTGTATGTCTCTTTAGGAGAGGGTGAGAGAGCTGAGAGAGAAACAGCCTGTTGGACTGGTATAGTCAGTCGCCTCATACAACAACAAAACAAATCGAGTATTGTATATGATAAAACCCTTTGCGTGTCTGTGTACAGTACGCATTAGGCTGTGTGTGTGTGTGTGTGTGTGTGTGTGTGTGTGTGTGTGTGTGTGC
>NC_139594.1:20333143-20383143 GCF_946808225.1 Silurus aristotelis
GTGGAGACACGTGCCCAGGGAAAGTTACTCACAGCGCACGTGCAGTGCCACCACCCACCTACGCTCCAGGGGATGTACCTGGATCACGTGAATGACACTGAGCTGCTGGAGGAACTGACCGGAAGCTGGTCCTGCAGAGCAGAGAACGAGGCAGAAATGATGGAGGCTCACACAGCAGGACGGCAGGAGCCACCAGGTGTAGAGGAGAGGCTGAAGAGAGGAGGAGAGAAAGAGGAGGACATGGAGACTCAAGATGTTCAAGGAGGTCACAAGAAGAAGAAAATGAATCTCAGACCAAGAACTGCACCGAGAACTTCTGCGAAAGCAAGCTCTTCCTCAGCTCTCCTTGAAACAGGAATGTTCCAGAATGTAATGGAGGAGAACGCAAGCACGTGGGAGCTGAGCGACATCCTGGAGAACCCCGGCAGTCAGAACGACGTGGATACCATGGCGCAGAAACCAGGTGTGGAGGTGATGGACGCGTGCCAGTTCAACCACCGCTACATTGCGAACGTGAGCGTGAACAACGTGACTTCGGACTCGGCCACTGTGTTTTGGAGCATGTCTGAGGACACGCTCTCTGGAGGGCTCGCGTTCCGCATCCTGTTCGACCGCTTCGGACACTCCGTCCGCTTTCAGCGCTACGTTTACGCCCGCGGATCCGCTCGGGTGGTGGTGCTGCAGGAGCTCCGCCCACACACCACCTACATCACCTGTGTGGAAGGCGTGGTGGGCGGGGCTTTGTGCCAGGTGGCTCCGCGAGATCATTGCGTAGGTTTTATCACCACGTCTCCTGCGGCGGAGAGCGACATCAGACTGCAGCACGTGACCGCAGCGGTGCTGGCGGCTAACGCGCTGCTGATCCTGCTAGTGGGCGTGGTCTGGCTGCGGCGTGTACTGAGGAGGAGGATCCGAAACAGGAAGTCGTCCACACACGCGCACGTGCGTCACATGTACTCCACACGGAGGCCCTACCGGGCTGCCATGGCAACCACATGCGTCTCCTCCGAGTTCAGCAGGTATCAGAGTGGCCGGGTTCTGGCTGAGGATGGAGATTTGATCCAATTCCCTCCTGAGAGGTTTTTCGATCCTCGCAGAGACGATGATTCTGTAATACCCTGATTCACACATTCAGGACTCACATCATGTCATGTGTGTGTGTGTTTGTGTGTGTGTGTGGTAAATGCTGTCATTTATACAGTGAAGATATTCCTGTATCCATGTGTGTAAGCTTTAAGATTCTCTCAGCATGTGTAAGAAATTCTACGTACGTCTGTAACACACACTCATTAGTCTGTCGTTACTCACACCCTCCAGTTTCCAAATAAACAGGAGCACATAAAGCAACAGTGAGCAAACGTGTGTGTGTGTGTGTGTGTGTGTGTGTGTGTGGGTTGGGGGGGGGGGGGGGGTTAGTATAAACTCGGCTGATGAATGATTATTAACGCACACACTGCACATCTATGTAATTTGATCAGATACACACCCTGATGTTCCTCTCAGCGCAGACACGAGCACAAACGCAGGGGAATTTCGTAAAAAGATCTTTTTTTAATCAGAAAGAGCGATCAGATTAGTTAGTCAGCTGGTACAAAAATAAAGAATTATGCGTTTATTTCTGCGAATCTGTACATGAAAAATACTGTCTTCAGCTCAATCAGTGTGAACCATGCAGCTGTGAAACACCTGGATCTCAGTGTGGTTCATGTACACATGGAAAAAACAACAACCCGACAATGGAGATGAGAACGGTGTGTGTACTGAGTGTGTACTGCGTGTACAGTGTGTGTATGTTGTGTGTAATTGTGTGTGTAAGGTGTGTGTACTGCGTGTATAGTGTGTGTATGTTGTGTGTAATTGTGTGTGTACTGCGTGTGTACGATGTGTATGGTACTTATGGTGTGTGTGCGTGTGTATAGTGTGCGTACGGTGTGAATGGCACGTATGGTTTGTGTACGGTGTGTGTATGGTGTGTGTACTGCGTGTGTATGGTGTGTGTGTACGGTGTGTGTACTGCGTGTGTAATTCCTGATATACAGTAGGAGATAACGGACACGGTTAATGAAGCAGAAACGTTTGTGTGTGCGTGACGTGTGCGGAGAAGAAAAAAGTGCAGCTGCAATCCAAAGCCATACAAAACTATCTGTTGATATTTACACTATAATACAGACCCCCTGATCGAGGAGTACAAAACACAAAGTGCTAGAAATGACGAGAGGAACACACACAGGGATTGAAGTGAACGTCCCTGAGGAAATCCCTCGTCCAGGCCACAGTGTTCCACCATCGCAGTGAGAGATGATGCAGCTTCCACCCTGACCCACAGCTCCGCAGTGCTGCTTCAATCCAGATATACAACACTGCCACGTCTCTTTATTAGTGTTTGGAGCAGTGTGTGCCTTTAAGATGCAGAATGTGAGTTTGTGGTGAGGTGTGTGCGTGTGAGCGTGTGTGTGGCACAGGAGGATGAGATGCTGTTGTGTTGGACGTTGTGAGTTTGATGAGGACTTCCTGTTGGACTTCCAGCTGCACATGCCAAAAAACAAAAAAGAAGAACTTAAAACATAAAAACATTGAAGTGACAGCAGTGTAAATTGGTTCCTAAAGTATTCCTAATAAAATGGCCATGGAAATGTGAACGTGTGTGTGTTTCTCACCTCGTGTCTCGCGTTGTCTCACAGTTACAGGACAGTCTGTATGAGCCAGCAGAAGCTGCTTTAGTTGAATCACCTCTGATTTCAGAAGAGTGACTTCGTTCTGAAACACACAAGCACAAGACACTCACAATCACAATCTGTACATGTGTAGTGTAGTGTAGTGTAGTGTAGTGTAATGTAGTGTAGTGTAGTGTAATGTAGTGTAGTATAGTGTAATGTAGTGTAGTATAGTGTAATGTAGTGGAGTGTAGTGTAATGTGCAGTGTAGTGTAGTGTAATGTAGTGTAGTGTAATGTAGTGTAATGTAGTGTGATGTAATGTAATGTAGTGTAGTGTAGTGTAGTGTAATGTAGTGTAGTATAGTGTAATGTAGTGGAGTGTAGTGTAATGTGCAGTGTAGTGTAGTGTAATGTAGTGTAGTGTAATGTAGTGTAATGTAGTGTGATGTAATGTAATGTAGTGTAGTGTAGTGTAATGTAGTGTAGTGTAGTGTAATATAATGTAGTGTAATGTAATGTAGTGTAGTGTAATGTAGTGTAGTGTAGTGTAATGTAGTGTAGTGTAGTGTAGTTTAATGTAGTGTAGTGTAATGTGTAGTGTAATGTAGTGTAATGTAGTGTAATATAATGTAGTGTAATGTAGTGTAATGTAGTGTGATGTAATGTAATGTAGTGTAATGTAGTGTAGTGTAGTGTAATGTAGTGTAATGTAGTGTAATATAATGTAATGTAGTGTAGTGTAATGTAGTGTAGTGTAATGTAGTGTAATGTAGTGTGATGTAATGTAATGTAGTGTAGTGTAGTGTAATGTAGTGTAGTGTAGTGTAATATAATGTAGTGTAATGTAGTGTAGTGTAGTGTAATGTAGTGTAGTGTAGTGTAATGTAGTGTAGTATAGTGTAATGTAGTGGAGTGTAGTGTAATGTGCAGTGTAGTGTAGTGTAATGTAGTGTAGTGTAATGTAGTGTAATGTAGTGTGATGTAATGTAATGTAGTGTAGTGTAGTGTAATATAATGTAGTGTAATGTAATGTAGTGTAGTGTAATGTAGTGTAATGTAATGTAGTGTAGTGTAATGTAGTGTAGTTTAATGTAGTGTAGTGTAATGTGTAGTGTAATGTAGTGTAATGTAGTGTAATGTAGTGTAATATAATGTAGTGTAATGTAGTGTAATGTAGTGTGATGTAATGTAATGTAGTGTAATGTAGTGTAGTGTAGTGTAATGTAGTGTAATGTAGTGTAATATAATGTAGTGGAGTGTAGTGTAATGTAGTGTAGTGTAATGTAATGTAGTGTAATGTAATGTAGTGTAGTGTAATGTAGTGTAATGTAGTGTAGTGTAATGTAATGTAGTGTAGTGTAATGTAGTGTAGTGTAGTGTAGTGTAGTGTAGTGTAATGTAATGTAGTGTAATGTAGTGTAATGTAGTGTAGTGTAATGTAATGTAGTGTAGTGTAGTGTAATGTAGTGTAATGTAGTGTAATATAATGTAG
Organism: Silurus aristotelis; assembly: GCF_946808225.1. Lineage (NCBI taxonomy): Eukaryota > Metazoa > Chordata > Actinopteri > Siluriformes > Siluridae > Silurus > Silurus aristotelis. Next base: position 20,337,292 of record NC_139594.1, read on the forward strand.
TGTAGTGTAGTGTAATGTAGTGTAGTGTAGTGTAATGTAGTGTAATGTAGTGTAATATAATGTAGTGTAGTGTAATGTAGTGTAGTGTAATGTAATGTAGTGTAGTGTAATGTAGTGTAATGTAGTGTAGTGTAATGTAGTGTAGTGTAGTGTAATGTAGTGTAATGTAGTGTAATATAATGTAGTGTAGTGTAGTGTAATGTAGTGTAATGTAGTGTAGTGTAATGTAGTGTAATGTAGTGTAGTGTAGTGTAATGTAGTGTAATGTAGTGTAGTGTAGTGTAATGTAGTGTAATGTAGTGTAATATAATGTAGTGTAATGTAGTGTAATGTAGTGTAATGTAATGTAGTGTAATGTAGTGTAGTGTAATGTAATGTAGTGTAGTGTAATGAAGTGTAATGTAATGTAGTGTAGTGTAATGTAGTGTAATGTAGTGTAGTGTAGTGTAATGTAATGTAGTGTAGTGTAGTGTAATGTAATGTAGTGTAATGTAGTGTAATGTAGTGTAGTGTAATGTAATGTAGTGTAGTGTAATGTAGTGTAATGTAGTGTAGTGTAGTGTAATGTAATGTAGTGTAGTGTAGTGTAATGTAGTGTAATGTAGTGTAGTGTAATGTAGTGTAGTGTAGTGTAATGTAGTGTAATGTAGTGTAATATAATGTAGTGTAGTGTAGTGTAATGTAGTGTAATGTAGTGTAGTGTAATGTAATGTAGTGTAATGTAGTGTAGTGTAGTGTAATGTAGTGTAATGTAGTGTAGTGTAGTGTAGTGTAGTGTAATGTAGTGTAGTGTAATGTAGTGTAATGTAGTGTAATATAATGTAGTGTAATGTAGTGTAATGTAGTGTAATGTAATGTAGTGTAGTGTAATGTAATGTAGTGTAGTGTAATGTAGTGTAATGTAATGTAGTGTAGTGTAATGTAGTGTAATGTAGTGTAGTGTAGTGTAATGTAATGTAGTGTAGTGTAGTGTAGTGTAATGTAATGTAGTGTAATGTAGTGTAATGTAGTGTAGTGTAATGTAATGTAGTGTAGTGTAGTGTAATGTAGTGTAGTGTAATGTAATGTAGTGTAGTGTAGTGTAATGTAGTGTAATGTAGTGTAATATAATGTAGTGTAGTGTAGTGTAATGTAGTGTAGTGTAGTGTAATGTAGTGTAATATAATGTAGTGTAGTGTAATGTAGTGTACTGTAGTGTAATGTAGTGTAATGTAGTGTAATATAATGTAGTGTAGTGTAATGTAGTGTAGTGTAATGTAATGTAGTGTAGTGTAATGTAGTGTAATGTAGTGTAGTGTAATGTAGTGTAATGTAGTGTAGTGTAATGTAGTGTAGTGTAGTGTAATGTAGTGTAATGTAGTGTAATATAATGTAGTGTAGTGTAGTGTAATGTAGTGTAATGTAGTGTAGTGTAATGTAGTGTAATGTAGTGTAGTGTAGTGTAATGTAGTGTAATGTAGTGTAGTGTAGTGTAATGTAGTGTAATGTAGTGTAATATAATGTAGTGTAATGTAGTGTAATGTAGTGTAATGTAATGTAGTGTAATGTAGTGTAGTGTAATGTAATGTAGTGTAGTGTAATGAAGTGTAATGTAATGTAGTGTAGTGTAATGTAATGTAGTGTAGTGTAATGTAGTGTAGTGTAATGTAATGTAGTGTAGTGTAGTGTAATGTAATGTAGTGTAATGTAGTGTAATGTAGTGTAGTGTAATGTAATGTAGTGTAGTGTAATGTAGTGTAGTGTAATGTAGTGTAATGTAGTGTAGTGTAGTGTAATGTAATGTAGTGTAGTGTAGTGTAATGTAGTGTAGTGTAGTGTAATATAATGTAGTGTAATGTAATGTAGTGTAGTGTAATGTAGTGTAGTGTAGTGTAATGTAGTGTAGTGTAGTGTAGTTTAATGTAGTGTAGTGTAATGTGTAGTGTAATGTAGTGTAATGTAGTGTAATATAATGTAGTGTAATGTAGTGTAATGTAGTGTGATGTAATGTAATGTAGTGTAATGTAGTGTAGTGTAGTGTAATGTAGTGTAATGTAGTGTAATATAATGTAATGTAGTGTAGTGTAATGTAGTGTAGTGTAATGTAGTGTAATGTAGTGTGATGTAATGTAATGTAGTGTAGTGTAGTGTAATGTAGTGTAGTGTAGTGTAATATAATGTAGTGTAATGTAGTGTAGTGTAGTGTAATGTAGTGTAGTGTAGTGTAATGTAGTGTAGTATAGTGTAATGTAGTGGAGTGTAGTGTAATGTGCAGTGTAGTGTAGTGTAATGTAGTGTAGTGTAATGTAGTGTAATGTAGTGTGATGTAATGTAATGTAGTGTAGTGTAGTGTAATATAATGTAGTGTAATGTAATGTAGTGTAGTGTAATGTAGTGTAATGTAATGTAGTGTAGTGTAATGTAGTGTAGTTTAATGTAGTGTAGTGTAATGTGTAGTGTAATGTAGTGTAATGTAGTGTAATGTAGTGTAATATAATGTAGTGTAATGTAGTGTAATGTAGTGTGATGTAATGTAATGTAGTGTAATGTAGTGTAGTGTAGTGTAATGTAGTGTAATGTAGTGTAATATAATGTAGTGGAGTGTAGTGTAATGTAGTGTAGTGTAATGTAATGTAGTGTAATGTAATGTAGTGTAGTGTAATGTAGTGTAATGTAGTGTAGTGTAATGTAATGTAGTGTAGTGTAATGTAGTGTAGTGTAGTGTAGTGTAGTGTAGTGTAATGTAATGTAGTGTAATGTAGTGTAATGTAGTGTAGTGTAATGTAATGTAGTGTAGTGTAGTGTAATGTAGTGTAATGTAGTGTAATATAATGTAGTGTAGTGTAGTGTAATGTAGTGTAGTGTAGTGTAATGTAGTGTAATGTAGTGTAATATAATGTAGTGTAGTGTAATGTAGTGTAGTGTAATGTAATGTAGTGTAGTGTAATGTAGTGTAATGTAGTGTAGTGTAATGTAGTGTAGTGTAGTGTAATGTAGTGTAATGTAGTGTAATATAATGTAGTGTAGTGTAGTGTAATGTAGTGTAATGTAGTGTAGTGTAATGTAGTGTAATGTAGTGTAGTGTAGTGTAATGTAGTGTAATGTAGTGTAGTGTAGTGTAATGTAGTGTAATGTAGTGTAATATAATGTAGTGTAATGTAGTGTAATGTAGTGTAATGTAATGTAGTGTAATGTAGTGTAGTGTAATGTAATGTAGTGTAGTGTAATGAAGTGTAATGTAATGTAGTGTAGTGTAATGTAGTGTAATGTAGTGTAGTGTAGTGTAATGTAATGTAGTGTAGTGTAGTGTAATGTAATGTAGTGTAATGTAGTGTAATGTAGTGTAGTGTAATGTAATGTAGTGTAGTGTAATGTAGTGTAATGTAGTGTAGTGTAGTGTAATGTAATGTAGTGTAGTGTAGTGTAATGTAGTGTAATGTAGTGTAGTGTAATGTAGTGTAGTGTAGTGTAATGTAGTGTAATGTAGTGTAATATAATGTAGTGTAGTGTAGTGTAATGTAGTGTAATGTAGTGTAGTGTAATGTAATGTAGTGTAATGTAGTGTAGTGTAGTGTAATGTAGTGTAATGTAGTGTAGTGTAGTGTAGTGTAGTGTAATGTAGTGTAGTGTAATGTAGTGTAATGTAGTGTAATATAATGTAGTGTAATGTAGTGTAATGTAGTGTAATGTAATGTAGTGTAGTGTAATGTAATGTAGTGTAGTGTAATGTAGTGTAATGTAATGTAGTGTAGTGTAATGTAGTGTAATGTAGTGTAGTGTAGTGTAATGTAATGTAGTGTAGTGTAGTGTAGTGTAATGTAATGTAGTGTAATGTAGTGTAATGTAGTGTAGTGTAATGTAATGTAGTGTAGTGTAGTGTAATGTAGTGTAGTGTAATGTAATGTAGTGTAGTGTAGTGTAATGTAGTGTAATGTAGTGTAATATAATGTAGTGTAGTGTAGTGTAATGTAGTGTAGTGTAGTGTAATGTAGTGTAATATAATGTAGTGTAGTGTAATGTAGTGTACTGTAGTGTAATGTAGTGTAATGTAGTGTAATATAATGTAGTGTAGTGTAATGTAGTGTAGTGTAATGTAATGTAGTGTAGTGTAATGTAGTGTAATGTAGTGTAGTGTAATGTAGTGTAATGTAGTGTAGTGTAATGTAGTGTAGTGTAGTGTAATGTAGTGTAATGTAGTGTAATATAATGTAGTGTAGTGTAGTGTAATGTAGTGTAATGTAGTGTAGTGTAATGTAGTGTAATGTAGTGTAGTGTAGTGTAATGTAGTGTAATGTAGTGTAGTGTAGTGTAATGTAGTGTAATGTAGTGTAATATAATGTAGTGTAATGTAGTGTAGTGTAATGTAGTGTAGTTTAATGTAGTGTAATGTAGTGTAGTGTAGTGTAATGTAGTGTAATGTAATGTAGTGTAATGTAGTGTAATGTAATGTAGTGTAGTGTAGTGTAATGTAGTGTAGTGTAGTGTAGTGTAATGTAGTGTAGTGTAATGTAGTGTAGTGTAGTGTGATGTAATGTAGTGTAATGTAGTGTAGTGCAGTGTAGTGTAGTGTAATGTAATGTAGTGTAATGTAGTGTAGTGTAGTGTAATGTAGTGTAATGTAGTGTAGTGTAATGTAGTGTAGTGTAATGTAGTGTAGTTTAATGTAGTGTAATGTAGTGTAGTGTAGTGTAATGTAATGTAGTGTAGTGTAATGTAGTGTAATGTAGTGTAGTGTAGTGCAGTGTAGTGTAATGTAATGTAGTGTAATGTAGTGTAGTGTAATGTAGTGTAATGTAATGTAATGTAGTGTAATGTAGTGTAGTGTAATGTAGTGTAGTGTAGTGTAATGTACTGTAATGTAGTGTAGTGTAATGTAGTGTAGTGTAGTGAAGTGTAATGTAGTGCAGTGTAGTGTAATGTAATGTAGTGTAATGTAGTGTAGTGTAATGTAATGTAGTGTAATGTAGTATAGTGTAATGTAATGTAGTGTAATATAATGTAGTGTAATGTAGTGTAGTGTAATGTAGTGTAGTGTAGTGTAGTGTAATATAATGTAATGTAATGTAGTGTAGTGTAATGTAGTGTAATGTAGTGTAGTGCAGTGTAGTTTAATGTAGTGTAATGTAGTGTAGTGTAGTGTAATGTAATGTAGTGTAGTGTAATGTAGTGTAATGTAGTGTAGTGTAATGTAGTGTAGTTTAATGTAGTGTAATGTAGTGTAGTGTAGTGTAATGTAATGTAGTGTAGTGTAATGTAGTGTAATGTAGTGTAGTGTAGTGCAGTGTAGTGTAATGTAATGTAGTGTAATGTAGTGTAATGTAATGTAATGTAGTGTAATGTAGTGTAGTGTAGTGTAATGTAGTGTAATGTAGTGTAGTGAAGTGTAATGTAGTGCAGTGTAGTGTAATGTAATGTAGTGTAATGTAGTGTAGTGTAATGTAATGTAGTGTAATATAATGTAGTGTAATGTAGTGTAGTTTAATGTAGTGTAATGTAATGTAGTGTAATGTAATGTAGTGTAATGTAATGTAATGTAGTGTAATGTAGTGTAGTGTAATATAGTGTAATGTAATGTAGTGTAATATAATGTAGTGTAGTGTAATGTAGTGTAGTGTAATGTAATGTAATGTAGTGTAGTGTAATGTAATGTAATGTAGTGTAGTGTAATGTAGTGTAATGTAATGTAGTGTAATGTAATGTATTGTAATGTAGTGTAATGTAATGTAGTGTAATGTAGTGTAGTGTAATGTAGTGTAGTGTAGTGTAATGTAATGTAGTGTAGTGTAATGTAGTGTAATGTAGTGTAGTGAAGTGTAGTGTAGTGTAATGTAGTGTAGTGTAATATAATGTAGTGTAATGTAGTGTAATGTAATGTAATGTAGTGTAGTGTAATGTAGTGTAATGTAGTGTAGTGTAATGTAGTGTAATGTAATGTAGTGTAATGTAGTGTAGTGTAATGTAGTGTAATGTAGTATAATGTAATGTAGTGTAATATAATGTAGTGTAGTGTAGTGTAATGTAGTGTAATGTAATGTAGTGTAATGTAGTGTAGTGTAATGTAGTGTAATGTAATGTAGTGTAATGTAGTGTAATGTAATGTAGTGTAATGTAATGTAGTGTAATGTAGTGTAATGTAATGTAGTGTAGTGTAGTGTAATGTAGTGTAGTGTAATGTAGTGTAATGTAGTGTAGTGTAGTGTAATGTATTTTAGTGTAGTGTAATGTAGTGTAATGTAGTGTAGTGTAATGTAATGTAGTGTAATATAATGTAGTGTAGTGTAGTGTAATGTAGTGTAATGTAATGTAGTGTAATGTAGTGTAGTGTAATGTAGTGTAATGTAATGTAGTGTAATGTAGTGTAATGTAATGTAGTGTAGTGTAGTGTAATGTAGTGTAGTGTAATGTAGTGTAATGTAGTGTAGTGTAGTGTAATGTATTTTAGTGTAGTGTAATGTAGTGTAATGTAGTGTAGTGTAATGTAATGTAGTGTAATATAATGTAGTGTAAAATAATGTAGTGTAGTGTAGTGTAGTGTAATGTAGTGTAATATAATGTAGTGTAGTGTAGTGTAATGTAGTGTAATGTAGTGTAGTGTAATGTAGTGTAATGTAATGTAGTGTAATGTAGTGTAATGTAATGTAGTGTAGTGTAGTGTAATGTAGTGTAGTGTAATGTAGTGTAATGTAGTGTAGTGTAGTGTAATGTATTTTAGTGTAGTGTAATGTAGTGTAATGTAGTGTAGTGTAATGTAATGTAGTGTAATATAATGTAGTGTAAAATAATGTAGTGTAGTGTAGTGTAGTGTAATGTAGTGTAGTGTAGTGTAATGTAGTGTAGTGTAATGTAGTGTAATGTAGTGTAATATAATGTAGTGTAATATAATGTAGTGTAATGTAGTGTAGTGTAGTGTAATGTAGTGTAGTGTAGTGTAGTGTAATGTAATGTAGTGTAGTGTAGTGTAATGTAGTGTAGTGTAATATAATGTAGTGTAATGTAGTGTAGTGTAGTGTAATGTAGTGTAATGTAGTGTAGTGTAATGTAGTGTAGTGTAGTGTAATGTAATGTAGTGTAATATAATGTAGTGTAATGTAGTGTAGTGTAATATAATGTAGTGTAATGTAGTGTAATGTAGTGTAGTGTAGTGTAATGTAGTGTAGTGTAGTGTAGTGTAATGTAGTGTAATGTAGTGTAGTGTAATGTAGTGTAGTGTAGTGTAATGTAATGTAGTGTAATATAATGTAGTGTAATATAATGTAGTGTAGTGTAGTGTAGTGTAATGTAGTGTAGTGTAGTGTAATGTAGTGTAGTGTAATGTAGTGTAATGTAGTGTAATATAATGTAGTGTAATATAATGTAGTGTAATGTAGTGTAGTGTAATGTAATGTAGTGTAGTGTAATGTAGTGTAGTGTAGTGTAGTGTAATGTAATGTAGTGTAGTGTAATGTAGTGTAGTGTAATATAATGTAGTGTAATGTAGTGTAGTGTAATGTAGTGTAATGTAGTGTAGTGTAGTGTAATGTATTGTAGTGTAGTGTAGTGTAATGTAGTGTAATGTAGTGTAGTGTAATGTAGTGTAGTGTAGTGTAATGTAATGTAGTGTAATATAATGTAGTGTAGTGTAGTGTAGTGTAATGTAGTGTAATATAATGTAGTGTAGTGTAGTGTAATGTAGTGTAATGTAGTGTAGTGTAATGTAGTGTAATGTAGTGTAGTGTAGTGTAATGTAGTGTAATGTAGTGTAGTGTAGTGTAATGTAGTGTAATGTAGTGTAATATAATGTAGTGTAATGTAGTGTAATGTAGTGTAATGTAATGTAGTGTAGTGTAATGAAGTGTAATGTAATGTAGTGTAGTGTAATGTAGTGTAATGTAGTGTAGTGTAGTGTAATGTAATGTAGTGTAGTGTAGTGTAATGTAATGTAGTGTAATGTAGTGTAATGTAGTGTAGTGTAATGTAATGTAGTGTAGTGTAGTGTAGTGTAATGTAGTGTAATGTAGTGTAGTGTAATGTAGTGTAGTGTAATGTAATGTAGTGTAATGTAATGTAGTGTAGTGTAATGTAGTGTAATGTAGTGTAGTGTAGTGTAATGTAATGTAGTGTAGTGTAGTGTAATGTAGTGTAATGTAGTGTAGTGTAATGTAGTGTAGTGTAGTGTAATGTAGTGTAATGTAGTGTAATATAATGTAGTGTAGTGTAGTGTAATGTAGTGTAATGTAGTGTAGTGTAGTGTAATGTAATGTAGTGTAATGTAGTGTAGTGTAGTGTAGTGTAGTGTAATGTAGTGTAGTGTAATGTAGTGTAATGTAGTGTAATATAATGTAGTGTAATGTAGTGTAATGTAGTGTAATGTAATGTAGTGTAATGTAGTGTAGTGTAATGTAATGTAGTGTAGTGTAATGTAGTGTAATGTAATGTAGTGTAGTGTAATGTAGTGTAATGTAGTGTAGTGTAGTGTAATGTAATGTAGTGTAGTGTAGTGTAGTGTAATGTAATGTAGTGTAATGTAGTGTAGTGTAATGTAATGTAGTGTAGTGTAGTGTAATGTAGTGTAATGTAGTGTAATATAATGTAGTGTAGTGTAGTGTAGTGTAATGTAATGTAGTGTAGTGTAATGTAGTGTAATGTAGTGTAGTGTAGTGTAGTGTAATGTAGTGTAGTGTAATGTAATATAGTGTAATGTAATGTAGTGTAGTGTAATGTAGTGTAGTGTAGTGTAATGTAATGTAGTGTAGTGTAGTGTAGTGTAATGTAATGTAGTGTAGTGTAATGTAGTGTAGTGTAGTGTAATGTAGTGTAATGTAGTGTAATATAATGTAGTGTAGTGTAGTGTAATGTAGTGTAGTGTAATGTAATGTAGTGTAATGTAGTGTAATGTAGTGTAGTGTAGTGTAGTGTAGTGTAGTGTAATGTAGTGTAATATAATGTAGTGTAATGTAGTGTAATGTAGTGTAATGTAATGTAGTGTAATGTAGTGTAGTGTAATGTAATGTAGTGTAGTGTAATGTAGTGTAATGTAATGTAGTGTAATGTAGTGTAATGTAGTGTAATATAATTTAGTGTAATGTAGTGTAGTGTAGTGTAGTGTAATGTAGTGTAATATAATGTAGTGTAATGTAGTGTAGTGTAGTGTAATGTAGTGTAGTGTAATGTAGTGTAGTGTAATGTAGTGTAATGTAGTGTAGTGTAGTGTAATGTAGTGTAGTGTAATGTAGTGTAATGTAGTGTAATATAATGTAGTGTAATGTAGTGTAATGTAATGTAGTGTAATGTAGTGTAATGTAGTGTAATATAATGTAGTGTAATGTAGTGTAGTGTAGTGTAATGTAGTGTAGTGTAGTGTAATGTAGTGTAATATAATGTAGTGTAATGTAGTGTAATGTAGTGTAGTGTAATGTAATGTAGTGTAGTGTAATGTAGTGTAATGTAGTGTAGTGTAGTGTAGTGTAATGTAATGTAGTGTAATGTAATGTAATGTAGTGTAGTGTAGTGTAATGTAGTGTAATGTAGTGTAATGTAGTGTAGTGAAGTGTAATGTAGTGCAGTGTAGTGTAATGTAGTGTAGTGTAATATAATGTAGTGTAATGTAGTGTAGTGTAATGTAGTGTAGTGTAGTGTAATGTAGTGTAGTGTAATGTAATGTAGTGTAATATAATGTAGTGTAATGTAGTGTAGTGTAATGTAGTGTAGTGTAGTGTAATGTAGTGTAGTGTAATGTAATGTAGTGTAATGTAGTGTAGTGTAATGTAGTGTAGTGTAATGTAGTTTAGTGTAATGTAGTGTAATATAATGTAGTGTAGTGTAGTGTAATATAATGTAGTGTAGTGTAGTGTAATGTAGTGTAGTGTAATGTAATGTAGTGTAATATATTGTAGTGTAATGTAGTGTAGTGTAATGTAGTGTAGTGTAGTGTAATGTAGTGTAATGTAATGTAGTGTAGTGTAATGTAGTGTAGTGTAGTGTAATGTAGTGTAGTGTAATATAATGTAGTGTAATGTAGTGTAGTGTAATGTAGTGTAGTGTAGTGTAATGTAGTGTAGTGTAATGTAATGTAGTGTAATATAATGTAGTGTAATGTAGTGTAGTGTAATGTAGTGTAGTGTAGTGTAATGTAGTGTAGTGTAATGTAATGTAGTGTAGTGTAGTGTAGTGTAGTGTAATGTAGTGTAGTGTAATGTAATGTAATGTAATGTAGTGTAGTGTAATGTAGTGTAGTGTAGTGTAATGTAGTGTAATGTAATGTAGTGTAATGTAGTGTAATGTAATGAAATGTAATGTAATGTAATGTAATGTAGTGTAATGTAGTGTAGTGTAATGTAGTGTAGTGTAGTGTAGTGTAATGTAGTGTAATGTAGTGTAGTGTAGTGTAATGTATTGTAGTGTAGTGTAATGTAGTGTAATGTAGTGTAGTGTAGTGTAATGTAATGTAGTGTAATATAATGTAGTGTAATATAATGTAGTGTAGTGTAGTGTAGTGTAGTGTAGTGTAATGTAGTGTAGTGTAGTGTAGTGTAATGTAGTGTAGTGTAATGTAGTGTAATGTAGTGTAATGTAGTGTAATATAATGTAGTGTAATATAATGTAGTGTAATGTAGTGTAGTGTAGTGTAATGTAGTGTAGTGTAGTGTAGTGTAATGTAGTGTAGTGTAATGTAGTGTAGTGTAATGTAATGTAATGTAGTGTAATATAATGTAGTGTAATGTAGTGTAGTGTAGTGTAATGTAGTGTAGTGTAGTGTAGTGTAGTGTAGTGTAATGTAGTGTAGTGTAGTGTAGTGTAATGTAGTGTAGTGTAATGTAGTGTAATGTAGTGTAATATAATGTAGTGTAATATAATGTAGTGTAATGTAGTGTAGTGTAGTGTAATGTAGTGTAGTGTAGTGTAATGTAGTGTAATGTAGTGTAATGTAGTGTAATATAATGTAGTGTAATATAATGTAGTGTAGTGTAGTGTAGTGTAGTGTAATGTAGTGTAGTGTAATGTAATGTAGTGTAGTGTAGTGTAATGTAGTGTAATGTAATGTAGTGTAGTGTAGTGTAATGTAGTGTAGTGAAGTGTAATGTAGTGTAGTGTAGTGTAGTGTAATGTAATGTAGTGTAATGTAGTGTAGTGTAATGTAATGTAGTGTAGTGTAGTGTAATGTAGTGTAGTGTAATGTAGTGTAATGTAGTGTAATATAATGTAGTGTAATGTAGTGTAATGTAATGTAGTGTAATGTAGTGTAATGTAGTGTAAAATAATGTAGTGTAATGTAGTGTAGTGTAGTGTAATGTAGTGTAGTGTAGTGTAATGTAGTGTAATATAATGTAGTGTAATGTAGTGTAATGTAGTGTAGTGTAATGTAATGTAGTGTAGTGTAATGTAGTGTAATGTAGTGTAGTGTAGTGTAGTGTAATGTAATGTAGTGTAATGTAATGTAATGTAGTGTAGTGTAGTGTAATGTAGTGTAATGTAATGTAGTGTAATGTAGTGTAATGTAATGTAGTGTAGTGTAATGTAGTGTAGTGTAGTGTGATGTAATGTAGTGTAATGTAGTGTAGTGCAGTGTAGTGTAGTGTAATGTAATGTAGTGTAATGTAGTGTAGTGTAATGTAGTGTAATGTAGTGTAGTGTAATGTAGTGTAGTGTAATGTAGTGTAGTTTAATGTAGTGTAATGTAGTGTAGTGTAGTGTAATGTAATGTAGTGTAGTGTAGTGTAGTGCAGTGTAGTGTAGTGTAATGTAATGTAGTGTAATGTAGTGTAGTGTAATGTAGTGTAGTGTAATGTAGTGTAGTTTAATGTAGTGTAATGTAGTGTAGTGTAGTGTAATGTAATGTAGTGTAGTGTAATGTAGTGTAATGTAGTGTAGTGTAGTGTAGTGCAGTGTAGTGTAATGTAATGTAGTGTAATGTAGTGTAGTGTAATGTAGTGTAATGTAATGTAATGTAGTGTAATGTAGTGTAGTGTAATGTAGTGTAGTGTAGTGTAATGTACTGTAATGTAGTGTAGTGTAATGTAGTGTAGTGTAGTGAAGTGTAATGTAGTGTAGTGTAGTGTAGTGTAATGTAATGTAGTGTAATGTAGTGTAGTGTAATGTAATGTAGTGTAATGTAGTATAGTGTAATGTAATGTAGTGTAATATAATGTAGTGTAATGTAGTGTAGTGTAATGTAGTGTAGTGTAGTGTAGTGTAATATAATGTAATGTAATGTAGTGTAGTGTAATGTAGTGTAATGTAGTGTAGTGCAGTGTAGTGTCATGTAATGTATTGTAGTGTAATGTAGTGTAATGTAGTGTAGTGTAATGTAGTGTAGTTTAATGTAGTGTAATGTAGTGTAGTGTAGTGTAATGTAATGTAGTGTAGTGTAATGTAGTGTAATGTAGTGTAGTGTAGTGCAGTGTAGTGTAATGTAATGTAGTGTAATGTAGTGTAATGTAGTGTAGTGTAATGTAGTGTAATGTAGTGTAGTGTAATGTAGTGTAGTTTAATGTAGTGTAATGTAGTGTAGTGTAGTGTAATGTAATGTAGTGTAGTGTAATGTAGTGTAGTGTAGTGCAGTGTAGTGTAATGTAATGTAGTGTAATGTAGTGTAATGTAATGTAATGTAGTGTAATGTAGTGTAGTGTAGTGTAATGTAGTGTAATGTAGTGTAGTGAAGTGTAATGTAGTGCAGTGTAGTGTAATGTAATGTAGTGTAATGTAGTGTAGTGTAATGTAATGTAGTGTAATATAATGTAGTGTAATGTAGTGTAGTTTAATGTAGTGTAATGTAATGTAGTGTAATGTAATGTAGTGTAATGTAATGTAATGTAGTGTAATGTAGTGTAGTGTAATATAGTGTAATGTAATGTAGTGTAATATAATGTAGTGTAGTGTAGTGTAGTGTAATGTAGTGTAGTGTAATGTAATGTAATGTAGTGTAGTGTAATGTAATGTAATGTAATGTAGTGTAGTGTAATGTAGTGTAATGTAATGTAGTGTAATGTAATGTATTGTAATGTAGTGTAATGTAATGTAGTGTAATGTAGTGTAGTGTAATGTAGTGTAGTGTAGTGTAATGTAATGTAGTGTAGTGTAATGTAGTGTAATGTAGTGTAGTGAAGTGTAGTGTAGTGTAATGTAGTGTAGTGTAATATAATGTAGTGTAATGTAGTGTAATGTAATGTAATGTAGTGTAGTGTAATGTAATGTAGTGTAATGTAGTGTAATGTAGTGTAGTGTAATGTAGTGTAATGTAGTGTAGTGTAATGTAGTGTAATGTAATGTAGTGTAATGTAGTGTAGTGTAATGTAGTGTAATGTAATGTAGTGTAGTGTAGTATAATGTAATGTAGTGTAATATAATGTAGTGTAGTGTAGTGTAATGTAGTGTAATGTAATGTAGTGTAATGTAGTGTAGTGTAATGTAGTGTAATGTAATGTAGTGTAATGTAGTGTAATGTAATGTAGTGTAGTGTAGTGTAATGTAGTGTAGTGTAATGTAGTGTAATGTAGTGTAATGTAATGAAATGTAATGTAATGTAATGTAATGTAGTGTAGTGTAATGTAATGTAGTGTAGTGTAATGTAGTGTAATGTAGTGTAGTGTAGTGTAATGTATTGTAGTGTAGTGTAATGTAGTGTAATGTAGTGTAGTGTAGTGTAATGTAATGTAGTGTAATATAATGTAGTGTAAAATAATGTAGTGTAGTGTAGTGTAGTGTAGTGTAATGTAGTGTAGTGTAGTGTAATGTAGTGTAGTGTAATGTAGTGTAATGTAGTGTAATATAATGTAGTGTAATATAATGTAGTGTAATGTAGTGTAGTGTAGTGTAATGTAGTGTAGTGTAGTGTAATGTAATGTAGTGTAGTGTAGTGTAATGTAGTGTAGTGTAATATAATGTAGTGTAATGTAGTGTAGTGTAGTGTAATGTAGTGTAATGTAGTGTAGTGTAATGTAATGTAGTGTAATATAATGTAGTGTAGTGTAGTGTAGTGTAATGTAGTGTAGTGTAGTGTAATGTAGTGTAGTGTAATGTAGTGTAATGTAGTGTAATGTAGTGTAATATAATGTAGTGTAATATAATGTAGTGTAATGTAGTGTAGTGTAATGTAATGTAGTGTAGTGTAATGTAGTGTAGTGTAGTGTAGTGTAATGTAATGTAGTGTAGTGTAATGTAGTGTAGTGTAATATAATGTAGTGTAATGTAGTGTAATGTAGTGTAGTGTAATGTAGTGTAATGTAGTGTAGTGTAGTGTAATGTATTGTAGTGTAGTGTAGTGTAATGTAGTGTAGTGTAATGTAGTGTAGTGTAGTGTAATGTAATGTAGTGTAATAAAATGTAGTGTAGTGTAGTGTAGTGTAGTGTAATGTAGAGTAGTGTAGTGTAATGTAGTGTAATGTAGTGTAGTGTAATGTAGTGTAATGTAGTGTAATGTAGTGTAATATAATGTAGTGTAATATAATGTAGTGTAATGTAGTGTAATGTAGTGTAGTGTAGTGTAGTGTAATGTAGTGTAGTGTAGTGTAATGTAGTGTAGTGTAGTGTAGTGTAATGTAGTGTAGTGTAATGTAGTGTAATGTAGTGTAGTGTAGTGTAATGTAGTGTAATGTAGTGTAGTGTAGTGTAGTGCAGTGCAGTGTAGTGTAATGTAATGTAGTGTAATGTAGTGTAGTGTAGTGTAATGTAGTGTAGTGTAATGTAGTGTAGTGTTATGTAGTGTAATGTAGTGTAGTGTAGTGTAATGTAGTGTAGTGAAGTGTAATGTAGTGCAGTGTAGTGTAATGTAATGTAGTGTAATGTAATGTAGTGTAATGTAGTGTAATGTAGTGTAGTGTAGTGTAATGTAGTGTAGTGAAGTGTAATGTAGTGCAGTGTAGTGTAATGTAGTGTAGTGTAATATAATGTAGTGTAATGTAGTGTAGTGTAATGTAGTGTAGTGTAGTGTAATGTAGTGTAGTGTAATGTAATGTAGTGTAATATAATGTAGTGTAATGTAGTGTAGTGTAATGTAATGTAGTGTAGTGTAATGTAATGTAGTGTAATGTAGTGTAGTGTAATGTAGTGTAGTGTAATGTAGTGTAATATAATGTAGTGTAGTGTAGTGTAATATAATGTAGTGTAGTGTAGTGTAATGTAGTGTAGTGTAATGTAATGTAGTGTAATATATTGTAGTGTAATGTAGTGTAGTGTAATGTAGTGTAGTGTAGTGTAATGTAGTGTAATGTAATGTAGTGTAGTGTAATGTAGTGTAGTGTAATATAATGTAGTGTAATGTAGTGTAGTGTAATGTAGTGTAGTGTAGTGTAATGTAGTGTAGTGTAATGTAATGTAGTGTAATATAATGTAGTGTAATGTAGTGTAGTGTAATGTAGTGTAGTGTAGTGTAATGTAGTGTAGTGTAATGTAATGTAGTGTAATGTAGTGTAGTGCAATGTAGTGTAGTGTAATGTAGTTTAGTGTAATGTAGTGTAATATAATGTAGTGTAGTGTAGTGTAATATAATGTAGTGTAGTGTAGTGTAATGTAGTGTAGTGTAATGTAGTGTAGTGTAGTGTAGTGTAGTGTAATGTAGTGTAGTGTAATGTAATGTAATGTAGTGTAGTGTAATGTAGTGTAGTGTAGTGTAATGTAGTGTAATGTAATGTAGTGTAATGTAGTGTAATGTAATGAAATGTAATGTAATGTAATGTAATGTAGTGTAATGTAGTGTAGTGTAGTGTAGTGTAGTGTAGTGTAATGTAGTGTAGTGTAGTGTAGTGTAATGTAGTGTAGTGTAATGTAGTGTAGTGTAGTGTAGTGTAATGTAGTGTAATGTAGTGTAATATAATGTAGTGTAATATAATGTAGTGTAATGTAGTGTAGTGTAGTGTAATGTAGTGTAGTGTAGTGTAATGTAGTGTAATGTAGTGTAGTGTAGTGTAATGTAATGTAGTGTAATATAATGTAGTGTAATATAATGTAGTGTAGTGTAGTGTAGTGTAGTGTAATGTAGTGTAGTGTAATGTAGTGTAATGTAGTGTAGTGTAGTGTAATGTAGTGTAATGTAGTGTAGTGTAGTGTAATGTAATGTAGTGTAATATAATGTAGTGTAATATAATGTAGTGTAGTGTAATGTAGTGTAATATAATGTAGTGTAATATAATGTAGTGTAATGTAGTGTAGTGTAATGTAATGTAGTGTAGTGTAATATAATGTAGTGTAATGTAGTGTAGTGTAGTGTAATGTAGTGTAGTGTAGTGTAGTGTAATGTAGTGTAATGTAGTGTAGTGTAATGTAGTGTAGTGTAGTGTAATGTAATGTAGTGTAATATAATGTAGTGTAATGTAGTGTAGTGTAGTGTAATGTAGTGTAATGTATTGTAGTGTAGTGTAGTGTAATGTAGTGTAATGTATTGTAGTGTAGTGTAGTGTAATGTAGTGTAGTGTAATGTAGTGTAGTGTAGTGTAATGTAATGTAGTGTAATATAATGTAGTGTAATATAATGTAGTGTAGTGTAGTGTAGTGTAATGTAGTGTAATATAATGTAGTGTAATATAATGTAGTGTAGTGTAATGTAGTGTAATGTAGTGTAATGTAATGTAGTGTAATATAATGTAGTGTAATGTAGTGTAGTGTAATGTAATGTAGTGTAGTGTAATGTAGTGTAGTGTAGTGTAGTGTAATGTAATGTAGTGTAGTGTAGTGTAATGTAGTGTAGTGTAATATAATGTAGTGTAATGTAGTGTAGTGTAATGTAGTGTAGTGTAGTGTAGTGTAGTGTAGTGTAGTGTAGTGTAGTGTAATGTAGTGTAGTGTAGTGTAATGTATTGTAGTGTAGTGTAGTGTAATGTATTGTAGTGTAGTGTAGTGTAGTGTAGTGTAATGTAGTGTAATGTATTGTAGTGTAGTGTAGTGTAATGTATTGTAGTGTAGTGTAGTGTAGTGTAGTGTAGTGTAATGTAGTGTAGTGTAATGTAGTGTAATGTAGTGTAGTGTAGTGTAGTGTAGTGTAATGTAGTGTAGTGTAGTGTAGTGTAGTGTAGTGTAATGTAGTGTAGTGTAATGTAGTGTAGTGTAGTGTAGTGTAGTGTAATGTATTGTAGTGTAGTGTAGTGTAATGTATTGTAGTGTAGTGTAATGTATTGTAGTGTAGTGTAGTGTAATGTAGTGTAGTGTAATGTAGTGTAGTGTAGTGTAATGTATTGTAGTGTAGTGTAGTGTAATGTATTGTAGTGTAGTGTAGTGTAGTGTAGTGTAGTGTAATGTAGTGTAGTGTAGTGTAGTGTAATGTAGTGTAGTGTAATGTAGTGTAGTGTAGTGTAGTGTAGTGTAGTGTAGTGTAATGTAGTGTAATGTAGTGTAATATAATGTAGTGTAATATAATGTAGTGTAATGTAGTGTAGTGTAGTGTAATGTAGTGTAGTGTAGTGTAATGTAGTGTAATGTAGTGTAGTGTAGTGTAATGTAATGTAGTGTAATATAATGTAGTGTAATATAATGTAGTGTAGTGTAGTGTAGTGTAGTGTAATGTAGTGTAGTGTAGTGTAATGTAGTGTAATGTAGTGTAGTGTAGTGTAGTGTAGTGTAGTGTAATGTAGTGTAATGTAGTGTAGTGTAGTGTAATGTAGTGTAATGTAGTGTAGTGTAGTGTAATGTAATATAGTGTAATATAATGTAGTGTAATATAATGTAGTGTAGTGTAATGTAGTGTAATATAATGTAGTGTAATATAATGTAGTGTAATGTAGTGTAGTGTAGTGTAATGTAGTGTAGTGTAGTGTAGTGTAATGTAGTGTAATGTAGTGTAGTGTAATGTAGTGTAGTGTAGTGTAATGTAATGTAGTGTAATATAATGTAGTGTAATGTAGTGTAGTGTAGTGTAATGTAGTGTAATGTATTGTAGTGTAGTGTAGTGTAATGTAGTGTAATGTAGTGTAGTGTAATGTAGTGTAGTGTAGTGTAATGTAGTGTAGTGTAATGTAGTGTAATGTAGTGTAGTGTAGTGTAATGTAGTGTAGTGTAATGCAGTGTAGTGTAGTGTAATGTAGTGTAATGTAGTGTAGTGTAATGTAGTGTAATGTAGTGTATTCTAGTGTAATGTAGTGTAATGTAGTGTAATATAATGTAGTGTAGTGTAATGTAATGTAGTGTAATGTAGTGTAATATAATGTAGTGTAATGTAGTGTAATGTAGTGTAGTGTAATGTAATGTAGTGTAATGTAGTGTAGTGTAATGTAGTGTAATGTAGTGTAATATAATGTAGTGTAGTGTAATGTAATGTAGTGTAATGTAGTGTAATATAATGTAGTGTAATGTAGTGTAATGTAGTGTAGTGTAATGTAATGTAATGTAGTGTAATGTAATGTAGTGTAATGTAGTGTAGTGTAATGTAATGTAGTGTAATGTAGTGTAGTGTAATGTAATGTAGTGTAATGTAATGTAGTGTAGTGTAGTGTAATATAATGTAGTGTAATGTAATGTAGTGTAATGTAGTGTAGTGTAGTGTAGTGTAGTGTAATATAATGTAGTGTAATGTAGTGTAATGTAGTGTAATGTAGTGTAATATAATGTAGTGTAATGTAATGTAGTGTAATGTAGTGTAGTGTAGTGTAATGTAGTGTAATGTAGTGTAATATAATGTAGTGTAATGTAGTGTAATGTAGTGTAATGTAATGTAGTGTAGTGTAATGTAATGTAGTGTAGTGTAATGTAATGTAGTGTAATGTAGTGTAGTGTAATGTAGTGTAATATAATGTAGTGTAATGTAATGTAGTGTAGTGTAGTGTAGTGTAGTGTAATATAATGTAGTGTAATGTAATGTAGTGCAATGTAGTGTAGTGTAATGTAGTGTAATGTAGTGTAATATAATGTAGTGTAATGTAGTGTAATGTAGTGTAATGTAGTGTAGTGTAGTGTAATGTAATGTAGTGTAGTGTAGTGTAATATAATGTAGTGTAATGTAATGTAGTGTAGTGTAGTGTAATGTAGTGTAATGTAGTGTAATATAATGTAGTGTAATGTAGTGTAATGTAGTGTAATATAATGTAGTGTAATGTAATGTAGTGTAATGTAATGTAGTGTAGTGTAGTGTAATGTAGTGTAATGTAGTGTAATATAATGTAGTGTAATGTAGTGTAGTGTAATGTAATGTAGTGTAGTGTAATGTAGTGTAGTGTAATGTAGTGTAATATAATGTAGTGTAATGTAGTGTAGTGTAATGTAGTGTAATGTAGTGTAATATAATGTAGTGTAATGTAATGTAGTGTAGTGTAGTGTAGTGTAGTGTAGTGTAATGTAATGTAGTGTAGTGTAGTGTAATGTAGTGTAATGTAGTGTAATGTAGTGTAATATAATGTAGTGTAATGTAGTGTAGTGTAGTGTAGTGTAGTGTAATGTAGTGTAATATAATGTAGTGTAATGTAGTGTAGTGTAGTGTAATGTAGTGTAATGTAGTGTAATATAATGTAGTGTAATGTAATGTAGTGTAGTGTAATGTAGTGTAGTGTAATGTAGTGTAATATAATGTAGTGTAGTGTAGTGTAATGTAGTGTAATATAATGTAGTGTAATGTAATGTAATGTAGTGTAATATAATGTAGTGTAATGTAATGTAGTGTAATGTAGTGTAATATAATGTAGTGTAATGTAATGTAGTGTAATATAATGTAGTGTAATGTAGTGTAGTGTAATGTAATGTAGTGTAGTGTAGTGTAATGTAGTGTAATGTAGTGTAATATAATGTAGTGTAGTGTAGTGTAGTGTAATGTAATGTAGTGTAGTGTAGTGTAATGTAATGTAGTGTAATGTAATGTAGTGTAGTGTAGTGTAATGTAGTGTAATGTAGTGTAATATAATGTAGTGTAATGTAGTGTAATGTAATGTAGTGTAGTGTAGTGTAGTGTAATGTAATGTAGTGTAATGTAATGTAGTGTAGTGTAGTGTAATGTAGTGTAATGTAGTGTAATATAATGTAGTGTAATGTAGTGTAGTGTAGTGTAATGTAGTGTAATGTAGTGTAATATAATGTAGTGTAATGTAATGTAGTGTAATGTAGTGTAGTGTAGTGTAGTGTAATGTAATGTAGTGTAGTGTAATGTAGTGTAATGTAATGTAGTGTAGTGTAATGTAATGTAGTGTAGTGTAGTGTAGTGTAGTGTAATGTAATGTAGTGTAGTGTAGTGTAGTGTAGTGTAGTGTAGTGTAATGTAGTGTAATGTAGTGTAATATAATGTAGTGTAATGTAGTGTAGTGTAATGTAATGTAGTGTAGTGTAATGTAATGTAATGTAGTGTAGTGTAATGTAGTGTAATGTAATGTAGTTGTAGTGTAATGTAATGTAATGTAGTGTAGTGTAATGTAGTGTAATGTAATGTAGTTTAGTGTAATGTAATGTAGTGTAGTGTAGTGTAGTGTAATGTAATGTAGTGTAGTGTAGTGTAGTGTAGTGTAGTGTAATGTAGTGTAATGTAGTGTAATATAATGTAGTGTAATGTAGTGTAGTGTAATGTAATGTAGTGTAGTGTAGTGTAGTGTAATGTAATGTAGTGTAATGTAATGTAGTGTAATGTAGTGTAGTGTAATGTAGTGTAATGTAGTGTAATATAATGTAGTGTAATGTAGTGTAGTGTAATGTAATGTAGTGTAGTGTAGTGTAGTGTAGTGTAATGTAATGTAGTGTAATGTAATGTAGTGTAGTGTAGTGTAGTGTAATGTAGTGTAATGTAGTGTAATATAATGTAGTGTAATGTAGTGTAGTGTAATGTAATGTAGTGTAGTGTAGTGTAGTGTAGTGTAGTGTAATGTAATGTAGTGTAATGTATGTAGTGTAGTGTAGTGTAGTGTAATGTAGTGTAATGTAGTGTAATGTAATGTAGTGTAATGTAATGTAGTGTAATGTAGTGTACTGTAGTGTAGTGTAGTGTAGTGTAGTGTAGTGTAATGTAATGTAGTGTAGTGTAATGTAGTGTAATGTAGTGTAATATAATGTAGTGTAATGTAGTGTAGTGTAATGTAATGTAGTGTAGTGTAGTGTAGTGTAATGTAGTGTAATATAATGTAGTGTAATGTAATGTAGTGTAATGTAATGTAGTGTAGTGTAGTGTAATGTAGTGTAATATAATGTAGTGTAATGTAGTGTAGTGTAATGTAATGTAGTGTAGTGTAATGTAGTGTAGTGTAATGTAGTGTAATATAATGTAGTGTAATGTAGTGTAGTGTAGTGTAATGTAGTGTAATGTAGTGTAATATAATGTAGTGTAATGTAATGTAGTGTAGTGTAATGTAGTGTAGTGTAATGTAGTGTAATAATGTAGTGTAATGTAGTGTAGTGTAGTGTAATGTAGTGTAATGTAGTGTAATATAATGTAGTGTAATGTATGTAGTGTAATGTAGTGTAATATAATGTAGTGTAATGTAATGTAGTGTAATATAATGTAGTGTAATGTAGTGTAGTGTAATGTAGTGTAATGTAGTGTAATATAATGTAGTGTAATGTAGTGTAGTGTAATGTAATGTAGTGTAATGTAGTGTAATATAATGTAGTGTAATGTAGTGTAGTGTAGTGTAGTGTAGTGTAGTGTAATGTAGTGTATTCTAGTGTAATGTAGTGTAATGTAGTGTATTCTAGTGTAATGTAGTGTAATGTAGTGTAATATAATGTAGTGTAGTGTAATGTAATGTAGTGTAATGTAGTGTAATATAATGTAGTGTAATGTAGTGTAATGTAGTGTAATGTAGTGTAGTGTAATGTAATGTAGTGTAATGTAGTGTAGTGTAATGTAGTGTAATGTAGTGTAGTGTAATGTAATGTAGGGTAATGTAGTGTAATGTAGTGTAGTGTAGTGTAATGTAATGTAGTGTAATGCAGTGTAGTGTAATGTAGTGTAATGTAGTGTATTCTAGTGTAATGTAGTGTAATGTAGTGTAATATAATGTAGTGTAGTGTAATGTAATGTAGTGTAATGTAGTGTAATATAATGTAGTGTAATGTAGTGTAATTTAGTGTAATGTAATGTAATGTAGTGTAATGTAGTGTAGTGTAATGTAGTGTAATGTAGTGTAATATAATGTAGTGTAGTGTAATGTAATGTAGTGTAATGTAGTGTAATATAATGTAGTGTAGTGTAATGTAATGTAGTGTAATGTAGTGTAATATAATGTAGTGTAATGTAGTGTAATGTAGTGTAATGTAATGTAATGTAGTGTAATGTAGTGTAGTGTAATGTAGTGTAATGTAGTGTAATATAATGTAGTGTAGTGTAATGTAATGTAGTGTAATGTAGTGTAATATAATGTAGTGTAATGTAGTGTAATGTAGTGTAGTGTAATGTAATGTAATGTAGTGTAATGTAGTGTAGTGTAATGTAATGTAGTGTAATGTAATGTAGTGTAATGTAGTGTAGTGTAGTGTAATGTAGTGTAATGTAGTGTAATATAATGTAGTGTAATGTAGTGTAATGTAGTGTAATGTAGTGTAATATAATGTAGTGTAATGTAATGTAGTGTAGTGTAATGTAATGTAGTGTAGTGTAATGTAGTGTAGTGTAATGTAGTGTAATATAATGTAGTGTAATGTAATGTAGTGTAGTGTAGTGTAGTGTAGTGTAATATAATGTAGTGTAATGTAATGTAGTGTAATGTAGTGTAGTGTAATGTAGTGTAATGTAGTGTAATATAATGTAGTGTAATGTAGTGTAATGTAGTGTAATGTAGTGTAGTGTAGTGTAATGTAATGTAGTGTAGTGTAATATAATGTAGTGTAATGTAATGTAGTGTAATGTAGTGTAGTGTAGTGTAATGTAGTGTAATGTAGTGTAATATAATGTAGTGTAATGTAGTGTAATGTAGTGTAATATAATGTAGTGTAATGTAATGTAGTCTAATGTAATGTAGTGTAGTGTAGTGTAATGTAGTGTAATGTAGTGTAACATAATGTAGTGTAATGTAGTGTAGTGTAATGTAATGTAGTGTAGTGTAATGTAGTGTAGTGTAATGTAGTGTAATATAATGTAGTGTAATGTAGTGTAGTGTAATGTAGTGTAATGTAGTGTAATATAATGTAGTGTAATGTAATGTAGTGTAGTGTAGTGTAGTGTAGTGTAGTGTAGTGTAATGTAATGTAGTGTAGTGTAGTGTAATGTAGTGTAATGTAGTGTAATATAATGTAGTGTAATGTAGTGTAGTGTAATGTAATGTAGTGTAGTGTAGTGTAATGTAGTGTAATGTAGTGTAATATAATGTAGTGTAATGTAATGTAGTGTAATGTAATGTAGTGTAGTGTAGTGTAGTGTAATGTAGTGTAATGTAGTGTAATATAATGTAGTGTAATGTAGTGTAGTGTAATGTAATGTAGTGTAGTGTAATGTAGTGTAGTGTAATGTAGTGTAATATAATGTAGTGTAATGTAGTGTAGTGTAGTGTAATGTAGTGTAATGTAGTGTAATATAATGTAGTGTAATGTAATGTAGTGTAGTGTAATGTAGTGTAGTGTAATGTAGTGTAATATAATGTAGTGTAATGTAGTGTAGTGTAGTGTAATGTAGTGTAATGTAGTGTAATATAATGTAGTGTAATGTAATGTAATGTAGTGTAATATAATGTAGTGTAATGTAATGTAGTGTAATGTAGTGTAATATAATGTAGTGTAATGTAGTGTAGTGTAATGTAATGTAGTGTAGTGTAGTGTAATGTAGTGTAATATAATGTAGTGTAATGTAATGTAATTAATGTAATGTAGTGTAGTGTAGTGTAATGTAATGTAGTGTAATGTAGTGTAATATAATGTAGTGTAATGTAGTGTAGTGTAATGTAATGTAGTGTAGTGTAGTGTAGTGTAGTGTAGTGTCATGTAATGTAGTGTAATGTAATGTAGTGTAGTGTAGTGTAGTGTAATGTAATGTAATGTAGTGTAATATAATGTAGTGTAATGTAGTGTAATGTAATGTAGTGTAGTGTAGTGTAGTGTAGTGTAATGTAATGTAGTGTAATGTAATGTAGTGTAGTGTAGTGTAATGTAGTGTAATGTAGTGTAATATAATGTAGTGTAATGTAGTGTAGTGTAGTGTAATGTAGTGTAATGTAGTGTAATATAATGTAGTGTAATGTAGTGTAATATAATGTAGTGTAATGTAATGTAGTGTAATGTAGTGTAGTGTAGTGTAGTGTAGTGTAGTGTAGTGTAGTGTAATGTAGTGTAGTGTAATGTAGTGTAATATAATGGAGTGTAATGTAGTGTAGTGTAATGTAATGTAGTGTAATGTAATGTAGTGTAGTGTAATGTAATGTAGTGTAGTGTAGTGTAATGTAATGTAGTGTAGTGTAGTGTAGTGTAATGTAGTGTAATGTAGTGTAATATAATGTAGTGTAATGTAGTGTAGTGTAATGTAATGTAGTGTAGTGTAGTGTAGTGTAGTGTAATGTAATGTAATGTAGTGTAGTGTAGTGTAGTGTAGTGTAATGTAATGTAGTGTAATGTAATGTAGTGTAGTGTAGTGTAATGTAGTGTAATGTAGTGTAATATAATGTAGTGTAATGTAGTGTAGTGTAATGTAATGTAGTGTAGTGTAGTGTAGTGTAGTGTAGTGTAATGTAATGTAGTGTAATGTAATGTAGTGTAGTGTAGTGTAATGTAGTGTAATGTAGTGTAATATAATGTAGTGTAATGTAGTGTAGTGTAATGTAATGTAATGTGGTGTAGTGTAGTGTAATGTAGTGTAATGTAGTGTAATATAATGTAGTGTAATGTAGTGTAGTGTAATGTAATGTAGTGTAGTGTAGTGTAGTGTAGTGTAATGTAATGTAGTGTAATGTAATGTAGTGTAGTGTAGTGTAGTGTAATGTAGTGTAATGTAGTGTAATATAATGTAGTGTAATGTAGTGTAGTGTAGTGTAATGTAGTGTAGTGTAGTGTAGTGTAATGTAGTGTAATATAATGTAGTGTAATGTAATGTAGTGTAATGTAGTGTAGTGTAGTGTAGTGTAGTGTAGTGTAATGTAATGTAGTGTAGTGTAGTGTAGTGTAATGTAATGTAGTGTAATGTAATGTAGTGTAGTGTAGTGTAGTGTAATGTAGTGTAATGTAGTGTAATATAATGTAGTGTAATGTAGTGTAGTGTAGTGTAATGTAGTGTAATGTAGTGTAATATAATGTAGTGTAATGTAATGTAGTGTAATGTAGTGTAGTGTAGTGTAGTGTAGTGTAGTGTAATGTAATGTAGTGTAATGTAATGTAGTGTAATGTAGTGTAATATAATGGAGTGTAATGTAGTGTAGTGTAATGTAATGTAGTGTAGTGTAGTGTAGTGTAGTGTAGTGTAATGTAATGTAGTGTAGTGTAGTGTAGTGTAGTGTAGTGTAATGTAATGTAGTGTAGTGTAGTGTAGTGTAATGTAGTGTAATGTAGTGTAATATAATGTAGTGTAATGTAGTGTAGTGTAATGTAATGTAGTGTAGTGTAGTGTAGTGTAGTGTAATGTAATGTAGTGTAATGTAATGTAGTGTAGTGTAGTGTAGTGTAGTGTAATGTAATGTAGTGTAATGTAATGTAGTGTAGTGTAGTGTAGTGTAGTGTAATGTAATGTAGTGTAATGTAATGTAGTGTAGTGTAGTGTAGTGTAGTGTAATGTAATGTAGTGTAGTGTAGTGTAATGTAATGTAGTGTAGTGTAGTGTAGTGTAGTGTAGTGTAGTGTAATGTAGTGTAATGTAGTGTAATATAATGTAGTGTAATGTAGTGTAGTGTAGTGTAATGTAGTGTAATGTAGTGTAATATAATGTAGTGTAATGTAATGTAGTGTAATGTAGTGTAGTGTAGTGTAGTGTAGTGTAGTGTAATGTAATGTAGTGTAATGTAATGTAGTGTAATGTAGTGTAATATAATGGAGTGTAATGTAGTGTAGTGTAATGTAATGTAGTGTAGTGTAGTGTAGTGTAGTGTAATGTAATGTAGTGTAGTGTAGTGTAGTGTAGTGTAGTGTAATGTAATGTAGTGTAGTGTAGTGTAGTGTAGTGTAATGTAGTGTAATGTAGTGTAATATAATGTAGTGTAATGTAGTGTAGTGTAATGTAATGTAGTGTAGTGTAGTGTAGTGTAGTGTAATGTAATGTAGTGTAATGTAATGTAGTGTAGTGTAGTGTAATGTAATGTAGTGTAGTGTAGTGTAGTGTAGTGTAGTGTAGTGTAATGTAATGTAGTGTAGTGTAGTGTAGTGTAGTGTAATGTAGTGTAATGTAGTGTAATATAATGTAGTGTAATGTAGTGTAGTGTAATGTAATGTAGTGTAGTGTAGTGTAGTGTAATGTAATGTAGTGTAATGTAATGTAGTGTAGTGTAGTGTAGTGTAATGTAGTGTAATGTAGTGTAATATAATGTAGTGTAATGTAGTGTAGTGTAATGTAATGTAGTGTAGTGTAGTGTAGTGTAATGTAATGTAGTGTAATGTAATGTAGTGTAGTGTAGTGTAGTGTAATGTAGTGTAATGTAGTGTAATATAATGTAGTGTAATGTAGTGTAGTGTAATGTAATGTAGTGTAGTGTAGTGTAGTGTAGTGTAGTGTAATGTAATGTAATGTAGTGTAGTGTAGTGTAATGTAGTGTAATGTAGTGTAGTGTAGTGTAATGTAGTGTAATATAATGTAGTGTAATGTAGTGTAGTGTAATGTAATGTAGTGTAGTGTAGTGTAGTGTAGTGTAATGTAATGTAGTGTAATGTAATGTAGTGTAGTGTAGTGTAGTGTAATGTAATGTAATGTAGTGTAGTGTAGTGTAGTGTAATGTAGTGTAATGTAGTGTAATATAATGTAGTGTAATGTAGTGTAATGTAGTGTAATGTAATGTAGTGTAGTGTAGTGTAGTGTAGTGTAATGTAATGTAGTGTAATGTAGTGTAATGTAGTGTAGTGTAGTGTAATGTAATGTAGTGTAGTGTAGTGTAATGTAATGTAGTGTAATGTAGTGTAATGTAGTGTAGTGTAGTGTAATGTAATGTAGTGTAGTGTAGTGTAGTGTAGTGTAATGTAATGTAGTGTAATGTAATGTAGTGTAGTGTAGTGTAGTGTAATGTAATGTAGTGTAATGTAATGTAGTGTAGTGTAGTGTAGTGTAATGTAATGTAATGTAGTGTAGTGTAGTGTAGTGTAATGTAGTGTAATGTAGTGTAATATAATGTAGTGTAATGTAGTGTAATGTAGTGTAATGTAATGTAGTGTAGTGTAGTGTAGTGTAGTGTAATGTAATGTAGTGTAATGTAGTGTAATGTAGTGTAGTGTAGTGTAATGTAATGTAGTGTAGTGTAGTGTAATGTAATGTAGTGTAATGTAGTGTAATGTAGTGTAGTGTAGTGTAATGTAATGTAGTGTAGTGTAGTGTAGTGTAGTGTAATGTAATGTAGTGTAATGTAATGTAGTGTAGTGTAGTGTAATGTAGTGTAGTGTAGTGTAGTGTAGTGTAATGTAATGTAGTGTAATGTAATGTAGTGTAGTGTAGTGTAGTGTAATGTAGTGTAATATAATGTAGTGTAATGTAGTGTAGTGTAATGTAGTGTAATGTAGTGTAATATAATGTAGTGTAATGTAATGTAGTGTAATGTAGTGTAGTGTAGTGTAGTGTAGTGTAGTGTAATGTAATGTAGTGTAGTGTAATGTAGTGTAATATAATGGAGTGTAATGTAGTGTAGTGTAGTGTAGTGTAATGTAATGTAGTGTAGTGTAATGTAGTGTAATGTAGTGTAATATAATGTAGTGTAATGTAGTGTAGTGTAATGTAATGTAGTGTAGTGTAGTGTAGTGTAATGTAATGTAGTGTAATATAATGTAGTGTAGTGTAATGTAGTGTAGTGTAATGTAATGTAGTGTAGTGTAATGTAGTGTAATGTAGTGTAGTGTAATGTAGTGTAATATAATGTAGTGTAATATAATGTAGTGTAGTGTAGTGTAATGTTGTGTAATGTAGTGTAGTGTAATGTAGTGTAATATAATGTAGTGTAGTGTAATGTAGTGTAGTGTAATGTAATGTAGTGTAATATAATGTAGTGTAATGTAGTGTAGTGTAATGTAATGTAGTGTAGTGTAGTGTAGTGTAGTGTAATGTAATGTAGTGTAATATAATGTAGTGTAGTGTAATGTAGTGTAGTGTAATGTAATGTAGTGTAGTGTAATGTAGTGTAATGTAGTGTAGTGTAATGTAGTGTAATATAATGTAGTGTAATATAATGTAGTGTAGTGTAGTGTAATGTTGTGTAATGTAGTGTAGTGTAATGTAGTGTAATATAATGTAGTGTAATATAATGTAGTGTAGTGTAGTGTAATGTTGTGTAATGTAGTGTAGTGTAATGTAGTGTAATATAATGTAGTGTAATATAATGTAGTGTAGTGTAGTGTAATGTTGTGTAATGTAGTGTAGTGTAATGTAATGTAGTGTAATATAATGTAGTGTAGTGTAGTGTAATGTTGTGTAATGTAGTGTAATGTAGTGTAATGTAGTGTAATATAATGTAGTGTAATGTAGTGTAATGTTGTGTAATGTAGTGTAATGTTGTGTAATGTAATGTAGTGTAATGTAGTGTAATATAATGTAGTGTAATGTAGTGTAATGTAGTGTAATATAATGTAGTGTAATGTAATGTAGTGTAATGTAGTGTAATATAATGTAGTGTAATGTAGTGTAATATAATGTAGTGTAATGTAATGTAGTGTAATGTAGTGTAATATAATGTAGTGTAGTGTAGTGTAATGTTGTGTAATGTAGTGTAATGTAGTGTAATGTAGTGTAATATAATGTAGTGTAATGTAATGTAGTGTAATGTAATGTAGTGTAATGTAGTGTAATGTAGTGTAATGTAGTGTAATATAATGTAGTGTAGTGTAGTGTAATGTTGTGTAATGTAGTGTAATGTAGTGTAATGTAGTGTAATATAATGTAGTGTAATGTAATGTAGTGTAATGTAATGTAGTGTAATGTAGTGTAATGTAGTGTAATATAATGTAGTGTAATGTAATGTAGTGTAATGTAATGTAGTGTAATGTAGTGTAATGTAGTGTAATATAATGTAGTGTAGTGTAGTGTAATGTTGTGTAATGTAGTGTAATATAATGTAGTGTAATGTAATGTAGTGTAATGTAATGTAGTGTAATGTAGTGTAATGTAGTGTAATATAATGTAGTGTAATGTAATGTAGTGTAATGTAATGTAGTGTAATGTAGTGTAATATAATGTAGTGTAGTGTAATGTAATGTAGTGTAATGTAGTGTAATATAATGTAGTGTAATGTAATGTAGTGTAATATAATGTAGTGTAATGTAATGTAGTGTAATGTAATGTAGTGTAATGTAGTGTAATGTAGTGTAATATAATGTAGTGTAATGTAATGTAGTGTAATGTAATGTAGTGTAATGTAGTGTAATATAATGTAGTGTAGTGTAATGTAATGTAGTGTAATGTAGTGTAATATAATGTAGTGTAATGTAATGTAGTGTAATATAATGTAGTGTAATGTAATGTAGTGTAATGTAATGTAGTGTAATGTAGTGTAATGTAGTGTAATATAATGTAGTGTAGTGTAGTGTAATGTTGTGTAATGTAGTGTAATGTAGTGTAATATAATGTAGTGTAATGTAGTGTAATGTTGTGTAATGTAGTGTAGTGTAGTGTAATGTAGTGTAATATAATGTAGTGTAATGTAATGTAGTGTAATGTAATGTAGTGTAATGTAGTGTAATATAATGTAGTGTAGTGTAGTGTAGTGTAATGTAGTGTAATATAATGTAGTGTAGTGTAATGTAGTGTAATGTAGTGTAATATAATGTAGTGTAATGTAATGTAGTGTAATGTAATGTAGTGTAATGTAGTGTAATGTAGTGTAATATAATGTAGTGTAGTGTAGTGTAATGTTGTGTAATGTAGTGTAATGTAGTGTAATATAATGTAGTGTAATGTAGTGTAATGTTGTGTAATGTAGTGTAGTGTAGTGTAATGTAGTGTAATATAATGTAGTGTAATGTAATGTAGTGTAATGTAATGTAGTGTAATGTAGTGTAATGTAGTGTAATATAATGTAGTGTAATGTAATGTAGTGTAATGTAATGTAGTGTAATGTAGTGTAATGTAGTGTAATATAATGTAGTGTAGTGTAGTGTAATGTAGTGTAATGTAGTGTAATGTAGTGTAATATAATGTAGTGTAGTGTAGTGTAATGTTGTGTAATGTAGTGTAATGTAGTGTAATATAATGTAGTGTAGTGTAGTGTAATGTTGTGTAATGTAGTGTAATGTAGTGTAATGTAGTGTAATGTAGTGTAATATAATGTAGTGTAGTGTAGTGTAATGTTGTGTAATGTAGTGTAATGTAGTGTAATGTAGTGTAGTGTAATGTAGTGTAATGTTGTGTAATGTAGTGTAATATAATGTAGTGTAATGTAATGTAGTGTAATGTAATGTAGTGTAATGTAGTGTAATGTTGTGTAATGTAGTGTAATATAATGTAGTGTAATGTAATGTAGTGTAATGTAATGTAATGTAGTGTAATGTAATGTAGTGTAATGTAGTGTAATATAATGTAGTGTAATGTAATGTAGTGTAATATAATGTAGTGTAGTGTAGTGTAATGTTGTGTAATGTAGTGTAATATAATGTAGTGTAATGTTGTGTAATGTAGTGTAGTGTAGTGTAATGTAGTGTAATGTAATGTAGTGTAATATAATGTAGTGTAGTGTAGTGTAATGTTGTGTAATGTAGTGTAATATAATGTAGTGTAATGTTGTGTAATGTAGTGTAGTGTAGTGTAATGTAGTGTAATGTAATGTAGTGTAATGTAGTGTAATGTAGTGTAATATAATGTAGTGTAGTGTAGTGTAATGTTGTGTAATGTAGTGTAATATAATGTAGTGTAATGTTGTGTAATGTAGTGTAGTGTAGTGTAATGTAGTGTAATATAGTGTAGTGTAATGTAATGTAGTGTAATATAATGTAGTGTAATGTAGTGTAATGTAGTGTAATGTAGTGTAGTGTAATGTAGTGTAGTGTAATGTAATGTAGTGTAATATAATGTAGTGTAATGTAGTGTAATGTAGTGTAATGTAGTGTAGTGTAATGTAGTGTAATATAATGTAGTGTAATGTAGTGTAGTGTAATGTAATGTAGTGTAATATAATGTAGTGTAATGTAGTGTAATGTAGTGTAGTGTAATGTAGTGTAATATAATGTAGTGTAATGTAGTGTAGTGTAATGTAGTGTAATGTAGTGTAGTGTAATGTAGTGTAATATAATGTAGTGTAATGTAGTGTAGTGTAATGTAGTGTAATATAATGTAGTGTAATGTAGTGTAGTGTAGTGTAATGTAGTGTAATGTAGTGTAGTGTAATGTAATGTAGTGTAATGTAGTGTAATGGATTTGTGCATTAATGGACAGTTTGGACAGTCAGACTCTTCTGTAGGAGCAGGTGATGTTCAGTGTATGTACTCAGAATAAACCAATACATAATAAATGTATAACCTGTTTGTTTATGTAAAGTAATATATATATATATATATATATATATATATATATATATATATATGTATGTATATATGTGTATGTATGTATGTATGTATGTATATTCGTTAGAAATAAAACTGCAGTACAGCTTAATTAAATTGATTTGAACTAAAGATCAGACACCGGTGATGTAACAATGCGAGTCTTTTCTATATTTGGTGTTATTCTGACCCTCTCGTGGCCAACAGCTGGAACTGCACCGAGCGGGATTTGCTGCTTCTCGTGTTTCTGTACCTGGAGCTGCAGGTTTGTGTGTGTAAGTTCCTCTGCCTTCTTTTCCAGTGACGTCACCCAGATCTTCCTCTTCTGCCTGCAGCGTGACGCTGCCGCTCTGTTCCTTTCCAGAAACTTGCGCCTGCGGTCGTCTGGATCTGCTTCTGCTGTCCGTCTGCGTTTCCCTCCACTTGTCTGGGAAGGAGATTCTGCACATGCGGTGTTTTTAGGAACTGGTGACATCTGAAAAAAAAATAACCAAAAAAACCAACAGTCTTAAAAATCATGGAAGTCAAATGAGTATTCCAGAAAAAGCACTGAATAGAGAGCGGTGCCTGGGGTGCAGGGCTTGGCTGGTGCGGCAGGTGTTGCGCCGGAGCTGAGTGCAGATGTGCAGGGGGCGAATGGTGAGTACAGCTGGGCGGGGAATCCACTTGACTTTGATGCTGATGGGTGTGTCTCTGCTGCTGATAGGGCTGATGCGTCAGTGGGGGCCCCAACCTCATCTGCTGTGTTGACATCATCTCCATCATGTGACCCATGGGGTTCTGGTTGCCTTTGGAAGCCAGTGGGTGAGTCTGGCATGACATGATCTTTGCCCTCTGATGGATCATGAGTGAGAATAGATTATTGTTGAAGATACAGCAGATACAGTGTGATGCCACATGAGTATCAGTTATGCAGTTATTATGTGTCTGAAAAGTATGTACACACCTGACCATCACACCCACATGTCCTTCTCATTGCAGATTAATTCCCTCTGTATTTACATCTCCACTCTTCTGTCCACTAGATTTTGGGGCATGGCTTTAAGGATTTAAGAAAATTTTTACTTTTTTATTTATTTAATTTCTTTTTTCTTCAAGTGTAACTGGAAGCTTCTGAACTTCCAAACAAACAAACTCCTTGTAAGTGCAAACACACCTGGCAATAAAGCTCTTTCTGATTCTGATTAGTGATCATTCACCTATTAGTGAGATTAGACACTGATGTCTTCATGGAGCTCGTTTGTGGTAACAATTTGGTGAATAACCTTATATATAGTCAGGGGTGCACATAGTTTTACTCATACTGTACCGGTTATGGGTGTGAATCTCCATATGGTTAGTTTCCCCATGACGTTAGCATGGAGAGTATTGTGACGTGCAGTACCTGGGGTGTGGAGCAGGATCTGGAGTGAGCAGGTCCTAGAAGGTCAGGTATGTTGTCGTCCACTGGTAACTGCGTGTTCATCTGATATACCAGTGAGAAGAAAGTAGTACACAGTGTTAAATGATGGTGTGCATCTGAGAGAGAAGTGTGTGTGATGTCATTTGTGTTAAATATGAAGTGGAGCTAGAATAACACTCACCCGCATAGGGGGCGCTGCCTGCAGGGCGCATGCTGCAGGGAGACGCTGTTGGGGGTGAAGACAACTGGCTTCTATCCTACAATCAGTGAGACTGTGGATAGAATTAGCAGTGAAACACAAAAACATGTCTATGTATATTTATATCTAAATATTATGTGTGTGTGTGTGTGTGTGTGTGTGTGTGTGTGTGTGCAGTAGTACTCACTGTGTGTTGGTGGTGCTGTGGGTGCTGTGTCGTACCAGAGAGCAATGAGATGAACACTGAGAGGTGTGTGTGTGGAGATGAGTTGTGGGAAAGTGAGCCACGGCACAGTGCTGCTGCTGCTGCTGCTGCTGCTGCTGCTGGGATTCATGCTGCTCACTGCAAGTGTCTCCTGATGAGCCCTGGACTGAAAAGTTCTAGCAGGAAATATTTATAGAAAAACTATAAATGATGTTCGAAGCACCATAACAATCTAATTTACATCAGCAGGTGTGTTTGTGTGTGTGTTCAGAGGGCCTTACAAAATCGTCTCCTTCTATTATTGTATTTCAGGACATTACACAAACGTGTTTAAATCACAGTGGCTTTCCTGTGTCTGACAGCAGAGGGTGCACTTCCTGTTTCCGACAATAAAGGGTGCGCTTCCTGTGTCCAGCTGTAATGGGTGCACATCTTGAGTCTGACAGTAGAGGGTGCATTTCCTGTGACAGATCATGGAGGGTGCACTCCTCATGTCGGACAGTAGAGGGTGCACTTCCTGTATCTGACACAAGATGGTGCACTTCCTGTGTCGGACAGTTTTGCAGGTGTGTATGTAGATAATGAGGTAGCAGTTAGCTAGTCTGAGTGGGACGGCCCAGTGTGATAAGGGGGGAGCTAATTTGAGTTGGTGAACTGTAGATCAGACACGTGTAGCAGTTCGTCAGTGTGTGTCAGTGTCGTGTTTCTACACGTCTCCTACCTGTGGCGTTTCCTCTTCGTCTGATGCCTGAGTAAGCTCCAGGTCACTAAAGAGTCCGACCTCCTCACAGTTCCTCAGGAAACGCGTTGGAGTCGGAGTCTGATCTAAAGATCAGCACACGGTACAGTTACATGCACATGCACACACAAGACACTGGGAGGAGACACTACTGACTGCACTAAAGCCGATGGAAGATGAAGGAATCTAAAATGCTGTGGCTGTTTTTTTATTTGTGAAAAAATAATGTGATGGTGAATCATAAAAATCCTAAAAACTCCAGAGCTGTGAAGACGTTTATAAGAAAAAGTAAACACATGGACACGTGTGGTCTCATCACTCATACTGATGGTACTTTGAGGTATCAAGTCGTCCTTCTGCATTTGGCTAAGATTTCATCGACGTCTCTCTCTGGCAGTGCACCTTGGACAGGACTTTCTGGACTATCTAATCCAGCCCTGGCAGTCTGCGTGCAGGAAACTCAAGAGGTCATGTGAATAGTGCTCAGAGACCTTGTGGGAGTATGTGGTGGAATGCCATGGTCTTTCATTTGACAGTGCTAAACATCATGATAGTCACTCCTGGCTGAGACATCCTGAGACATCCACGAGGCTTTCTGTCCAATTACATCTCCACATTTTCACATTCTCCACTTATTTAAGCTATAATCATTTTTTGCAGATGTTCTATATTTCAGAAGACTGGTCATGGATGTGAAAGTCATTGAACGCAGCAAATTTCTAAAAAGTGTGTGCAAAAAGAATAAATACCTCCACATGCCATGAGTAAATCATTGTAACAGTGCCATCTACTGGCTCATGTATCAAACTTACATGTTCCTGCTACAGAGCTCGTCCCAGTAACACCACACTACACTACAGTCCTGTTCCTTTTGTTTCTATGGTAGAAGAACATCCATATGTCTCTCGAACACCATAAGTGTCTTCGACACTTTTCACAGAGACTGTATACTGCTATAGGTATTGGCACACCTGACTTTTCTAGCCACATGTGGCTCTTCCCCAAACTGTTACACAAAGTTGGAGACACACAATTGTACAGAAAGTCAAACCTGATTCAGCATGACACCAAACCAAACTGTTTCTGAATGGATTTTTGCTGTCACCATTTGTTCAAGTTGATCTTTACTAATATTGTTATAAAATATTATAATTGTTATAAGTATTATTTAATAACTTTTTTCTCGTGTTGTTGATGTTAATGGGAACAGTGTGTAAGGACGTGTCCTACCTGACAGTGTGTTGTCACACTTGATGGAGGAGAATTTGAGGGTCATCTCATGCTTGTGTCTGTGTATGATCAGATGATCTTCTCTGTAGAAGCGCTACAGACATCAACACAGAAAGGTGAAATGCTAATACACACCTGTACAGCTGTAACACACTGATATAGCTAGAGGTACAGATAGAGGTAGAGGTACAGGTAGAGGTGTAAGTAAAGGTAGAGGTACAGGTAGAGGTACAGGTAGAGGTACAGGTAGAGGTGTAAGTACAGGTAGAGGTACAGGTAGTGGTGTAGGTACAGGTAGAGGTACAGGTAGTGGTACAGGTAGAGGTGTAGGTAGAGGTAGAGGTACAGTTAGAGGTGTGGGTAGAGGTACAGGTAGTGGTGTAGGTAGAGTTAGAGGTACAGGTAGAGGTACAGGTAGTGGTGTAGGTAGAGGTACAGGTAGAGGTACAGGTAGAGGTATAGGTAGAGGTACAGGTGGTGGTGTAGGTAGAGTTAGAGGTACAGGTAAAGGTACAGGTAGAGGTGTAGGTTCAGATAGAGGTACAGGTAAAGGTGTAAGTAAAGGTAGAGGTACAGGTAGAGATACAGGTAGAGGTACAGATAGAGGTACATGTAGAGGTGTAAGTACAGGTAGAGGTACAGGTAGTGGTGTAGGTAGAGGTACAGGTAGTGGTACAGGTAGTGGTGTAGGTAGAGGTAGAGGTACAGTTAGAGGTGTGGGTAGAGGTACAGGTAGTGGTGTAGGTAGAGTTAGAGGTACAGGTAGAGGTACAGGTAGTGGTGTAGGTAGAGGTACAGGTAGAGGTACAGGTAGAGGTATAGGTAGAGGTAGAGGTGGTGGTGTAGGTAGAGTTAGAGGTACAGGTAGAGGTACAGGTAGAGGTGTAGGTTCAGGTAGAGGTACAGGTAGAGGTGTAGGTAGAGTTAGAGGTACAGATAGAGTTACAGGTAGTGGTAAAGGTACATGTAGAGGTACAGGTAAAGGTAGAGGTACAGGTGTAGGTGTAGGTAGAGTTAGAGGTACAGTTAGAGGTACAGGTAGAGGTGTAGGTACAGGTAGTGGTACAGGTAGTGGTGTAGGTAGAGGTACAGGTAGAGGTATAGGTAGAGGTACAGGTGTAGGTGTAGGTAGAGTTAGAGGTACAGGTAGAGGTACAGGTAGAGGTGTAGGTACAGGTAGAGGTACAGGTAGAGGTGTAGGTAGAGTTAGAGGTACAGGTAAAGGTGTAGGTACAGGTAGAGTTACAGGTAGAGGTACAGGTAGAGGTACAGGTAGTGGTAGCGGTACAGGTAGAGGTACAGTTAGAGGTACAGGTAGAAGTGTAGGTACAGGTAGAGGTACAGGTAGAGGTGTAGGTAGAGTTAGAGGTACATGTAGAGGTACAGGTAGTGGAAGCGGTACAGGTAGAGGTACAGTTAGAGGTACAGGTAGAGGTGTAGGTACAGGTAGAGGTACAGGTAGAGGTACAGGTAGAGGTACAGGTAGAGTTAGAGGTGCATGTAGAGGTACAGGTAGAGGTACAGGTAGTGGTGTAGGTAGAGTTAGAGGTACAGGTAGAGTTACAGGTAGTGGTGTAGGTAGAGTTATAGGTACATGTAGAGGTACAGGTAGAGGTGTAGGTAGAGTTAGAGGTACAGGTAGAGTTACAGGTAGTGGTGTAGGTAGAGTTAAAGGTACATGTAGAGGTACAGGTAAAGGTAGAGGTACAGGTGTAGGTAGAGTTAGAGGTACAGGTAGAGTTACAGGTAGTGGTATAGGTAGAGTTAGAGGTACAGTTAGAGGTGTGGGTACAGGTAGTGGTACAGGTAGTGGTGTAGGTAGAGTTAGAGGTACAGGTAAAGTTACAGGTATTGGTGTAGGTAGAGTTAGAGGTGCAGGTAGAGGTGTGGGTACAGGTAGTGGTACAGGTATTGGTGTAGGTAGAGTTAGAAGTGCAGGTAGCGGTACAGGTAGAGGTGTGGGTAAAGGTAGTGGTACAGGTAGTGGTGTAGGTAGAGGTACAGGTAGAGGTGTGGGTACAGGTAGAGGTGGAGGTAGTGGTGTAGGTAGAGGTAGAGGTATAGGTACAGGTAGAGGTGTGGGTACAGGTAGTGGTGTAGGTTTAGTTAGAGGTGCAGGTAAAGGTACAGGTAGAGGTGTGGGTACAGGTAGTGGTACTTGTAGTGGTGTAGGTAGAGGTAGAGGGAAGACTCACCTGAGTGCATCCGGGTGCAGTGCATACATATGGCCCCTCCTGATCACAGTTCATCACTGTGGCCGTGAAGAGCCTACACACGCACACGCACACAAACACACACACACACGCAGACACACACACACAGACACACACACAGACACACACACACAGAGTTAGAATAGACACAGTGGTGTGTAATAAAGTGTCATGTGCAGTAGCTGGTGGAGCTCACAGGGTTCCTGAGACACACACTGTGAGAGATCCATGTGGTGGTGTTTGTTGTTACGTGTGTGTGTGTGTGTGTGTGTGTGTGTGTGTGTGTGTGTGTGTATGTGTGTGTGTGTGTGCTCTATTAGCAATCTGTCATCAATCTGTCTCAAACACACACACACACACACACACACACACACACACACACACACAGAAGCAGACTAATCCCTGAACCTACTCATTCTCTCTCTCTCTCTCTCTCTCTCTCTCTCTCTCTCTCTCTCTCTCTCTCTCTCTTTCTCTTTTTCTCTATCACTCTGTTTCCCTAGCTCTTCCTTGCTATCTCTCTCTCTCTCTCTCTCTCTCTCTCTCTCTCTCTCTCTCTCTTCTCTCTCTCTCTCTCTCTCTCTCTCTCTCTCTCTCTCTCTCTCTCTCTCTCTCTCTCTCACTCTCTCTCTTTTTCTCTCTATCACTCTCTCTCCCTTCCTTTTTCAATCACCCTCCTCTATATCACTCTCTTCCCCTCCCTCTCTCTATAACTCTCTCCCTCCCTTCCTCCCTCAATCACTCTCTCTCCCTCCTTCTATCTATCTCTATTTCACTCTCTATATCACTCTCTCTCTCCCTCCCTTTGTCTATTACTCTCTCCCTCCCTCTCTCCCTCCCTCTCTCCTTCCCTCTCTCCTTCTCTCTCTCTGACTCATCTAAGTCGTGACATGTGTACAGTATATATATCCTACACTACTCAACAAGTCGCTGTTTTTATTCATTATTTCCTTTTTCAGTTCCTTCGCTGGGGTCATGACGTCATCACCGAGAGCTGATTAAAGTGACGTGCTGAACTGACCCGCGGAGTGACGTCATGCCAACAGACACGACTTCCAGTGCGGTGTATTGACCTGAAATCTGGTGCGACTCGTGGAGCCTGAAAGTTCTATGAAACACGTGAAGCGCTGATGTGATGACGAAACACACACACACACACACACACACACACACACACACACACACACACACACACACACACACACACACCGCGTCTGTGAGAAGAGACCTCAGGATCACCTGAACCCAGTGCCTGGTGTACGGTGGAGTTTATTAAAGGACAGACTTTAAACTAGCACACGGCCACAAGCTCTGTGTGTATGTGTGTGTGTGTGTGTGTGTGTGTGTGTGTGTGTGTTTGAGAAAGAGACATGCTGTCACAGGTCTTCAAATAGATTCTGAACCCTGTTCATCAGCGGACACACTCTCACTCTCACACACGCGCTTTCCTCACACACACACACACACACACACACACACACACACACCTGACTGTAAGAGTGACAGAAGTAAAGGTAACTTACCTGAAGGCAGACCGACACGAGTCACGCTCCTCGCGCTAACCCCGCGCGCGCCGGACTGAAGCACGATTACACCATGGTCTATTTACAGAGGCATTACATCACCCCGCGGTGACGTCACGCCGGGATTCCTGAACTTCTAAATCATTGCGCCCCGGTCTTTTAGGAAGTGCTGGGCGGGGTTTTGTGCCTTAAGCTCCGCCTACTCGGAGAACGGAGACACGCATTGGCTCAGAGGGTCGGGGTCTGAGCCAGGAGGGGGCGTGGCTTCATGACACTGCTGCGCAAACAGCTGCGTGGATGCGTGCGCGGGACAGTGCCTAGTCCTCGTGCCCGCGCGCCGTGCGCGTGCCTGTCTGAAAGACTACAGACTGTTTCCATCTGCTTATCAATCTTATTATTATTATTATTATTATTATTATTATTATTATTATTATTATTATTATTATTATTATCATTATTATTATTATATATAATATATATGATATAAAATATAATATGAAATATAAATTTAATAATATTGTTATTATTATTGTTAGTAGTAGAATTAGTAGTATTACATTTATAAAAATAGATGTTGAGTGTTAAAAGTTAACAATATGAACATTGATCATTCTCAAAAAGATGTTTTACAATAAAACTGCCTACTAACTGTCACTCATGTGTAAAGGGGTGGGTTATGTTTACATGTAGTTATCGTGATGATCTACTTACTTAAAAAAAACAATTCAATTCAGCCAATTCAATTCAATTGTTTTTGCATAGCACATTTTACAATGGACATCTTAAAGCATATATCTTTACACATATAGAGCGGTAATGAGGTCACATAAAATAATGTGAGAGAGTTTTTTGCTTATAAGTTAGTTCCTTATAATTGTTTATCCCTGGTGAGCGAGCCAGTGGTGACTGTGGCAAGAAAAAACTCCTTGTGATGGTCTGAGGAAGAAACCATGGTCTTCAAAGTTTCTGAGTTGCTCAGCGGCTCCATGGATATTGGGCATGGATTTGGAAATATCCCCAGCTGCACAGAGTGGTCTCAATTTAGAAGATCTCCATCCAGAGGTAATGAGAGGAAAGTGAGAGAGAGTAGAGGGGTGAAAGAAAAAGAGAAAATAATGATTGAGATGCATTTTCATTGTTAAAGGGTTTAAGGAAACTGTACAGTGTGATCAGGGTGTAAGTAGGGGCTCAGTAGAGGAAAGATCTAAGATCTAAGCAAGACCTACTGACAAAAAAGGCAAGACTAAATATATACGTTTTCAGCCTCAACTTGAACACTGAGACTGTGTCTGAGTCACGAACACTGATAGGAAGGTTGTTCCATAACTGAGGGGTTTGTAAGAGGAACATTTGCCCCCTGCTGTAGTCTTCATTATTTGAGGTACCAACAAATAGCCTGCACTTTTTGATCTAAGTAGGCGTGGAGGATCATACTGGTAAAGAAGTTCACTCAGATACTGTGGCGCGAGATCGTTAAGTGCTTTATACGTTAGTAGTAGTATTTTATAATCAATGCGAGATTTGATTGGGAGCAGTGTAGATTGATTAATACAGGGGTGATGTGGTCATATTTCCTAGATCTAGTGAGGACTCTTGCTGCTGCATTCTAAACTAACTGAAGCTTATTTCTGCACCTACTCGCACACCCAGACAGTAAAGCGTTACAGTAGTCTAATCTAGAAGTAACAAAAGCATGAACTAGTTTTTCTGCATCCTGTAACATCATATTTCTATATTTAGCAATATTTCTAAGGTGAAAGAAGGCGATCCTGGTGATATTATTCATGTGAGCCTTAAAGGAAAGACTCGAGTCAATAATCACACCAAGGTCTTTGACTGCTGTACAAACTGAGACAGAAACTTCATTAAGAGACAGCAAGGAAAGGAGAAGTGTAGGAGAGTGGAGGTTTGGATGGGCAATTTAAATGTTGGTACTTTGACACTATGACTGGTAAAGGGAGAGAGTTAGCTGATATGATGAAGAGGAGAAAGGTAGATATGTTGTGTGTTCAGGAGACGAAGTGGAAAGGGAGTAAGGCAGGAACATTGGAGGTGGGTTTAAACTGTTCTATCATGGTGTGGATAGAAAGAGAAATGGTGTAGGGGGGATTCTGAAGGAAGAGTACAGTAAGAGTGTAGTGGAGGTGAAGAGAGTTTCTGACATGTTTATGAACGTGAAGCTGGAAGTTGAAGGGGTGATGATAAATATCACATTTACCCTAACCCTAACCCTAACCCCTTCAACTTCCAGCTTTACGTTCAGTGCTTATGCTCTAGAAGTGGGTTGTGAGATTCAGGAAAAGGAACAATTTTGGAGTGAATTAGATGAAGTAGTAGAAGGTGAACCTAGGAATAAAAGATTGGTGATTGGGGCAGATTTTAATGGGCATGTAGGTGAAGGGAACAGAGGTGATAAGGAGGTGATGGGTAGGTATGGCTTTAAGGAGAGGAATGGAAAGGATGGAAATGGTAGTGGTGAATACATATTTTGAGAAGAAGGAGGATCATAGGGTGACGTATAAAAGTGGAGGAAGGTGCACACAGGTGGACTATGTTCTATGTAGGAGATGCAACCTGAAGGAGATTGGAGAGTGTAAGGTGTTGGCAGGGGACAGTGTAGTGGTCTGTAGGATGGTTTCGGAGGTGAAGAATAAGAGGAGAAAAGTGAAGACTGAAAGAAGAATAAGATGGTGGAAAGTGAAGGAGGAAGACTGTAGTGAGAGGTTCAGGGAAGAGGTCACATTGGCTCAGTGGTGGTGAATTGGCCAGGCAGAGGGACCGAGCTGGGAAGGATGTGCTGCAAATTAGAGCAATAAAGGATGGAGATGGAAAAGTGTTGACTAGTGAGTATTTTG
Source organism: Silurus aristotelis (assembly GCF_946808225.1). NCBI lineage: Eukaryota > Metazoa > Chordata > Actinopteri > Siluriformes > Siluridae > Silurus > Silurus aristotelis. The sequence goes on from NC_139594.1 coordinate 20,379,080, forward strand.
AGAAGCTGATGAATGAATAAAATGAGAGAAGGAGAGATTGTTGGATAATGTGGAGATGATAAAGCAGGAAGTGAATAGGATTAATAAGGAGGAAGTGAGAACAGCAATTAAGAGGACGAAGAGTGGAAAGTCGAATTGACCAGATGACATACCAGTAGAAGTGTGGAGATGTTTAGGAGAGATGGCAGTGGAGTTTTTAACCAGATAATTGAGCAAAATTTTGGAAGATCTTTAATGTTGTATGGTTTAGAGATTGAGTAAAAGACAGGAGGTGGAGTTGGAGCTAGCAGAGCTGAAGATGTTGAGAATTTCATTGAGAGTGACGATGATGGACACGATTAGAAACAAGTTTATTAGAGGAACAGCACATGTAGGACATTTTGGAAACAAGGAGAGGGAGGTGTGATTTAAATGGTTTGGACATGTGCAGAGGAGGGACATGGGGTATATCGGTAGGAGAATGCTGAGGATGGAGCCACCAGGAAGGAGGAAAAGAGGAAGACCAAGGAGGACGTTTATGGATGTGGTGAGGGAAGACATGGAAATTGGGCTACTGTTGGCCAAAGGAGGAAAAGGAGAGGGGGAAGATAAATGAGGTAAGAAAAGTCATGCCGGTAGTTGGTAGAGTATGGAGACAGATGATCTGCTGTAGCGACCCCTATTGGGAGCAGCTAAAAGAAGGAGACATAGGAGCTGTGAGCAGAACTGCTGTGCTACAACCTTTTCTGAAATTCTGGAGATAAAGGGAATGTTTGATATTGACTTATAGTTGGGAATGACCTGTTTTTAGCTTCAGACCAAGGCTACATCTCTCTGTAACTAGATCTTACTGCTGCAGTCACTGCAGCAGTAACACTATAGATTATGACTTTCTCCTGGATCGCTTACAGAATAACATCAGCATTCAGGGACAGGCATTAAGCTGGTTTAAATCCTACCTGTCTGATCGTTAACATTTTGTAGTTTTAAGTGGAGAGCTATCCATGTTTATCCAAGTTCAATATGGGGTGCCACAAGGTTCAGTTCTAGGACCCCTGCTTTTCACAATATACATGTTTCCCTTGGAAAATATTATTAGAAAGCATGGGATCAGCTTCCACTGTTATGCAGATGAAATCCAATCTCATATATATCTCATAAAAACCAGATGAAACATCTCAATTGACCAGGTTAACTGGAACACAGAAGCTCCAGCATTTCAACCTGCATTTAGAAGGATGTTCTGTAACTACTAGTTTAACAGTGATAGACCTGGGAGTTATTTTAGACACCAACTTGTCTTTTAAAAATCATATCACATAATCATATTACAAATACAGGCTTCTTCCACCTTAGAAATATTGCTAAGAAACATGTTATCTATATCTGATGCAGAGAAGCTCGTCCATGCGTTCACGACCTCCAGACTGGACAATTGGAATGCATTACTAGGTGGATGTCCTACATCATTGATAAACAAGCTACAGTTAGTCCAGAATGCAGCAGTCAGAGTTCTCACAAGGTCGAGAAAATATGATCATATAACCCCAATCTTCTCATCCCTACACTGGCTACCTGTCAAGTTACAAATCCACTACAAACTACTGCTTTTTACCTACAAAACACTAAATGGTTTATATCCCATGTATCTCTCCACTCTTGTAACACGTTACAATCCATCACACTCCTTCAGATTTCAAAACTCTGGACTTCTAGTAGTTCCTAGAATAGCAAAGTCCACTAAAGATGGTAGAACATTCTCACATTTAGCTCCTAAACTTTGGAATAGTGTTTCTGACAGTGTTCGGGGCTCAGACACACTCTCTCAGTTTAAGTGTAGATTAAAGACGTATCTTTTTAGCGAGTCAAAAACCATGTGCTCCAGAACATCTGATCACCTGCACATTATCAACTTGTGCTGTTAATATCATGAACAGCAGCTACACTAATTTCTCTCCACTGCATAATTTTCTCTCCCCATCCCGAGGCTTCCTCAGGTTGCTCCAGCCACAGTCACATCCCACCTCATGAAGATTGTGGACCTTTAAAGAAGTAGATGCCGCAACCATCCCAAACCATCTAGAGACGTACCAGCGGCATTTTGATTCCACTTTATTTAGAGTTTGAACATTGGCCCTCTTTGAGTGTTTAAAGGCTCTGGCATGGAGGATCTGTGATGATCTCTGATGTTGAGCTATTTTATTTATTTTGCTCAGTAGCTCCTGGTTCCAAAACATCAACTGACTGTATAAGACTGTAGAATGAATCATAATCACACACTCCAGTGCTCATGTTCTCACTCGCCAGTGTTCTGTATTGTTAAACAATTTGTAATCACACTCTTGATGTCACCCCAATGAGGATGAGGTTCCTTTTTTGAGTCTGGTTCCTCTCAAGGTTTCTTCCTCACAACATTTAAGAGATTTTTTTCCTTTACCACAGTTGCCCCAGTCTTCATCATCAGGGGTAAATGCACATCGTTCATTTTCATTCTAAAATTCTGTAAAGCTGCTTTGAGACAATGTCCGCTGTGAAAAACACTATAGAAATAAACTTGAACTTGAAACCTGACAGGGTAAAGTTCAGGTTTTTTAATTAGGGAGATGATAACTGGCAGTTTGAAAGATTTAGGTACATAACCAGTGCTAATTAAAGTTTATTATATTTAGAACAAGTTTAAGTACTTCTGGTTGAGGAAAAATGTAGGTAAAGGAAGACCAATCAGCTTTCGGCAGGTGTTTCACAAGGTTCATAATGAGCACCCAAGAAACAGAAATAAAACAATTTAATTACTTCAGGAATCCATCCAGTAAATCTTATTATTCATGATTCTTTACTAACCTTTACCAGTTATATTAAGTTTTATGGCTCTGTGAAAAACCTTTAACATCTAAGAAAACTTTTATTGTACAAAATATTTTTTATTTTAATGGAAAAATGTTCTTTATGGCAATAAGAAAATGGTTCTCCTATGACATTTATTGGTTTTAGCACGTTTATGTTTAATATGATGTTATTTTAAAGTATGAATGGGTTATTAATAGGGTGGTCAAGAGCGTTTAGAAGAACCAGAAAAGGTGCTTTATAGCACTTATAAAAAAAAATATATATATATATATATATATATATATATATATATATATATATATATATTTTAAGAACTATGGGGGTTTGCTGTGAAACTAAAAATAGTTCTTCTATGTCATTACTGTGAAAACCTGTGTTTTAAATTTGAAAGCCATAAAAAGTGTCTTTTGGAGTATTTAACTTCCCCCACTCCAATTTAGACCATTTTCCCAAGATGTTTATCCAAATGTGCATACAGTCCTGGGATTTGGGAAAATCTTCACAAATGCTGTGTGAAGTTACTACAGTCTCAATAACTTCCCTGCTGAAGCTAAAAACATTCAAGGTATGACCTTGTCTTCTACATCAGCACAACACTGAATACAGATTCTCAGCAACACTGCAAAAATGTCCAAATGTTTATGTCCAGATGTTTTCCTCCCTCGACTGTAAATGGAATGATGTTTGTGTCCTGTCTGCTATCTCTCAGCCTGTCCTGAGAAAATGCCCAGGTTTTACTGTGTAGATCTGAGCTCTATATGGAAACGAGGGAGGGAGGAGGTACATGTGGTCATGGCACTGCTGATTCAGACTAACACAGCTCTTTTGTGGTTAGTGCCAAGATTTGAGAGAGAGAGAGAGAGAGAGAGAGAGAGAGAGAGAGAGAGAGAGAGAGAGAGAGAGAGAGAAGCTCAGAAACAAGGAACCCTAAATGAAAACACAAGGTGGTGACTCATCTCGAGTCTACTCTAATACACTAGTAGCTGTTCCTCAGCAACTCCACAAAACAGGAAGGAGTAATGATGTCATCACATCAAGTCCGGTCTGTGTCTCCTCCTATATCTGACTCATTCACAAACACATGCACTGTAGCACTGATGTTGTTTAGGACATCATACACAAGTAGCTGATCTTTATCTCCATGTTTAAACTCTATGTAACAAGTCTGAAGGAAGTCCCTGATTAACCTGATAACAAGAATACCACACTGAATATCTCACCCTGACTTATCTCACCTC
>NC_139594.1:20388143-20478143 GCF_946808225.1 Silurus aristotelis
AGTGTAATGTAATGTAGTGTAGTGTGGTGTAGTGTAGTGTCCAGTTGTAGTGTAGTGTAGTGTAATGTAGTATAATGTAGTGTAGTGTAATTTAGTGTTGTTTAGTGTAGTGCAATGTAGTGTAATGTAGTGTAGTGTAATATAATGTAGTGTAGTGTAATTTAGTGTTGTTTAGTGTAGTGCAATGTAGTGTAATGTAGTGTAGTGTAATATAATGTAGTGTAGTGTAGTGTAGTGTAAAATAATGTAGTGTAGTTTAGTGTAGTGTAATGTAGTGTAGTGTAATATAATGTAATGTAGTGTAGTGTAGTGTAGTGTAATATAATGTAATGTAGTGTAGTGTAATGTAGTGTAGTGTAGTGTAATGTGATGTAGTGTAGTGTAATGTAGTGTGATGTAGTGTAGTGTAATATAATGTAATGTAGTGTAGTGTAGTGTAGTGTAGTGTAGTGTAGTGTAGTGTAGTGTAATATAATGTAATGTAGTGTAGTGTAATGTAGTGTAGTGTAGTGTAATGTGATGTAGTGTAGTGTAATGTAGTGTGATGTAGTGTAGTGTAGTGTAGTGTAGTGTAATGTGATGTAATGTAGTGTAGTGTAATGTAGTGTAGTGTAGTGTAATGTGATGTAGTTTAGTGTAGTGTAATGTAGTGTAGTGTAGTGTAGTCTAGTGTAGTGTAATTTAGTGTAGTGTAGTGTAATGTAATGTAGTGTAGTGTAGTGTAGTTTAGTGTAGTGTAGTGTAATGTAGTGTAGTGTAGTGTAATGTGATGTAGTGTAGTGTAATGTAGTGTAATGTAGTGTAGTGTAGTGTAATGTAGTGTAGTGTAGTGTAATGTGATGTAGTTTAGTGTAGTGTAATGTAGTGTAGTGTAGTGTAGTGTAGTCTAGTGTAGTGTAGTGTAATGTAGTGTAGTGTTATGTAATGTAGTGTAGTGTAGTTTAGTGTTGTGTAGTGTAGTGTAATGTAGTGTAGTGTAGTGTAATGTGATGTAGTTTAGTGTAGTGTAATGTAGTGTAGTGTAATGTAGTGTAATGTAGTGTAGTGTAGTGTAGTGTAATGTGATGTAGTTTAGTGTACTGTAATGTAGTGTAGTGTAATGAAGTGTAATGTAGTGTAGTGTAGTGTAGTGTAGTGTCGTATAATGTCATTACATTATACTACATTAACCAATATTAAACTACACTACACTACACTTCTTTGCACTACACTACATTACACTACATTATATTACACTACACTACATTACACAACACTACACTTCACTACATTACACTACATTATATTACACTATATTACACTACATTACACAACACTACACTACATTACACTACACTTCTTTGCACTACAATTCATTACACTATACTATATTACACTACATTATACTACATTACACTTCATTACACAACACTACACTACATTACACTACACTACACTACAATATACTACACTACAATATACTACACTACAATACACTACACTACAATATACTACACTACAATATACTACACTACACTACAATATACTACACTAAACTACACTACAATATACTACACTACAATACACTACACTACACTACAATATACTACACTACAATATACTACACTACAATACACTACACTACAATATACTACACTAAACTACACTACAATATACTACACTACACTACAATACACTACACTACAATATACTACACTACACTACAATATACTACACTACACTACAATATACTACACTACAATATACTACACTACACTACAATATACTACACTAAACTACACTACAATATACTACACTAAACTAGACTACAATATACTAAACTATACTACAATATACTACACTACACTACAATATACTACACTAAACTACTCTACAATATACTACACTACACTACAATATACTACAATATACTACACTAAACTACACTACAATATACTACACTACACTACAATATACTACACTAAAATATACTGCACTAAACTGCACTACAATATACTACACTACAATACACTACAATACACTACACTACAATATACTACACTAAACTACTCTACAATACACAACACTACAATACACTACACTACACTACAATATACTACACAACACTACAATATACTACACTACACTACAATATACTACACTACACTACAATATACTACACTACACTACACTACACTACAATATACTACACAACACTACAATATACTACACTACAATATAACTACACTACATTACACTACACTATACTACACTACAATACACTACACTACAATATACTACACTAAACTACACTACAATATTCTACACTACAATACACTACACTACAATATACTACACTAAACTACACTACAATATACTACACTAAACTACACTACAATACACTAAACTACACTACAATATACTACACTACAATACACTACAATATACTACACTAAACTAAACTACAATATACTACACTGCACTACAATATACTACACTACAATACACTACAATATACTACACTAAACTACACTACAATATACTACACTACAATATACTACACTACAATACACTACAATATACTACACTAAACTACACTACAATATACTACACTACAATATACTACACTAAACTACACTACACTACACTACAATATACTACACTAAACTACACTACAATATACTGCACTACACTACAATATACTACACTAAACTACACTACAATACACTAAACTACACTACAATATACTACACTACAATACACTACAATATACTACACTAAACTAAACTACAATATACTACACTACACTACAATATACTACACTACAATACACTACAATATACTACACTAAACTACACTACAATATACTACACTACAATATACTACACTACAATATACTAAACTACACTACACTACAATATACTACACTAAACTACACTACAATATACTGCACTACACTACAATATACTACACTACAATAAACTACACTACAATATACTGCACTACACTACAATATACTACACTACACTACACTACACTACAATACACTACAATATACTACACTAAACTACACTACAATATACTACACTACACTAAACTACACTACAATATACTACACTACAATACACTACACTACAATTTACTACACTAAACTACCCTACAATATACTACACTACACTACAATATACTACACTAAACTTCACTACAATATACTACACTAAACTACACTACAATATACTACACTACAATACACTACAATACACTACACTACAATATACTACACTACAATACATTACTCTACACTACAATATACTACACTACAATATACTACACTACACTACACTACAATATACTACACTACACTACAATATACTTCACTACACTACACTATACTACAATATACTACACTACACTACACTACAATATACTACACTACACTACAATATACTACACTACACTAAACTACACTACAATGTACTGCACTATAATACAATATACTACACTACACTACAATACACTACAATATACTACACTAAACTACACTACAATATACTACACTACACTAAACTACACTACAATATACTACACTACAATACACTACACTACAATTTACTACACTAAACTACACTACAATATACTACACTACACTACAATACACTACACTACAATATACTACACTACACTACAATATACTACACTACACTACACTACAATATACTTCACTATACTACAATATACTACACTACACTACAATATACTACACTACACTACACTACACTACAATATACTACACTACACTACACTACAATATACTACACTACACTACACTACACTACAATATACTTCACTATACTACAATATACTACACTACACTACAATATACTACACTACACTACACTACAATATACTACACTAAACTACACTACAATATACTACACTACACTAAACTACACTACAATATACTACACTACAATACACTACACTACAATTTACTACACTAAACTACACTACAATATACTACACTACACTACAATACACTACACTACAATATACTACACTACACTACACTACAATATACTACACTACACTACACTACAATATACTTCACTATACTACAATATACTACACTACACTACAATATACTACACTACACTACACTACAATATACTACACTACACTAAACTACACTACAATATACTACACTACAATACACTACACTACAATTTACTACACTAAACTACCCTACAATATACTACACTACACTACAATATACTACACTAAACTTCACTACAATATACTACACTAAACTACACTACAATATACTACACTACAATACACTACAATACACTACACTACAATATACTACACTACAATACATTACACTACACTACAATATACTACACTACAATATACTACACTACACTACACTACAATATACTACACTACACTACAATATACTTCACTACACTACACTATACTACAATATACTACACTACACTACACTACAATATACTACACTACACTACAATATACTACACTACACTAAACTACACTACAATGTACTGCACTATAATACAATATACTACACTACACTACAATACACTACAATATACTACACTAAACTACACTACAATATACTACACTACACTAAACTACACTACAATATACTACGCTACAATACACTACACTACAATTTACTACACTAAACTACACTACAATATACTACACTACACTACAATACACTACACTACAATATACTACACTACACTACACTACAATATACTACACTCCACTACACTACAATATACTTCACTATACTACAATATACTACACTACACTACAATATACTACACTACACTACACTACACTACAATATACTACACTACACTACACTACAATATACTACACTACACTACACTACAATATACTTCACTATACTACAATATACTACACTACACTACAATATACTACACTACACTACACTACACTACAATATACCACACTAAACTACACTACAATATACTACACTACACTAAACTACACTACAATATACTACACTACAATACACTACACTACAATTTACTACACTAAACTACACTACAATATACTACACTACACTACAATACACTACATTACAATATACTACACTACACTACACTACAATATACTACACTACACTACACTACAATATACTTCACTATACTACAATATACTACACTACACTACAATATACTACACTACACTACACTACACTACAATATACTACACTACACTACACTACAATATACTACACTACACTACACTACAATATACTTCACTATACTACAATATACTACACTACACTACAATATACTACACTACACTACACTACAATATACTACACTACACTATACTACAATATACTACACTACACTACACTACAATATACTACACTAAAATATACTACACTACACTACACTAAACTACACTACAATGTACTGCACTATAATACAATATACTACACTACACTACAATACACTACAATATACTACACTAAACTACACTACAATATACTAGACTACACTACAATACACTACACTACAATATACTACACTACACTACAATATACTACACTAAACTACACTACAATATACTACACTACAATACACTAAAATACACTGCACTACAATATACTACACTAAACTACACTACAATATACTACACTACAATACACTACACTACACTACAATATACTACACTACAAGATACTACACTACACTACAATATACTACACTAAACTACACTACAATATACTACACTACACTACAATATACTACACTACACTACAATATACCACACTAAACTACACTACGCTACAATATACTACAATATACTACACTACACTACAATATACTACACAACACTACAATACACTACACTACAATATACTTCACTATATTAAACTATACTACAATATACTACACTACACTACAATATACTACACTAAACTACACTACGCTACAATATACTACAATATACTACACTACACTACAATATACTACACAACACTACAATACACTACACTACAATATACTTCACTATATTAAACTATACTACAATATACTACACTACACTACAATATACTACACTAAACTACAATACACTACACTACACTACAATATACTACACTAAACTACACTACAATATACTACAATATACTACACTACACTACACTATACTATACTACACTACACTACACTACACTACACTATACTTCACTATACTACAATATACTACACTACACTACACTACAATATACTACACTACACTATACTACAATATACTACACTTCAATATACTACACTACAATATACTACACTACACTACAATATACTTCACTATACTACAATATACTACACTACACTACACTACACTACAATATACTACACTACAATATACTTCACTACACTACAATATATTACACTATACTACAATATACTTCACTACACTACAATAGACTACACTACACTACACTACAATATACTACACTACACTACACTACAATATACTACACTACACTACACTACACTACAATATACTACACTACACTACAATATACTTCACTACACTACAATATACTTCACTACACTACAATAGACTACACTACACTACACTACAATATACTACACTACACTACACTACACTACAATATACTACACTACAATATACTACACTACACTACAATATACTACACTAAACTACACTACACTACACTACACTACAATATACTACACTACAATATACTACACTAAACTACACTACACTACAATATACTACACTAAACTACACTACAATATACTACACTACACTACAATACACTACACTAAACTTCACTACAATATACTACACTAAACTACACTACAATATACTACACTACAATACACTACAATACACTACACTACAATATGCTACACTACAATACATTACACTACACTACAATATACTACACTACACTACAATATACTACACTACAATATACTACACTACACTACAATATACTACACTACACTACAATATACTACACTACACTATACTACAATATACTACAATACACTACACTACAATATACTACACTACACTACAATATACTACACTACACTAAACTACACTACAATGTACTGCACTATAATACAATATACTACACTACACTACAATACACTACAATATACTACACTAAACTACACTACAATATACTACACTACACTAAACTACACTACAATATACTACACTACAATACACTACACTACAATTTACTACACTAAACTACCCTACAATATACTACACTACACTACAATATACTACACTAAACTACACTACAATATACTACACTAAACTACACTACAATATACTACACTACAATACACTACACTACAATATACTACACTACAATACATTACACTACACTACAATATACTACACTACACTACAATATACTACACTACAATATACTACACTACACTACAATATACTACACTAAACTACACTACAATATACTACAATATACTACACTACACTACAATATACTACACTACACTACAATACACTACACTGCAATATACTACACTACATTAAACTACACTACAATATACTACACTACACTACAATATACTACACTAAACTACAACACACTACACTACACTACAATATACTACAATATACTACACTACACTACACTACACTACAATACACTACAATATACTACACTACAATATACTACACTACACTACACTACAATTTACTTCACTATACTACAATATACTACACTACACTACAATATACTACACTACACTACACTACACTATACTACAATATACTACACTACACTACACTACAATATACTACACTAAAATATACTACAGTACACTACAATATACTACACTACACTAAACTACACTACAATGTACTGCACTATAATATAATATACTACACTACACTACAATACACTACAATATACTACACTAAACTACACTACAATATACTACACTAATCTACACTACAATATACTACACTACACTACAATATACTAGACTACACTACAATACACTACACTACAATATACTACACTACACTACAATATACTACACTAAACTACACTACAATATACTACACTACAATACACTAAAATACACTACACTACAATATACTACACTAAACTACACTACAATATACTACACTACAATACACTACACTACACTACAATATACTACACTACACTACAATATACTACACTACAAGATACTACACTACACTACAATATACTACACTAAACTACACTACACTACAATATACTACACTACACTACAATATACTACACTACAAGATACTACACTACACTACAATATACTACACTACACTACAATATACTACACTAAACTACACTACGCTACAATATACTACAATATACTTCACTATACTACAATATACTACACAACACTGCACTATACTTCACTATACTACAATATATTACACTATACTAAACTACAATATACTACACTACACTACAATATACTTCACTACACTACAATATACTTCACTACACTACAATAGACTAAACTACACTACACTACAATATACTACACTACACTACAATATACTACACTACACTACAATATACTACACTAAACTACACTACGCTACAATATACTACAATATACTACACTACACTACAATATACTACACAACACTACAATACACTACACTACAAAATACTTCACTATAATAAACTATACTACAATATACTACACTACACTACACTACAATATACTACACTACACTACAATATACTACACTACACTACAATATACTACACTAAACTACACTACGCTACAATATACTTCAATATACTACACAACACTACAATACACTACACTACAATATACTTCACTATATTAAACTATACTACAATATACTACACTACACTACAATATACTACACTAAACTACAATACACTACACTACACTACAATATACTACACTAAACTACACTACAATATACTACAATATACTACACTACACTACACTACACTATACTTCACTATACTACAATATACTACACTACACTACACTACAATATACTACACTACACTATACTACAATATACTACACTACAATATACTACACTACACTACAATATACTTCACTATACTACAATATACTACACTACACTACACTATACTTCACTATACTACAATATATTACACTATACTAAACTACAATATACTACACTACACTACAATATACTTCACTACACTACAATATACTTCACTACACTACAATAGACTACACTACACTACAATATACTACACTACACTACAATATACTACACTACACTACAATATACTACACTAAACTACACTACGCTACAATATACTACAATATACTACACTACACTACAATATACTACACAACACTACAATACACTACACTACAAAATACTTCACTATAATAAACTATACTACAATATACTACACTACACTACACTACAATATACTACACTAAACTACAATACACTACACTACAAGATACTACACTACACTACAATATACTACACTACACTACAATATACTACACTAAACTACACTACGCTACAATATACTTCAATATACTACACAACACTACAATACACTACACTACAATATACTTCACTATATTAAACTATACTACAATATACTACACTACACTACAATATACTACACTAAACTAAACTACAATACACTACACTACACTACAATATACTACACTAAACTACACTACAATATACTACAATATACTACACTACACTACACTATACTTCACTATACTACAATATACTACACTACACTACACTACAATATACTACACTACACTATACTACAATATACTACACTACAATATACTACACTACACTACAATATACTTCACTATACTACAATATACTACACTACACTACACTACACTATACTTCACTATACTACAATATATTACACTATACTAAACTACAATATACTACACTACACTACAATATACTTCACTACACTACAATATACTTCACTACACTACAATAGACTACACTACACTACAATATACTACACTACACTACAATATACTACACTACACTACAATATACTACACTAAACTACACTACGCTACAATATACTACAATATACTACACTACACTACAATATACTACACAACACTACAATACACTACACTACAAAATACTTCACTATAATAAACTATACTACACTACACTACAATATACTACACTAAACTACAATACACTACACTACACTACAATATACTACACTAAACTACACTACAATATACTACAATATACTACACTACACTACACTATACTTCACTATACTACAATATACTACACTACACTACAATATACTACACTACACTATACTACAATATACTACACTACAATATACTACACTACACTACAATATACTTCACTATACTACAATATACTACACTACACTACACTACACTATACTTCACTATACTACAATATATTACACTATACTACACTACAATATACTTCACTATAATAAACTATACTACAATATACTACACTACACTACAATATACTACACTAAACTACAATACACTACACTACACTACAATATACTACACTAAACTACACTACAATATACTACAATATACTACACTACACTACACTATACTTCACTATACTACAATATACTACACTACACTACAATATACTACACTACACTATACTACAATATACTACACTACAATATACTACACTACACTACAATATACTTCACTATACTACAATATACTACACTACACTACACTACACTATACTTCACTATACTACAATATATTACACTATACTACACTACAATATACTACACTACACTACAATATACTTCACTACACTACAATATACTTCACTATACTACAATATACTACACTACACTACACTACACTATACTTCACTATACTACAATATATTACACTATACTACACTACAATATACTACACTACACTACAATATACTTCACTACACTACAATATACTTCACTATACTACAATATACTACACTACACTACACTATACTTCACTATACTACAATATATTACACTATACTACACTACAATATACTACACTACACTACAATATACTTCACTACACTACAATAGACTACACTACACTACACTACAATATACTACACTACACTACAATATACTACACTAAACTACACTTCACTACACTACAATATACTTCACTACACTACAATAGACTACACTACACTACACTACAATATACTACACTACAATATACTACACTACACTACAATATACTACACTACACTACACTACACTACAATATACTACAGTACACTACAATATACTACAGTACACTACAATATACTTCACTACACTACAATATACTTCACTACACTACAATAGACTACACTACACTACACTACAATATACTACACTACACTACACTACACTACAATATACTACACTACAATATACTACACTACACTACAATATACTACACTAAACTACAATACACTACACTACAAGATACTACACTACACTACAATATACTACACTACACTACAATATACTACACTAAACTACACTACGCTACAATATACTTCAATATACTACACAACACTACAATACACTACACTACAATATACTTCACTATATTAAACTATACTACAATATACTACACTACACTACAATATACTACACTAAACTAAACTACAATACACTACACTACACTACAATATACTACACTAAACTACACTACAATATACTACAATATACTACACTACACTACACTATACTTCACTATACTACAATATACTACACTACACTACACTACAATATACTACACTACACTATACTACAATATACTACACTACAATATACTACACTACACTACAATATACTTCACTATACTACAATATACTACACTACACTACACTACACTATACTTCACTATACTACAATATATTACACTATACTAAACTACAATATACTACACTACACTACAATATACTTCACTACACTACAATATACTTCACTACACTACAATAGACTACACTACACTACAATATACTACACTACACTACAATATACTACACTACACTACAATATACTACACTAAACTACACTACGCTACAATATACTACAATATACTACACTACACTACAATATACTACACAACACTACAATACACTACACTACAAAATACTTCACTATAATAAACTATACTACACTACACTACAATATACTACACTAAACTACAATACACTACACTACACTACAATATACTACACTAAACTACACTACAATATACTACAATATACTACACTACACTACACTATACTTCACTATACTACAATATACTACACTACACTACAATATACTACACTACACTATACTACAATATACTACACTACAATATACTACACTACACTACAATATACTTCACTATACTACAATATACTACACTACACTACACTACACTATACTTCACTATACTACAATATATTACACTATACTACACTACAATATACTTCACTATAATAAACTATACTACAATATACTACACTACACTACAATATACTACACTAAACTACAATACACTACACTACACTACAATATACTACACTAAACTACACTACAATATACTACAATATACTACACTACACTACACTATACTTCACTATACTACAATATACTACACTACACTACAATATACTACACTACACTATACTACAATATACTACACTACAATATACTACACTACACTACAATATACTTCACTATACTACAATATACTACACTACACTACACTACACTATACTTCACTATACTACAATATATTACACTATACTACACTACAATATACTACACTACACTACAATATACTTCACTACACTACAATATACTTCACTATACTACAATATACTACACTACACTACACTACACTATACTTCACTATACTACAATATATTACACTATACTACACTACAATATACTACACTACACTACAATATACTTCACTACACTACAATATACTTCACTATACTACAATATACTACACTACACTACACTACACTATACTTCACTATACTACAATATATTACACTATACTACACTACAATATACTACACTACACTACAATATACTTCACTACACTACAATAGACTACACTACACTACACTACAATATACTACACTACACTACAATATACTACACTAAACTACACTTCACTACACTACAATATACTTCACTACACTACAATAGACTACACTACACTACACTACAATATACTACACTACAATATACTACACTACACTACAATATACTACACTACACTACACTACACTACAATATACTACAGTACACTACAATATACTACAGTACACTACAATATACTTCACTACACTACAATATACTTCACTACACTACAATAGACTACACTACACTACACTACAATATACTACACTACACTACACTACACTACAATATACTACACTACAATATACTACACTACACTACAATATACTACAATATACTACACTGGGTTCCCTGGTGGTCTAGTGGTTAGGATGCGGCGCTCTCACTGCTGTGGCCCGAGTTCGCCCTCTGGTCAGGGAACCACACCCAGCCATTAGGGTTGCACAAGCCAGTGCACTCTTAGTTCCGGTCTCAAGCCCAGATAAATGGGGAGGGTTGCGTCAGGAAGGGCATCCAGCATAAAACATGTGCCAAATCGAACATGCGGATCATGAATACGGATGATCCACTGTGGCGACCCCTAACAAGAGAAGCCGAAAGGAAGTTTATACTACAATATTCTACACTACACTACAATATACTTCTAGTAAGTGTCCTCGCCACATAAAGTGCATCGTGTGCAACCTGGTACAAACAGTGCAAGACAAATACACAAAACACAAAATAGCTCTGCCTGTTGTAAAGAGACATAAAGTGAACAGTAACAAAATGTAAACAAAATGTTGTGCAAAAGAGCAAATAGCAGCAATCCAGAAAAGATGTGCAAAAACGGCATGTGAACAGTTTATGGTAATGAAGTGATGTAATCTGAGTGGTACTGAAGACATGGGTGTGTAAAGTGAGTACGAGTGTGTGTTGAGACTTGGTTGTACAAATCAGTCACACAGTGTGTGTGTGTGTGTGTGTGTGTGTGAGAGTTCAGTTCAGTTTTGTGTTGAGAAGCCTGATGGGTTGAGGCAAGAAGCTGTTACACAGTCTGGATGTGACGGCCCGAATGCTTCAGAACCGCTTCAAAGTATTAGTGTAGTGTAGTGGAGCAGTAGTGTAGTGTAGTGTAGTGTAGTGTACTGGAGTGTAGTTTAATGTAGTCTGTTTGCTCTGTTTATTTGAGAACACAGGAATGTTGTATGAAGTCATTTTTCTCTCTTTAACTGACATAACTTGTATTGACCTTGTGTGTGTGTGTGTGTGTGTGTGTGTGTGTGTGTGTGTGTGTGTGTGTGTGTGTGTGTTTGTGTGTGTGTAGGTGCGTATGTGTGTGTGTAAGAATCATACATGCACCCACATGTTGAGTGTGTAATCAGCAGATCTGTGTTGCGGTTTAGTGTTGTAGTATGAGCAGGTAGCAGGTGAGCTCATGCAGTAGGGCTTCACCAGGTGTCTTTAGAACGTCACAAAACTCACACACCTTCAATCTTTTTTACTTATTATCATATCACATCATTGACAGGCTGACATAACACACACATACAAACATGCACATGCACACACACAAACACACACAGAGTCAGAGTTTCAGCTCCATCACCAAGAGAACCCTGGGAGAACCCTCTAAACTCGCCCACACCCAGAATGTTAGATTGGGAGAGGGGGCACGGCTTCCTTCAAGTGATAGATTTATATTATAGTATATAGATTTTTATTCTGAAAATGATGTCATACGTTATGGTAACATCTCACGCTGTAACCTGTTATTTACACACTTTTTAAACACTCTTTTTTAAAGGAGTCTTCATTCCCAGTGATTGTAACAGTCAGGACGTTTTAGACACAAACACGTCTGCAGGATTGCGGAGTTTAACGTGATCGTGTGAAGAGATGGATTTAGAGAATCAGGAAAGACGTGACCCGCTTCCTCTGTGCTTTTTTCTGTGTGTCAGCGCCCTCTGCTGGACACTCACAACAATGCTTTACACTGGGGTTATATTTTGTAATAAACTCAAGTTTAAGTTCAAGTTTATTTCTAAAGTGTTTTTCACAACGGACATTGTCTCAAAGCAGCTTTACAGAAATTAAGAATGAAGGTGAATGATCAAGTCAAGTCAAGTCAAGAGGCTTTTTTGCTATACACAGTACACAGTAAAAACGAAACAACGTTCCTCCGGAACCTTGGTGCTACACTAAACAACAAAACAACAACAGCATAGAGCTACAACACAAACATAAAGTGCATCGAGTGCAACCTGGTGCAAACAAAAAAACATTACAGACAGACAACACAAGACAAGAAAAAAGACAAAAAAACAAGTATAGCGCCGACTAGTAAACCTGCTGTATACTTGATTATACAGTACTGTGAAGGAGAAATGTAAAAACTATACCCAGGGGAGAATACAAACAGAACAGAACAATGTAGTGCAAAAAAACAGCAGCAAGGAGGTGCAGAGACAGCATGTAAACATTTTACAGTAATACAAGGTGCGAGTATAAATAATAATAAATAGATAAGTGGTGGTGGAGTGGATCGAGATGAGTGATGATTGTGTTTAGTCTAGGTTGTACAGTTCAGTAACACACATTTAAGTGAGTGTGTGTGTGTGAGTGAGTGAGTGTGTGCGAGTTCTGTTTCAGTTCTGTGTATTGAGGAGCCTGATAGCTTGTGGAAAGAAACTGTTGCACAGTCTTGTTGTGACGGCCCGAATGCTTCGGAACCGTTTTCCTGATGGTAGGAGTGAGAAAAGTGTGTGTGACGGGTGTGTGTGATCGTCCACAATGCTGTGTGCTTTGCGGATGCAGCGTGCAGTGTAAATGTCCATGATAGAGGGGAGAGAGACTCCGATGATCTTCTCAGCTGTCCTCACTATCCTCTGTAGGGTCTTGCGATCCGAGACGGTGCAGTTCCCAAACCAGGCAGTGATGCAGCTGCTCAAGATGCTCTCAATGGTCCCTCTGTAGAACATGGTCAGGATAGGGGGAGGGAGGTGGGCTTTCCTCAGCCTTCTCAGGAAGTAGAGACGCTGCTGGGCTTCCTTGGTGATGGAGCTGGTGTTAAGTGACCAGGTGAGGTTGTCTGCCAGATGAACACCAAGGAATTTGGTGCTCTTGACAATCTCCACAGAGGATCCATCAATAATCAGTGGAGATTGGTCGCTCTGTGCTCGCCTGAAGTCCACAACCATCTCTTTCGTTTTGTCCACGTTCAGAGACAGGTTGTTTGCTACACACCAGGCAGTTAAGTGTTGCACCTCTTCTCTATATGCTGACTCGTCGTTCTTGCTGATTAGACCCACCACGGTCGTGTCGTCAGCGAACTTGATGATATGATTTGAGCTGTGCATTGGTGCACAGTCTTGAGTCAGCAGAGTGAACAGCAGTGGACTGAGCACACAGCCCTGAGGGGCTCCAGTGCTCAGTGTGGTGGTGCTGGAGATGCTGTTCCCGATCCGGACTGACTAAGGTCTCCCAGTCAGGAAGTCCAGGATCCAGTTGCAGAGAGAGGTGTTCAGGCCCAGAAGGTTCAACTTCTTGATCAGGTGCTGAGGAATGATTGTGTTGAATGCTGAGCTGAAATCAATGAACAGCATTCGTACATATGAGTCCTTGCTATCCAGGTGGGTGAGGGCCAGATGGAGGGTTGTGGAGATGGCATCGTCCGTGGAACGATTTGGATGATACGCAAACTGCATGGGGTCCAGGGAGGGTGGAAGCTGTGTCATGATGTGCCTCATGATGAGCCTCTCGAAGCACTTCATCACAATGGGAGTGAGCTCTGCCAGGAATGTTGTCAGGTCCAGCAGACTTCCGTGGGTTAACTCTGCATAGAGTTTTCCTCACTTCAGCTGTGGTTAGACAGAGCACCTGGTCAGTGGGAGGAGGGATGGTCTTCCTCGCCACCACGTTGTTCTGTACCTCAAACCGGGCATAGAAGTCGTTCTGATATGTGATATGATATGTGCTTATCCATGATGATGAAGACTGGGGCGACTGTGGTAAGGGAATAACTCCCTTAGATGTTGTGAGGAAGAAACCTTGAGAGGAACCAGACTCAAAAAAGGAACCTCATCCTCATTTGGGTGACATCAAGAGTGTGATTATAGTATTTAAACAATACAAAACACTGGAGAGTGAGAACTAACATGAGCACTGAAGTGTGTGATTATGAGTAACCTTCTTTCTACAGTCTTATACAGTCAGTTGATGTTGTGAAACCAGGACCTACTGAGCAACTCATAAAATAGTTCAACATCAGAGATCATCACAGGTCCAACACCAGCTTCTCCATGGCAGAGACTTTAAACACTCAAGGAGGTCCAGTGTCCAAACTCCACATGAAGTGGGATCCAATTGGCACTGGTACGTCTTTAGATGGTTTGGAATGTTTGCGGCATCTACTTCTTTAAAGGTCCATAATCTTCATGAGGTGGGATGTGACTGGAGCTGGCCAAACCAGGAAGCCTCGGGATGGGGAGGGAAAGAGAAGCAGTGGAGAGGAATTAGCGTAGCTGCTGTTCATTGTATTAACAACACAAGTTGATAATGTGCATGTGATCAGATGTTCTGGAGCACAAGGTTATGGTGTGATGTGTGTTATGTGTAGAACTCGCTAAAAAGATACGTCTTTAATATGCACTTAAACTGGGAGAGTGTGTCTGAGCCCCGAACACTGTCAGGAAGACTGTTCCAAAGTTTAGGAGCTAAATGTGAGAATGTTCTACCACCTTTAGTGGACTTTGCTATTACAGGAACTACTAGAAGTCCAGAGTTTGAGATCTGAAGGAGCGTAATGGATTATGGCGTGTTAGAAGACTGGAGAGATACATGGGAGATAAATCATTTAGTGTTTCGTAGCACATTGAAGTTTAGACAACGTTTCTTAGCTTAGCAATATTTCTAAGGTGGAAGAAGGCTGTTTTTGTAACTTGGTTGATATGATTTTTAAAAGACAAGTTGGTGTCAAAAATCCCAGGTCTTTTACTGTTGAACTAGTAGTTACATCCTTCTAAATGCAGGTTGAAATGCTGGAGCTACTGTGTACTGGTTTCTGGGCCGATGAGCAAAATCTCTGTCTTATCAGAATTGAATAATAAAAAAAGTTATGCGTCATCCAGTCTTTTAACTCTTTAACACAATTAGTTATCAACCAATTGAGATGTTCTTTTAAGATGGAAACATGTATATTGTGAAAAGCAGGGGTCCTAGAACTGAACCTTGTGGCACCCCATAATGTAGTTGCATTAGCCTGAATAGCTCTCCATTTAAGTCTACAAAATGGAAACGATCAGACAGGTAGGATTTAAACCAGCTTAATGCCTGTCCCTGAATGCCGATGTTATTTTGTAAGCGACCCAGGAGAAGACAATGATCTATAGTGTGGAATGCAGGACTCAGATCTAGTAAAACTAACAGAGAGATAAAGCCTTGGTCTGAAGCAAAAAAAAAGGTCATTAGTGATTTTAACTAGAGCAGTTTCTGTGCTATGATGGAGCCTGAAACCTCACTGAAACTCTTCAAAGATATAAGATAAAATCTAAGACATAAATGGAAGATTTTAAATGGGTCTGTAATTTTTATAGTTGATTTGGATCCAAATTAGGGGCTTAATAATGCCAACTTGAGGGGTTTAGGGAACACTTCTTTCAGTAGTTTAGTTGGAATGGGATCTAACGGACATGATGTCGATTTGATTTTTTGTGATAAGATCATACAGCTCGTCCTGTCCTGTACATGTAAAGCAGTGTAGTTGTCATTGTGGAGTTTTAGGTACAATTAGATCAGGAGATGCTGTCAGAGGTTCGACCTCCCCAAATGTGTTTTTAATACTTTGTTATTCCGTGAAGAAATGTATCAAGTCCTTACTACTAAACTGATGGAACACATTTTTCAGATACCGGATTTGTAGTTAGCTACCTTATTAGTTTAGCTACTGTACAGAAAAGGAACCTGGGATTGTTTTGGTTGTTTTCTATGAATTTACCCACAAATTTAGTTTTTCTCCATTTTTTTTCCAGTTTACTGGCTGTTTTCTGGAGGGCATGAGTATGACTATTGTACCATGGTGCGTGTTTTTTCTGTAACCTTTGATCCATTTCCTGATTAGCATTCAGGGGTTTAGTGAGATATTGGTACGTTAAGTTCCACGCTGTAAGAAAGAGCTGATTTTCCTTGTTTGAGGACATTTATGGTGCCCCCTATTGTTCATATACACACTATGTAGGTTTGTGGACACTGGAGCATTAGATTATTTGTTTTTTTTTTTTTTATTAAAAAATTTCACATTTAGTGCCCATGCTCTGTTATAATGAGCTCCACTCTCCTGGGAGAATGTTTCACCAGATTTTGCGGAGATTCATTCAGCTACAAGGTGGTTGGTAAAATGCTGATTTCGGTGAGGTGAGAAGGTGTGGGGTGCGGTCAGCGTTCACTTTTATTCATGTTCAAGAGGGTTGGAGCTCTATAGCAGGAGATCTTCCACTCCAACCCATGGAAAGCAGATCTTCATGGAGCTGGAACAGGTTTGGGTCTCCTAGTCTCCAACTTTGCATAACAGTTTCAGGAGGAACCACGTCTGGCTGGAAAGGTCAGGTGTCCTAATATTTTTTCAGTGTATGTGTAAACTGATTGCGTTGGTTTACATTTAAATTGCAGTCGTTCAGATCTCACTCGCATTTCCACAGGGGTTAGAGGAATGGAACGACTGAGAAACACTCATGCTTTTGAAGTGCTGTGTGTGTGTGTGTGTGTGTGTGTGTGTGTGTGTGTGTGTTAGAGTTTTATAGGCTAATTAGCGAGATCCAGTGGAAAATCCCTAATACCAGCCTCCACTTAGTGTGTGTGTGTTTGTGTGTGTATGAGTGTAAGTTTTTTTCTGTACGTATGTTCATTTTGGCGTGTGTGTGTGTGTGTGTGTGTGTGTGTGTGAGCTTCCTTCATCAGTGTTGTGTTCCGCTGTGCTGTGGAAAATATAATTACAGTGTGAGGTGCAGCTCTTTCCTCCTGCCGTCTATCCGGAGACCTGCTGATCTCACACACATTTAAACACTACACTGTTTTTTAATTAGCCATCTGGATAACACACACAAAAGTTGTGTACACTCATGTCATGCATCCTGCTGCACCACCAGGTGGCGCTCGTGTCCCACAGTAGTTAGTAGTAAAGCATTTCATTCCTCACTCGCTTTCTTACACACACACACACACACACACACACACACACACACACACACACACACACACACACACACACACACACACACACACAGAGTAAAGATTGTGTGAAATGGTGCCTGAGGTGCCTCAGGCAGTGGAAGTTACCTGCTGTCTCATGCTGTGTGTGTGTGTGTGTGTGTGTGTGTGTGTGTGTGTGTGTGTGTGTGTATGTGGTGAAAGCCACCCGATTTATGACTGTACTTACAGTAAGACCTTGCTAAACAAATAATAACGTATAATAACAGTCTTTTTCCTGTTTTTCATCTTATCTTTTGTGGTTTACGGGTTTTGTGCAGAAAGTGCTTGGCCCCGTAATCGCTGCTTTCAGTTGTATATACACTCTAGATTTATTATCTGATGAATAAAACCTCTACCTGTCCCCCTCTTTCTGCCTCTCCCCCTCTCTACCCCCTCTCTACCCCACCCCCTTACTTTTTCTCCCCTTTCTACCCCCTGACCTTCTTTACCCCTGCCTCTCTCTACTCCTCCCCTTCTCTGCTCCTCATTTTTCTACCCCCTGACCCTCACTGCTCCTCCCCGTCTCTACTCCCTCTCTACCCCACCCCATTACTCTTTCTCCCCCTTTCTACCCCTGGCTCTCTCTGCTTCTCCCTTCACTGCTCCTCCTTGTTTCTACCCCTACCCTCTCTACCCTTGTCTCTCTCTACTCCTCCCCTTCTTTGCTCCTCCTTCCTTCTAACCCCTGAAACTCTCTGCTCCTCCTTCTTTCTACCCCCTGACCCTCTCTGCTCCTTCCCCTCTCTACTCCCTGACCCTCACTGCTTCTCCCATCACTGCTCCCCCTCTCACTGCTCCTCCCTGTTTCTACCCTACCCCTCTTTGCTCCTCCCCCTTTCTTACCACTGATCCTCACTGTCCCCCCCCCCTTCTCTGCTCCTCGCACTCTCTACCCCCTGACCCTCACTGCTCCTCCTCCTTACTGCCCCTCCCTCTCTCTACCCCTAACAGACACTGACCCCAGAGTGTTGGAGAAACAGGAGCTGCAGCAGCCCACTTATGTCGCCCTGAGCTACATCAACAGGTGTGCATGTGTGTGTGTGTGTGTGTGTGTGTGTGTGTGTGTGTGTGTGTGTGTGTGAGAGAGATTCTCTACTTTTATAATACACAACAACCTAGAGACAAGCAGATACACTCCTAATCAAACATCCATCTGATGAGAAAAGCTCAACTTCAGCCTGTTTCAGTATCCTAAGATGGTTCTAGAACCTTGCTAGAGTCCTCCTAAGGTGGATCAGGACCATGGATTAGACCCACAGCTGTATGTATAAGATCCCACAGTTCACAGGGGAGGTCAGACCAACCACCAGGTCCAGGGAACTCAGATTTTACTTCTGCTTAGAGTGAGGGGACAAATCTTTAAAGATTCCCATAAACTTCATCATTGTGAAACAGAAGACTTTTCTTGAGCTGATCATCTGGCCAAACTCTTGAACTGCATTGGAAGGGTTTTGGTCATGGAGGTGTCCATTCTGAGGTCTTCAAGGAACCTCTAAAACACATCAGTCGGAGCTTTTGCGGTAGAGAACCGCGAAGAAAGATGCTCCCTGTAAGTGCTGGCATGTGGCCAGCACTTACAGAACATGAGGAAGAAGATTCTTTAGTCTTTTCATCTGGAGAAAACAGGTTCTGCTCAGCAACGAAATACCATCCCTTGAATGAAGCCTGGTGGTGGAAGCAGCATGGTGTGGTTGGGATGAAGTTTAGAAGTGGAAATGTGACTACACTTTGTGCTGAAAGTGTTGTGAACCCTTTGTGTGTGTGTGTGTGTGTGTGTGTGTAGGTTCATGACTGAAGCAGCACGCAGGGAGCAGGAGAACCAGAAGAAAAAGGTGCAGCCGAAACTATCGCTTTCGGTCACAGGGAACGTCTCTCGTAGCAGCATGTCCACGCCCCCTCGCCATAACAACGGCAGCCTGACCCCGCCCGTGACTCCACCCATCACCCCTTCATCTTCCTTCCGCAGCAGCACACCCACAGGTGAGGGTGTGTGTGTGTGTGTGTGTGTGTGTGTGTGTGTGTGTGTGTGTGTGTGTGTGTGTGTGTGATGGATCTTTATGCTGACAGCCCTGTGTGTGCTCCCCTCAGGCAGTGAGTGTGATGAAGAGGAGGTGGAGTATGAGGACTCGGACAGTGATGAGTCGTGGACTACAGAGAGTGCGATCAGTTCTGAGTCGATCCTGAGCTCCATGTGCATGAACGGCGGAGACGAAAAGCCCTTTGCCTGTCCTGTACCTGGGTGCAAGAAGAGATACAAGGTATATATATACACACACACACACACACACACACACACACACACACACACACACACACACACCCATGATCACTAATGCACAATGACATCATCAACAACGAGGTATTTGTTAGCCACTCTCTTTGGTTATTACATGTGCGTGTAACCTGTCTATGTCCTCACAATGTCCTGACTGTGTTTAACCTGTTTATGTCCTCACAGTGTCCTGAGTGTTTGTAACCTGTCTATGTCCTCACTATGTCCTGACTGTGTGTAACCCATCTATGTCCTCACAATGTCCTGACTGTGTGTAACCCGTCTATATCTTCACTTGTCCTCACTTTGTCCTGACTGTGTGTAACCTGTTTATGTCCTCACAGTGTCCTGACTGTTTGTAACCTGTCTATGTCCTCACTATGTCCTGACTGTGTGTAACCCGTCTATGTCTTCACAATGTCTTCACAATGTTCTGACTGTGTGTAACCTGTCTATGTCTTCACAATGTCCTCACCATGTCCTTACAATGTGCTTACAATGTTGTCTCCTTGTTGAAGAACGTAAACGGAATAAAGTACCACGCTAAGAACGGACACCGAACACAGATCCGCGTCAGGAAGCCCTTCAAGTGCCGCTGTGGAAAAAGCTACAAAACCTCTCAAGGGCTCAGACATCACACCATCAACTTCCACCCCCCACTGTGATTACACACACACACACACACACACACACACACACACACACACACACACACACACACACACAATACTTCAAAATGTGTAATTTCTTACAACTACTCATTTGCACGTTTTCTTTTTTTTTATAGTTTTATATTTTATATTTGTGTGTGTCTGTGTGTGTGTGTGTGTGTGTGTGTGTGTGTGTGTGTGTGTGTGTGTGTATACTCTTTTGCACAATACGTTCACATCGTTCCTCGTTCCTGATGTACTGAATGCCTGTGATTTTCGCATGCGTTCGTGATTAGCTGACTTTATCTTCTTATTAGTACAGATTCTGTAATAATTATTGTTTATTATTTTATTTATTGCACACACACATTTTTAAATAAGATGTATTACATAATACAGTGTGTGTGTGTGTGTGTGTGTGTGTGTGTGTGTGTGTGTGTGTGTGTGTGTAAGAATGCTAAAAAACATGCACAATAAACATGCACAATCATGGTGTATAGAATAAAGGGTTGCCAGATTCTGATATACCACATATCAAAAAGGCACAGCATGTATTTCCACTGAAAAGACTACAGTGAGAAGAAAAAGGAGAAGGTTCTCCTAATTCCTTACATTATGGTGTGTTTCATGTGTGTGTGTGTGTGTGTGTGTGTGTGTGTGTGTGTGTGTGTGTGTGTGTGTGTGTGTATGTTCCTTTTTATACTACATAATCTGGCAACCCTCCCCCAAGCCTAGGGTTTGAACCTCACATCACTGAGAAGGTTTTTTTTTTTCTTTGTAGGACACACACACTGTCATTTTTATGTACTTGTGCACTTTTCTCCATTTTGCCTGGAAGATCTCCTCTTGATCGCCATCAGGCTGGATATGGAGCATCTTCAGATTTACACTGATCTTCTTTGATGTTCAAAGCCTTGTCTTGAAGCCACTGCAGTGTTTGGGTTGTTGTCATGGTGACAGGATTTAGCTAAGAACTTGTGAGACTGATGGAGTGTTTTGAAGATGCTTGTCCTTCCAGTAGGTTCTCCCATTCTCTTTTTAAAGGATTCCTGTAGTTCTGTTCGAGTAAAAGATCCAGTTCCTGAGTTTGGCAGTGATGAAGCTCAGTGTGCTTCTGGGAACAGGATCTGCAGAAATAGTTTTATTAATTCCCAGGAACAGGAATCTGAAGCTTTCACTCAGCATTTCTCTTCATTCTGATGTTTGAATGGAACATAAACTAAGCTCTTGACCTGGATCTGTGTGAGCTGATTGGATCACTCCATGGGGGAGAAGGTTTTTTTGAGAATTTGAGAAAGAATTAGAAAGAGGAGGATCTGACTGTTCGGGATAAACGAGGTCTGGCTGTGTTTGTTAACGTTAACACGAGACCATGATCTCACTGCGATTTGAAAGTTGTTTGATGAAACACTATTGGAGGGATTCTTTTTCTCTTTCAACCAAAAATGTGCCAAAGTGTTCCATCATCTGTACAGATGTTCACTGACATCATTTTCATGTTAACTGTACTGGGACAGAACATGTGGGTTGGGTGGGACAGTGTGGGTGGGGCAGGGTGGATTGAGTCAGGGTGGGTGGGGCAGGGTGGATGAGTCAGGGTGGGTGGGGTAGTGTGGGTAGGGCAGGGTGAATTTGTCAGGGTGGGTGGGGTAGTGTGGGTATAGCAGTGTGGGTGAGGCAGTGTGGGCGAGGCAATGTGGGTGGGATAGTGTGGGTGAGGCAGCGTGGGTGGGGCAGTGTCGGTAAGGTAGTGAGGGGAGGGCATTGCAGGTGGAGCAGTGCGGGTGGGGTAGTATGGATGGGGCAGTGTGGGTAAAGTGGTGTTTGGGGCAGTGTGGGTGGGGTAGTATTGGTGGGGCAGTGTGGGTAAGGTAGTGTTTGGGGCAGTGTGGGTGGGGTAGTATGGGTGGAGCAGGGTGGGTGGGGCAGTGTGGGTAAGGTAGTGTTTGGGGCAGTGCGGGTGGGGCAAGGTGTTTGCGACAGTGCGGGTGGGGCAGTGTGGGTGGTGTAGTATGGGTGGGGCAGGGTGATTGGGGCAGTGCGGGTGGGGTAGTATGGGTGGGGCAGGGTGGCTAAGGTAGTGGGTGGGGCAGTGTGGGTGGGGTAGTATGGGTGGGGCAGGGAGGCTGGGGCAGTGTGGGTAAGGTAGTGTTTGGGGCAGTGTGGGTGGGGCAGGGTGGGTGCAGATCAGATTCCAGATTCACATTGAATTTAGATGATGGAGATTAATGACAGAGGAAAGACACACTGTTATATAACAGGATAAAGATACAGGAGTGCTGTGCTGCGCTGGAGATTTTATACGTGTTGTGTAAAGAATGTTGTGTAAGAGGAATCAGTCGTCATATCGCACAACTCTTGTGACTATAAAGTGACTTTACAAAAAAATATATATAAATTATATTATTTTTCAGTTCTTTCTGAGGAAACATTCAAGTTTTATGTGAAAGACCTCAGTCTGGTGGTGAGATGGAGTGATCGATAAATAGAGAGGGATGAAGTGATGAGATATAGAATGATGGAGATATAGAGAGATGGAGTGATGAGATATAGAATGATGGAGATATAGAGAGATGGAGTGATGGGATATAGAATAATGGAGATATAGAGAGATGGAGTGATGAGATATAGAATGATGGAGATATAGAGAGATGGAGTGATGAGATATAGAATGATGGAGATATAGAGAGATGGAGTGATGAGATATAGAATAATGGAGATATAGAGAGATGGAGTGATGAGATATAGAATGATGGAGATATAGAGAGATGGAGTGATGAGATATAGAATGATGGAGATATAGAGAGATGGAGTGATGAGATATAGAATGATGGAGATATAGAGAGATGGAGTGATGAGATATAGAATGATGGAGATATAGAGAGATGGAGTGATGAGATATAGAATGATGGAGATATAGAGAGATGGAGTGATGAGATATAGAATGATGGAGATATAGAGAGATGGAGTGATGAGATATAGAATGATGGAGATATAGAGAGATGGAGTGATGAGATATAGAATAATGGAGATATAGAGAGATGGAGTGATGAGATATAGAATGATGGAGATATAGAGAGATGGAGTGATGAGATATAGAATAATGGAGATATAGAGAGATGGAGTGATGAGATATAGAATGATGGAGATATAGAGAGATGGAGTGATGAGATATAGAATAATGGAGATATAGAGAGATGGAGTGATGAGATATAGAATGATGGAGATATAGAGAGATGGAGTGATGAGATATAGAATAATGGAGATATAGAGAGATGGAGTGATGAGATATAGAATGATGGAGATATAGAGAGATGGAGTGATGAGATATAGAATAATGGAGATATAGAGAGATGGAGTGATGAGATATAGAATAATGGAGATATAGAGAGATGGAGTGATGAGATATAGAATGATGGAGATATAGAGAGATGGAGTGATGAGATATAGAATAATGGAGATATAGAGAGATGGAGTGATGAGATATAGAATGATGGAGATATAGAGATGTTGGTGAGGTTATTTGTTTCAGCAGCTCTGATGTGCCATGTGACAGTGGTGTGTGCGAGTGTGTGTACAGTTGTGTAGTTGTAGCTGCTGCATGTGTGTGTATTATTTTACATCAGAAGTGTTTGTGTTGCTGTTGCACACACACACACACACACACACACAGTTGTGCCATAATGACCTTATAAGGATCTTGTGGTGTGTGTGTGTGTGTGTGTGTGAGGCAGTGCATTATCCTGTACAGTGAATGTATTGTAACTTCTTTGTAAAGTAGTTTTGAAATGATATTTTCATACTACGTTATTATTATATTATTCTGATATTCGGATTATTTTTGGTGAAATCTTTTGTTTGTGGAAATAAAATGTTTGTAGCTGCGGCCAAAATTTGTACCATGTTCATATTCATGTGAGAGTTTTGTATATATGTGTGTGTGTGTGTCACACAGATGTTTTCTGATGTTCAAAAAAGGTACAATAAATAAAGACAGAACATGAACAACACCGTGTGTGTGTGTGTGTGAAGAAGCAGAGACGGGGAAGTCCTGCATGTTTAACCCTGATCATGACTTTAATATGCATCATGTGTAACAGAAACAAAATGGCAGCTGTGACTGTTATTACATCACATAGATCTTCCCTAAGCATTTTGTTGCTTGTCCCGTGTGCGAGATCACAGACACGCCCCAAACATCACGAGAGCAAAACTGGCATCGACGCATTTTAGGCCAAAAGTATTAGGACACCCAATCTCACCCAGATGTGGGTTTTCCCAGTACAAACTTGGAGACACACACACATGTATAGGATGTGTTTCTCTTTTTTTTTATTGTTCCCCTTCACTTGAACTAGAAGGCCCAAACCTGTTCCAGCATGACAGGATGTGTGTAGAAGATCATCTGCTATAGAGCTCTTGAACACCTTTGGGATGAATGTGAACGCTGACTGCACTCCAGGCCTCCTCAGATCACCTACGTTGGTACCCTTTACTGACACCCTTGTAGCTTAAATGAATCTCCACAAAATCTAGAGGAACATCTTCCCAGAAGAGTGGAGCTCATTATAACAGCACATGGAGATTAAATGTGGAACGAGATGTTAAAAAAAAAAAACACATACCAATCTTATGGTAAAATGTCAATAAACATTAGGCCCTATGGTGTATATCACAGGGCAGAGTGTAATACATCACCTTCATCATCATCATCATCATATACAATCAATAAAGCTGTAAATAGACAACAAACACCACTGCTGCTGATGTTACACACCAACACCTCATCATAAATCCTATATTTATATTTATAATGTACATGTAAAGCTGGAACTGTACAGTAAATGCCGTCCTTACAGCAGCTTCCGCATATTTACTATACATACAGTGGCCTGATGTGTGTGTGTGTGTGTGTGTGTGTGTGTGTTTTTAACTTCTGACTGGTAAATGTTAGTGATGGAAGAAAAAATGTGAGCATTAGCTCACAGGTAAGTAACATCATCATCACCATCAGGGTGTGAGGATGTGAGGACAGTGTAAGGACAGAGTGAGGGTGTGAGGACAGGGTGAGGGTGTGAGGATGGAGTAAGGGTGCGAGGACAGGGTGAGGGTGCGAGGACAGAGTGAGGGTGCGAGGACAGCGTGAGGGTGTGAGGACGGCATGAGGATGTGAGGACGGAGTGAGGGTGTGAAGACAGAGTGAGGTTGTGAGGAAGGAGTGAGGGTGTGAGGATAGAGTGAGGGTGTGAGGACGGCGTGAGTATGCAATGACAAGGTGAGGGTGTGAGGACAAAGTGAGGTTGTGAGGACAGGGTTAGGGTGTGAGGACGGAATGAGGGTGTGAGGATGGCGTGGGGGTGCAAGGACGGAGTAAGGGTGTGAGGAAGGAGTGAGGGTGTGAGGAAGGAGTGAGGGTGTAAGGAAGGAGTGGGGGTGCAAGGACGGAGTGAGGGTGTGAGGAAGGAGTGAGGGTGTGAGGACGGAGTGAGGGTGTGAGGATGAAGTGAGGGTGTGAGGACGGAGTGAGGATGCGATGACTGGGTGAAGGGTGAGAGGACAGGGTTAGGGTGCGAGGACGGAGTGAGGCTGTGAGGATGGAGTGAGGGTGTGAAGACGGAGTGAGGATGCGATGACTGGGTGAAGGGTGAGAGGACAGGGTTAGGGTGCGAGGACGGAGTGAGGGTGTGAGGACGGAGTGAGGGTGTGAGGACGGAGTGAGGATGCGATGACTGGGTGAAGGGTGAGAGGACAGGGTTAGGGTGCGAGGACGAAGTGAGGGTGTGAGGATGCAAGGACGCCGTCCCGGGCTCTAGTCGAAGTTGTGGAAGTTAAGCACATTGCCATCGAAGTGTGTGAGGACGTGTTTCTCGAACAGGTTCTGCTGACAGTCAAGAGGGAACTGCTCACTGCACACAGGACATTCTCTCCAGTGAGACTCCACATGACGCTCGAAACTACGCTGCTCAAAGTGTGGAGGGAAAATCACCTCACACAGGGGACACCGCTTATGGACATCGCTCCTGAGGGGACAGGGGGAGAAACTGTGAGAAACACACAAGTGTGTGTGTGTGTGTGTGTGTGTGTGTGTGTGTGTGTACACATGTGTGTGTGTGCTACCTTGTGTCAAAGCAAAAGCTGGAGCCACTTTCATTGGATTCTGGACTTTGATGCTCGCACACTGCAGGAGCCTCACCATCACCTCCCTGTTAACACACACACACACACACACACACACACACACACACACACACACGTTCCCTTCCTGTTAACATACACACAATGTCAGTCGTCTGTAATATCTTACTGCTGCTTCTTTTAATGAGACTGAAGAGCACTAATATCTCTCTCACACACACACACACACACACACACACACCCACACACACACACACACACACACACACACACACACACACACACACTTTCTACAAAAAGCCACAGCTGTCTGCACACAGTCAGCTTCCTGCAAAGGTTAATGGGCAAAAGCAGTAGGTGGAGAAAAGATGGCGAGCTCAGAGACGGAGCGGAGACGGAGCGGAGACAAAGTCTGGATCGTCTCCATGCGCTAACGAGCTCTGGACTCGTCACTTTCTCCCACTAACGAGCTGCAGGGAAAATGTCTTAATCGTGGCGATATGCAAATGCTCGTTGCCAGCGCTCCCCTCTGACCTCGACCGTCTCGCCGTAAAGAGCAAGTTGGAGAGGTTACGGGAGAGACTGAGCGAGGACGTGACATGAGAAAGAGATGATCGCGAAATGTAAAAACGAATAATAATAAAACGAAGAGTCTGCTCACGCTGGGCCGTTCCTCCGCAGGGTTCTCCAGACCGTCAGGAGGACTCAGACTGCGCAGCGGCTGACTACACACCACAGGACCCACCCATGGGGGCGGAGTTACCGGAGGGGGGCGACAACTCTGCTGCGGAGACAGTGCTCCATCTGCTCCGTCTGTAACACACAAGTCAGAGTGAGACAACAACAATCAACTGGCGGCATTGACGAGTCCGAATGCTGCAGCAGATACGCACCGCGCTGCTCCGGCTCGCTGTAAGGGTTCCCGTACTGCAGCTCGGCTGGTTGCTGGGGCACCAGGGCAAGCGGCGGAGAGTCAGTGGGGTAGGGAAGGGGGTAACGCAACACCACAGGTTCCCTGACCTCTGACCTCTGCCCACACACCGCATCCTCTCTGCTGGCACGCAAACGCAGATCCTGCAAATCAGAACATCAGAGTGTGAGCGTGGGCAACTTACTGTGTGCAGTAACACGCCATCACATTCACACCATTTATATATACCTCCTGCCCCACTACCTGTCTCCTGCCCCACTAACCACTTCCTGCCCCACTACCTTCCTCCTTCTCCACTAACTACATCCTGCCCCACTAACCGCCTCCTGCCCAACTAACCTCCTCCTGCCCCAGTAACTGCCTCCGGTCCCACTAACCACCTCCTGCCCCAATAACCTTCTCCTGTCCCACTAACTTCCTCCTGCCCAACTAACATCCTCCTGCCCCACTAACCTCCTCCTGCCCCACGAACTTTCTCCTGCACCATTAACCGCCTCCTGCCCCACCAACCTCCTCCTGCCCCACTAACATTCTCCGGCCCCACTAACTTCCTCCTGCCCAACTTACTTCCTCCTTCCCAACTAAAATCCTCCTGCCCCACTAACCGCCTCCTGCCCCACTAACCTCCTCCTGCCCCACTAACTTCATCCTGCCCCACTAACAACCTTCAGCCACCCTACTAATTTCCTCCTGCCTCACTGACCGCCTCCTGCGCATCTAACATTCTCCTGCCCCACTAACTGCCTCCTGCCCAACTAACATCCTCCTGCCCCACTAAATGCCCTGGGCCTGCTCAAGACTAAGAGTAAGCTTTGGTGTGTATCATCTAACACACTCTCAGCACACATCAGCTAATGGACCAGGAACAGCAGTCTCAGTTTCTGTAGCTGGATCTACAATACTAATGCTGGAATTAAAAAGGTCTGTCCCTCAACGACTTCTAGGTCTGTCCCTCACACACCATCACACACCAACACACACCAACACACACTCACCACATTTACTTTACTCCTAGACCTGAGAGAGGAACATAACACACTTCAAACTAGGGCTGAAAAATAAATTTGTATTTGATTAATTCAAATAGAAAAAAAACAGGCAAATTTTTTAATAAATGATTTGTTTAGTCCATTTAACTACACACAGTACACAGTGTTTCCCCACACAGTGTTTCCCCACGGACTATTATTACTGACGCACCACCTGCTGAACTCTGGAGCGCTCTTGACCAATAAACACAGAACAGTTTTTTCATTTTTTTAAAACGAACGTTCATTTTAAGAGGCCCGTCTAATTTTCTCTTGTGTATTGAATAAAAAAAAAGTACTTCTTATACGATTACTCGTTTAATCGATAGACTGATCGGTAGAGTACTCGATTACTAAAATAATCGAGAGCTGCAGCCCTTCTCTAATCATCACACTGTTCAGTGCATCAGGAAAGTTTTCACAGAGCTTCACTTTTCCCACATTTTTTATGTTACTGCTTCATTCCTGAATGGATTCAATTCATTATTTTCCTCAAAATTTTACAAACAAAACCCCATAATCACAACGTGAAGTTTGTTTGAAATCTGTGCAAATTTATTACAAATAAAAAAAACTAAAGTAATCACATGACACTCAAAATTGTGCTCAGGTGCAACCTGTTTCCACTGATCATCCTTGAGATGTTTCTACAACTTGATTGAAGTCCACCTGTGGTAATTTTAGTTGATTGGACATGATTCGAAAAGGCACACACCTTGGCCTGAATGCCAAGGAGGAAACCAGGCACTGCTCATCACCTGGCCAATACCATCCCTACAGTGAAGACTGGTGGTGGCGGCATCATGCTGTGGGGATGTTTTTTTAGCGGCATGAACTGGGATAATACTCAGGATCGAGGGAACGATGAATGCAGCAATATACAGAGACGTCCTTAATGAAAACCTGTTACAGAGCACTCTGGACCTCAGACTGGGGTGAAGGTTCCTCTTCCAACGGGACAATGGCACAGCCAAGATAACACAGGAGTGTCTACAGGACTCTGTGAATGTCCTTGAGTCCAAACTTGAGCCTGATTGAACATCACAGGAGATCTAAAAATGTCTGTGAACTGACACTCCCCATCCAACCTAATGGAGCTTGAGAGGTTCTGCAAAGAACAATGGGAGAAAATGCCCAAAAATAGGTGCTGATCTGGTAGCATCAAACTCAAAAGACTTGAGGCTGCGACTGGTGACAAATGAGCTTCAACAAAGTGTTGAGCAAAAGCTGAGAATATTTATTTACATGTTCTTTAGGAAAATGATGAATTTAATCCATTTTGAAATAAAGCTGTAACATAACAATGTGGAAAAATTGAAGTGCAGTGAAAACCTTCATGCTGCACTGCATATAATATAAAAATCCTAATTAAAAGTGTAGTATTTTATAAATATAATGAAACCGAACGACAAAAACATCTTCATTAAAGATTCAGCAGGTCAGTACTGAAACATCAGGGCTTTAAAAGTCCTTTATCTCACAACACAGTCTAAATAACACGCACACACACACACACACACACACACACACACACACACACACACACACACACACACACACACACACACAAACCCACTCATTGTGTGAATGCTGCACACCAAACAGAGATTTACTCACCTCTTCCAGCTTCACCTTCTCTCTCATCACCTCAGCCAGATTCTCTCTCAGCAAAAACACCTCTCCATCCTTTTCAGCTAACTGGGCCTGCACACACACACACACACACACACACACACACACACACACACACACACACACACACACACACACACACACACACACACACACACACACACACAGAGGCTGTGACAGACAGAAATGTGCTGAGTGATTGTAAGGACATGAGGGTTACAGAGGAGCACTGTGGGATACTGAGGTCCACATGATCTGTCCACATAAAATGTCCCTGATCTGTGCACATGATCTGTCCCTAAACTCTGATCAGAAACGAGGGATTGAAGTGAGTTCAGTGATCTCAGTTCATTGTTTCTCACACGCAGCAACTTCACACAAACACAACAGTTACACATTTATCTGGAACGAGTGAACCAGTGGCGGGCGATGAGACGGTGTGAGAAAGTAACCTCGAGACGAACCTCATCCTCATCTGGGTGACGTCAGTGTGCTAGCTCTGAGACAGAGTCAGGGTCTCCTGGGTGGGTAATATCCGAGATCATTTGTGAACAGGAAGTGATCCTGTGAGGTGTTTACAGGTGTGTTTAGTTTCTGATGTGATCAGACATGCTTGATTTTCCTCTGATGATAGTGAGGGAGGAAAAATAAGCTGTGAGCAAAAATGCTGCCTCGCCCCAGGCCCTGCCCCGCCCCAGCCCTGCCCCGCCCGAGGCCCTGTGTGTGTAAAAGTGTGTGTATACTGTGCCTTAAAGCGCTGCTCTTCTTCAGCCAGCAGTAGCTTTAGGTTATCATTGATGACACACTGCTCTCTCCATCTCTCTTCCATCCGAGCAAGCTCAGCCTCCACTGACACACTTGACTCATCCCCTTCATCCTGTTGTTCTTCCTTTCCTGTTTCGGTTTTCTCCCCCTCTCCATCTTCCCGTTCCTGAGTTTCAGCACACTCTTGAATCTCAGGCAGCGTTTCTGAAACACACATGTGGGATGGAAGCACAGAGATCAGAGCTGGAGCTCCAGGAGCACTCAGCGAGGGGAAGAGCATGCTCACCAGCAACAGGAGACTCTGCCTCCATCTCCGCATCAGCCTCTGTCTCCGGCCTGGCATCTGTAGATGCCTCGTTCTTGCTGCAGTCCTGGGAAAACCAACGTACATGATCTCACACACACGTACACACACAAGTACACACACTCTTGCACACACTTGTGCACACACACCTCCCGCTGTGATTCCTGCTTATGTGTAAGCTTGGTGACTTGTCTGCGCAGACGCTGGCACTCTCTGTACTTCTCCTTGTAATGCTCAGCTGCCATTTGCAGTCTCAACTTCAGCTCCTCCACCTCCTTCTGCAGCTCTGCCTCCAGCTCTGAGACCGAACCAGCCGTTTCCTGTCGAGAGATTTACACCCAGAACACAGAGATCATCAGGAGACCACACTGCTCTTTACACAGGGCATATAACGTGTCTTAGTAAGGGCTTGGGCCATGATGAACTGTCTCATGGAGTTTTGAGGAGTCTGAGGAAAACTCAAGGAGTCTTGAAGAGTCTGAGGGAGTCTCAAGGAGTCTTGAGGAGTCTGAGGGTGTTTTGAAGAGTCTGAGGGAGTCTGGGGAGTCTCAAGGAGTCTGAGGGAGTCTTGAGGAGTCTGAGGGTGTTTTGAAGAGACAGAGGGATTCTTGAGGAGTCTGTGGGAGTCATAGGGAGTCCCAAGGAGTGTGAGGAAGTCCTGAGGAGTCTAAGGGTGTGTTGAGGAGTCAGCTGGAATCTTGAGGAGTCTGAGGGTGTTTTGGGTGTCCGAGGGAGTTTTGAGGAGTCTAAGGAAGACAGAGGGAGTCTAAGTGAGCATGAGAAGTCTGAGGGAGTCTTGTGGAGTCTAAAGGAGTCTCAAGAAGTCTGAAGGTGTTGGAGGAAGTCTCCAGGAGTCTAAGGAGTCCCAAGAAATTGGAGGCAGTCTCGAAGCATCTGAGGGATTTAGAGGGAGTCTCTAGGGAGTCTCACTGAGTCAGAGGGAGTCTTAAAGCATTGTATGCAATGTCCCTGTATAAAAACAATATATATTGAGATATATATGGTATAGAGGTATAAACATTAGAAACACATACACCCTAACAATACTTTCACATGAACAGATAAATGGAAAACTCTTGAGAAGACATACGATCATCTGTAATGTATGGATGGTCCTGCGATTATCCATGTGTATTTGCCTGATTACCGTTTTCCGTAACGTTTGGCTCATCAGTTCATTTAGCTGGATCTGAGTGATTCTGCACTCCTCCTGGGCGTCGGCCAAGCTGGATCTGGTGTTCTCAACCTCCTGACGGACACGAAGAAGCTCCACCTTCGTACGTTCGTGGTCCCTAGTTGCATCACGAAGCTCAGAATCCAGCATGGCTGCTCGCTGGTACGTAGCCTCCAGCTGCTCCTTCACCTGACGCAACTGCTCTATTACGTTCTACACACACACACACACACACACACACACACACACACACACACACACACACACACACACACACACACACACACACACACAGAGCAGTCATCATGTAGAACAATAGGATAACCACTGACCAGTGGCAATTCTGAAAATACACTGTGTGTGTGTGTGTGTGTGTGTGTGTGTGTGTGTGTGTGTGTGTGTGTGTGTGTGTGTGTGTGTCGTACTGTATCTGCAACGTGTGCGGTTCTTTCGGCCTGGAGTCTGTGTATCTCCTCTTGGTACTGTGAGATGGTGACCTCTCGGTTCAGCTCCACTGCCTTCAACATCTGCAGCTCTGCACTCAGCTTAGTGTTCTCCAGCTCAGCACTGCGCACGTGAGACTGCACACACACACACACGTGCACACGCACACACACACACACACACACACACACACACACACACACACACACACACACACACACACACGTCAAGGTTGCCGTTACATTCGCTTACGTTCCAGCAGATTCTTTTGAGCCCAGCAAAACAGAACTACTGGTCATCCCAGGTGATTCATCTCCGGGTCAGGATATCAGAATAACTCTTCATGACTCTTTGCTCTCCCCTTCAGCCACTGTTTGTAACCTTGGGGTAACTATGGACAATCAACTGTCCTTCTTCTTACATGTTGCTAATGTGGCTGGTTCTTGTCGATTTCTTCTCTACAACATCAGAAGGATTCGACCGTTTCTGTCCACACAGGCTGGCCAGGTGCTTGTTCAGTCTCTTGTCATTTTAAGACTGGACTAGTGCAGCTCTCCCCTGGCAGGTCTTCCCCTGAACGCTATTCTTCCACTGCAAATAATCCAAAACGCAGCTGCACGACTTGTGTTCAACCTGCCCAAGTTCTCCCACACCACCCCCCTGTACTGTATATACCCCTCCACCATACTGTGAATACCCCTCTATCGTATATACCCCTCCACCATATACTATACCACTCTAACATATATACCCCTCTACTGTATATACCCCACTACTGTATATACCCCACTACTGTATATACCCCTCCACCATATACTATACCACTCTAACATATATACCCCTCTACTGTATATACCCCACTACCATACTGTATATACCCCTCTACTGTATATACCCCTCCACCATATACTATACCACTCTAACATATATACCCCTCTACTGTATATACCCCACTACTGTATATACCCCACTACCATACTGTATATACCCCTCTACTGTATATACCCCTCCACCATATACTATACCACTCTAACATATACCCCTCTACTGTATATACCCCACTACCATACTGTATATACCCCTCTACTGTATATACCCCTCCACCATATACTATACCACTCTAACATATATACCCCTCTACTGTATATACCCCACTACTGTATATACCCCACTACCATACTGTATATACCCCTCTACTGTATATACCCCTCCACCATATACTATACCACTCTAACATATATACCCCTCTACTGTATATACCCCACTACTGTATATACCCCACTACCATACTGTATATACCCCTCTACTGTATATACCCCTCCACCATATACTATACCACTCTAACATATATACCCCTCTACTGTATATACCCCACTACCATACTGTATATACCCCTCTACTGTATATACCCCTCCACCATATACTATACCACTCTAACATATATACCCCTCTACTGTATATACCCCACTACCATACTGTATATACCCCTCTACTGTATATACCCCTCCACCATATACTATACCACTCTAACATATATACCCCTCTACTGTATATACCCCACTACCATACTGTATATACCCCTCCACCATATACTATACCACTCTAACATATATACTCCTCTACTGTATATACCCCACTACCATACTGTATATACCCCTCTACTGTATATACCCCTCTACTGTATATACCCCACTACCATACTGTATATACCCCTCTACTGTATATACCCCTCCACCATATACTATACCACTCTAACATATATACCCCTCTACTGTATATACCCCTCTACTGTATATACCCCTCTACTGTATATACCCCTCCACCATATACTACACCACTCTAACATATATACCCCTCTACTGTATATACCCCACTACCATACTGTATATACCCCTCTACTGTATATACCCCTCCACCATATACTATACCACTCTAACATATATACCCCTCTACTGTATATACCCCTCTACTGTATATACCCCTCTACTGTATATACCCCTCCACCATATACTACACCACTCTAACATATATACCCCTCTACTGTATATACCCCACTACCATACTGTATATACCCCTCTACTGTATATACCCCTCCACCATATACTATACCACTCTAACATATATACCCCTCTACTGTATATACCCCACTACTGTATATACCCCACTACCATACTGTATATACCCCTCCACCATATACTATACCACTCTAACATATATACCCCACTACCATACTGTATATACCCCTCCACCATATATTATACCACTCTAACATATATACCCCACTACCATACTGTATATACCCCTCTACTGTATATACCCCTCCACCATATACTATACAACTCTAACATATATAACCCTCTGCTGTTTATACCCCTCTACTGAATATACCCCTCTACTGTATATAATGCTCCACCATATACTATACCACTCTAACATATATACCCCTCTACTGTATATACCCCTCCACCATATACTATACCACTCTAACATACTGTATATACCCCTCCACCATATACTATACCACTCTAACATATATACCCCACTACCATACTGTATATACCCCACTACTGTATATACCCCTCCACCATATACTATACCACTCTAACATACTGTATATACCCCTATACTGTATATACCCTTTCACCATACTGTATATACCCCTCCACCATATACTATACCACTCTAACATATATACCCCACTACCATACTGTATATACCCCACTACTGTATATACCCCTCCACCATATACTATACCACTCTAACATACTGTATATACCCCTATACTGTATATACCCTTTCACCATACTGTATATACCCCTCCACCATATACTATACCACTCTAACATATATACCCCACTACCATACTGTATATACCCCACTACTGTATATACCCCTCCACCATATACTATACCACTCTAACATATATACCCCTCTACTGTATATACCCCACTACTGTATATACCCCACTACCATACTGTATATACCCCTCTACTGTATATACCCCTCTACTGTATATACCCCTCCACCATATACTGTACCACTCTAACATATATACCCCTCTACTATATACTATACCACTCCACTGTATATACAGTAGTAGTCATTAGTTTGGTCACAGCTTCTCTCTCAGTGTTTTTTCTTCATTTGTATTCTTTTTTACATTGTACATTAATAATGTAGAAGCTGAACTTCTATAATATACTTATAAAGGAACACGTATGAAATTTTAGAAATGTGTTAAAGAACGAAGAATATGTTTGATATTTTAGATGTCTAAAGTAGCTCTATTTCGCTTTGATTCGAGCTTCACACACTCATGACATTCTCTCATCACAGTCACAAGGTGGTCACCTGGAATACATGCAGTACTCACTTTATACAGTTCTCTCTCATCGCTCTCATTCTTCAGCTGAACTTCCAGATTATCTCTCTCCATGGTTACCTTTTGTAACCTGTTCCTCAGGCTGAATAACACACACACACACATACACATACACATACACACACACACACACACACACACACACACACACACACACACACACACACACGTTAACTTTAAAGTTAGCTATCTTAACCAATCTACTACAGATCCCTGGGGTTGTGATGGAGTATGAGCATGAGCCCATGGTGCAGATGTTCTTCTGTAATGTCAGATCTTTGTGATATTTGCGTAGAAGGACAGCAGGGTAGGAATAATGCATGTTTTATTGCCTGGCTCTTCCCCTTTTCAAGGGACCAATCTAAATCTAATCAGGGTTACAGTCAGCATGAACAGTTTAATACTCGAGTCTCTATCAGTGAACATCTGATAACCTCTGGAGGAAACTATAATGGTGAGTGAGGATGGGTTCTATTTCAAACACACTGGTGAGCTCAGGAACTCTACAAGACTCAGAACATTACAAAGAACAATCGATGATAGAAGAATTCCTTCCCTGGTGAAGCAAAACCATTTTACAACAGCTGGCCAGATGAGGAACATCCTACAGGAGATAGGAGTATCTGTGTCAAAGTCCACAATGAAGAAAATACTTCAGCCGAGTTAATACAGAGGCTTTACCACAAGATGTCCAGAAGACCAGATTACCAAAATTGCATTAAATCCTGTACAGCTCTGGAAGAACCTCCTACAGAAAGATGAGTCTGGAGAAGGAAAGGAACTGCTCATGATCTGAAGCGTATCACTTCAAAACGAAAAACAAAACAACAGGAAGTAAGGACAAAGGGAGTAAAGATCCTCAGCAGATCTTTCCTTGAACTAGGAGACCTGTTCCAGCTTGACAATGCCCCTGTGCACAAAGACCAGCTCCATGAAGATCTGCTTTTCATGGGTTGGAGTGTAAGATCTCCTGCTATAGAGCTCTTGAACACCTTTGGGATGAATGTTGACGCTGACTGCAACCTATGAACCTCCTCATCTCACCTACATCAGTACCTGACTTTACCAACACCCTTCGAATCTCCACAACATCTAGTGGAACATCTTCTTAGAAGAGTGAAGCTGGTTTTAACAGCACATGGAAATATTGGAAATGTGGAATGGGAACGTATCTTATGATCATGTGTCCATGTGTGTATGTGTGTGTGTGTGTGTGTGTGTGGTTTCCTACCAATCCAGCTCACTCTCTTTAAGCACAGCTTTCTGCGCGACTCCGAGCAGGTCCTGTTCCAGTGGCCTGACTCCAGCTTGAGCTTTGTCTCTCTCCTCTCTCAGTCCTTGCTGTCTCTCCTGCCAGATGTCAGGAAACATGTCCATCATTTACGATACACACTTCATCACACTCACACACACGTTTCTGGTGTCGAGAGGATTTCAGTTTACTTTGTTCAAGCATGTCTACTGTATATTTAACCAGATCTGACAACATCTGGATCGAACCTCACACACACACACACACACACACACACACACACACACACACACACACACACACACACACACACACACACTCTCTCTCTC
This sequence comes from Silurus aristotelis, assembly GCF_946808225.1. Classification (NCBI taxonomy): domain Eukaryota; kingdom Metazoa; phylum Chordata; class Actinopteri; order Siluriformes; family Siluridae; genus Silurus; species Silurus aristotelis. The sequence continues at coordinate 20,428,900 of NC_139594.1, forward strand.
TCTGTTCCCCCAGGCGTTTAGTGACTGGTGGTGTTTTATGGCTGATTAACATCAGCACCGCTCCATGTGTGTATAAAGGGCTTGTTCTAGACACAAAACACACTCATGCTCTCATTACACACACACACACACACACACACACACACACACACACACACACACACACACACACACACATACTTTTCATTACTTACTGTATAACCACTGTGACACACACACATATAGTGATTTCTTTATCGTTTTCTTTCTTTCTTTCTTTCTTATTATCGATTGATTTATGTATAATTATCAGCACTTTTACTATTTAGAAAGTAAGCGATCTTTTGTGAGCAATTAATTTTTATGTAGATCGATTTATTATCGCTATGTGAATATGAGAAGTATTACATATATATGTGTGTGTGTGTGTGTGTGTGTGTGTGTGTGTGTGTACAGTTATGTTCAAAATAATAGCAGTACAATGTGACTAACCAGATTAATCCAGGTTTTTAGTATATTTTTTATTGCTACGTGACAAACAAGTTACCAGTAGGTGCAGTAGATTCTCACAAAACAAACAAGACCCATCATTCATGATATGCACGCTCGTGAGGCTGTGCAATTGGGCAATTAGTTGAAAGGGGTGTGTTCAAAAAAATAGCAGTGTGGCATTCAATCACTGAGGTCATCAATTTTGTGAAAAAACAGGTGTGAATCAGGTGGCCCCTATTTAAGGATGATGCCGGCACTAACAGGCATTTGAAAGCCTGAGGAAAATGGGTCGTTTAGAAGAACAGCGTACTTTGATTAAAAAGTTGATTGGAGAGGGGAAAACCTATAAAGAGGTGCAAAAAATTATAGGCTGTTCAGCTAAAATGATCTCCAATGCCTTAAAACGGAGAGCAAAACCAGAGAGACGTGGAAGAAAACGGAAGACAACCATCAAAATGGATCGAAGAATCACCAGAATGGCAAAGGCTCAGCCAATGATCAGCTCCAGGATGATCTAAGACAGTCTGGAGGTACCTGTAAGTACTGTGACAGTTAGAAGACGTCTGTGTGAAGCTAATCTATTTTCAAGAATCCCCCGCAAAGTCCCTCTGTTAAAAAAAAGGCTTGTGCAGAAGAGGTTACAATTTGCCAAAGAACACATCAACTGGCCTAAAGAGAAATGGAGGAACATTTTGTGGACTAATGAGAGTAAAATTGTTCTTTTTGGGTCCAAGGGCCACAGATAGTTTGTGAGACGACCCCCAAACTCTGAATTCAAGCCACACTACACAGTGAAGACATCATGATATGGGCATGTTTCTCCTACTATGGTGTTGGGACTATTTATCGCATACCAGGGATCATGGATCAGTTTGCATATGTCAAAATACTTGAAGAGGTCATGTTGCCTTATGCTGAAGAGGACATGCCCTTGAAATGGTTGTTTCAACAAGACAATGACCCCAAACACACTAGTAAACGAGCAAAGTCTTGGTTCCAAACCAACAAAATTATTGTTATGGATTGGCCAGCCCAATCCCCGGACCTTAATCCAATCGAGAACTTGTGGGGTGATATAAAAAATGCTGTTTCTGAAGAAAAACCAAGAAATGTAAATGAATTGTGGAATGTTGTTAAAGAATCGGGGGGAGTGGTGGCTCCAGCGGTTAAGGCGCTGGGTTGCCGATCGGAAGGTCTGGGGTTCGAGCCCCGGTATCGCCAGGCTGCCACTCTTGGGCCCTTGAGCAAGGCCCTTAACCCTCTATGCTCTGGGGGTCCCTTACGAGGGAAATATCAAGGTCCGTGACGTCGGAGTGACGTGGGGCCGCCTTCCCGTGGGCTCACCACCTGCAGGAGGGACCGTAAGGGACGGTGCTTTGAGGATTGGGCAGTAGTCGAAGGCAGGGGCCTGCTTAGACTGCTGCCCCCGCGACCCGAATTACGGATAAGCGGGAGAAAATGAATGAATGAATGAATGAATGTTAAAGAATCATGGAGTGGAATAACAGCTGAGAGGTGCCACAAGTTGGTTGACTCCATGCCACACAGATGTGAAGCAGTTTTAAAAAACTGTGGTCATACAACTAAATATTAGTTTAGTGATTCACAGGATTGCTCAATCCTAGAAACAAAAATGTTACAAAATAATTTTGAGTTTGTACAGTCAATGGCATACACTGCTATTTTTTTAACACACCCCTTTCAACTAATTGCCCAATTGCACAGCCTCACGAGCATGCATATCATGAATGATGGGTCTTGTTTGTTTTGTGAGAATCTACTGCACCTACTGGTAACTTGTTTGTCACGTAGCAATAAAAAATATACTAAAAACCTGGATTAATCTGGTTAGTCACATTGTACTGCTATTATTTTGAACAATACTGTATATGTTTTATATATATATAAACTTTCTTTTCGGCTTCTCCCGTTAGGGGTCGCCACAGCGGATCCTCCGCACGTTTGATTTGGCACATGTTTTACGCTGGATGCCCTTCCTAACGCAACCCTCCCCAATTTATCCGGGCTTGGGACCGGCACTAAGAGTGGCTGGGGATGGTTCCCTGACCGGGAATCGAACCCGGGTCGCAGCGGTGGGAGCGCTGCATCTTAACCACTAGAACACCAGGGGATGTTTTATATATATATAAACACAGTATATGTGTGCATTGATCTCATTACACAGGAGACACAAGGGGGAGCCGCAACACTACTACACTTATATCCTGTTCCTCCAATACAGAGAGAGAAAGAGTGAGAGAGGGAGAGAGAGAGAGAGAGAGAGAGAGAGAGAAAGAGAGAGAGAGAGAGAGAAAGAGAATATAGAAGAGTGTAAGACTCCTCATGGTGCCGCCTTTCCACCCCTCTATCCCTCCCTTTCTTCCTCCCTCTTTCTCTTTCTCTCTCCCTTCATCTCATTGTGCACTCACACTCAATAAATCTTCAATGAATGGGAATAGAAAGGTCTCTCTCTCTCTCTCTCTCTCTCTCTCTCTCTCTCTCTCTCACACACACACACACACACACACACACACACACACACACACACACACACACACAGGGGTTATCTGTTAAACTAAAGTGTGTTTTAGAAGAGCACTGTGTGTAGTCAGACATGCAGACAAATGGAGACAGTAAGTCTTCTTTCACACACACACACACACACACCGACACAAATGGATCAGTCTGTAACACACACTGGTAACACACACACTGGTGATCACAGTTCTTCGCATCAAAGCCTTTCCTGCTGTGTGTGTGTGTGTGTGTGTATACATACCTGATTGTATTGTCTCTGCTCTTCTTTAAGTTGGTCTCTCTCTTGTGTAAGCAGACAAACAGATTTCTGCAGCTCCCGGCATTCCTGCTGAACTTCCTCCACACGCCGCTACACACACACACACACACACACACACACACACACACACACACACACAGATTTCACACATACACAAAATTTTATTGAAACAGGTCTTGAAATAGTTGGGACAGGACCATTTTCCTCACTGTGTAGCATCACATCATCTTTTAACGACAGTCCGTATACATCTGGGAACTAGAGAAGAGCAGGTGCTGGAGTTTTGGGAGAGGAATGTTGTCCTATATGTGTCTGATACAGGATTCCACCTGCTCAACACTCCTGGGTCTTCTTTGTCGTGTTTCTCAATTGGTAAAAGGTCTGAATTTCAGGCAGGTCAGTTCAGCACCCGGATTCTTCTACTATGAAGGCATGCTATTGTAATAGATAGAGCATGCAGTTAGCATCGTCTTGCTCAAATACATCTTTCCTGAAAAAGGTGTTTTCTGGATGGAAGCATGTGTTGCTCTAAAACCTGTCTATAGCATTCAACATTGATGGAGGCTTTTCAAATGTACAAAGCTGCCCCTTCCACAGGTCCTAATGCACCACCATACCATCAAAGATGTGGCTTTTTTTGACTGAGTGCTGATAAGAAGCCAGATGGTCCCTCTCCTCTTTAGTCCAGAGAATGTGGTGTCCATGGTTTCCAAAAAGAAATAAAAATTTGCATTCTTCTGACCAGACTTTTGTTGCCCCGTTTCAATGTTTTGAGACATGTTGCAGCATTTAAATTCGAAATGACATTTTTTCCTTTACAATGATCAATTTAAACATCTGAAGTTTTTTTAATGGTTGCATTTGTTTTTTAATTACATTTCTCACAGTGGGCGAACTTTTTCGGAATTGGAGTTGTACATGTGTGTGCGCATGTTTGTGTGTGTGTGTGTGTGTGTGTGTGTGTGTGTAGTGTACAATTACCTCTAGGAGTCCAGTTTTGGTAGTAACCACTAGTATGTCTGAATTGCTATCATCCTCGACAGTCAGTAACTCCTCCCCTGTGGGCGTGGCTTGTTGAAACTGGAAAGGTGTGCTGGCTCCTCTGATCTCGCCCAGATGTGTGACATAACAGAACTGATAAAACTCACCGTCACTTCGGGGAACATAATAACCTGAGAGAGCAGAGAGTCACAGTGCTGTCACTCCACAGCCTCTTCAACAAACCGTACAGGAAACAGTACAGCAGCACAGGAAACAGTACAGCAGCACAGGAAACAGTACAGCAGCACAGAAAACAGAACAGCAGGACAGGAAACAGAACAGCAGCACAGGAAACAGAACAGCGGGACAGGAAACAGAACAGCGGGACAGGAAACAGAACAGCAGGACAGGAAACAGTACAGCAGCACAGGAAACAGAACAGCAGCACAGGAAACAGAACAGCAGGACAGGAAACAGAACAGCGGCACAGGAAACAGAACAGCGGGACAGGAAACAGAACAGCGGGACAGGAAACAGTACAGCGAGACAGGAAACAGTACAGCGGCACAGGAAACAGAACAGCGGGACAGGAAACAGTACAGCGGCACAGGAAACAGTACAGCGGCACAGGAAACAGTACAGCGGCACAGGAAACACAACAGCGGCACAGGAAACACAACAGCGGCACAGGAAACAGAACAGCAGGACAGGAAACAGTACAGCGGCACAGGAAACAGTACAGCGGCACAGGAAACAGAACAGCGGCACAGGAAACAGTACAGCGGCACAGGAAACAGAACAGCGGCACAGGAAACAGAACAGCGGCACAGGAAACAGAACAGCGGCACAGGAAACAGAACAGCGGCACAGGAAACAGAACAGCGGCACAGGAAACAGAACAGCGGGACAGGAAACAGTACAGCGGGACAGGAAACAGAACAGCGGGACAGGAAACAGAACAGCGGCACAGGAAACAACCAGTAGAAGAGGAAATTAAGAAACACTGCTCAGATTAAATACACAGTTCTATAATTGTACTTTAAGCACTCTGATGCAAGTGTGTGTGTGTCTATACCTTGGAAGACAAGAACCCTGTGGACAGTGGAACCCTCAGTGTAGTCCTCAGGCATGGGAGACCACAGGAAGGTGTAGTAATCTCGAGCGCTGCTCCAACCCACCTACACACACACACACACACACACACACACACACACACACACACACACACACACACACACACACACACAATATCAAGACATTTCTAAGTCTGAGGTGAGAGACAGAGGGTGTAGGACAGTGGGAGACAGACAGTGAACCCTTTGCTGTACCTGCCAATAAAACCTTTTCTGATTCTGATTACTGCAGATCACACACACACACATCTGCTCCAGCTGTGGCCTGTTAATACATCACACACTAAATGTGTGTATGTGTAAGTGTGTGTGTGTGTGAGAGAGAGAGTGTGTGTTGCTGATCTGTCTCTCAGAGTGAGCAGTGTGTAATTACGCTGTCACACACATGTGGAATGTTCCTCACACACTTGATTGATTGTCACATCAACCCTCTTATTATTTTATTCATCATTTAGCAATCCTGTACCTACAAGCACAGAGTGTGTGGAGGCTGTACACACACACACACACACACACACACACACACACACACACACACACACACACACACCTGCTGTGTAATTATCCAGTTATTTACGCTTCCATCCTCCCTGTGTTCCAGATGAAAGCTGGATTTTTTTCTTCACAAAGCAGAAAGATAGTGATATATTATCTACAGTGTAATGCCAGGGTGTGTGTGTGTGTGTGTGTGTGTGTGTGTGTGTGTGTGTGTGTGTGTGTGTGTGTGTGTGTGTTCCTGTACCCATGCTGACAGATTTCTTTCAGCACAAAACATTTCAACATTCAAATGCAAGTGTGGGCGCACACACACACACACACACACACACACACACACACACACACACATATAATCAGTAGTAGACAGTAATATACTAAATATAATTCGTTATTGTACTTAAGTTGCTTTTTCATGTATTTGTTCTTTACTGAAGTTTTTCCTTTGTGAAGATTTTTCACTGTTACTTCACTACAAACTCAAATATCTTTCTTTTTAATACATTTAGTCAAATCAGCCCTTTTTATATTGAGAGCGCACGCTCTGTTTTACACGTGTTTTACATATTCTTTAATATCCCTCTCCTGATTGGTTCCTTTCAACAATGAAGTCTCCAGTTTCTTTGGTGACTCTTTGTGGCTCTTAGAAGAACACGACCCCAAACATTCAGATGAATCCGACAGCAACAGCTGACTTTGATCAGGTTTTAATCAGAATCAGTGAACTTGATGGCCGGTGTGTGTTTTTACCTCTGAAGATAACTGTTACTCTGAGGACAGTTAAGAGCCACGTAATGAAAGAGTGAACAGACTTTGACACTTAGGGTCTTGGAGTGTATTTTATTTTAAATATTCCCAATTTAAATAATGTGAATGATGTTTCTCTGAATTTTTGTTTGTTGAAACATCAAATAAAAAAAGGAACAAGTCTGATATTTAGGTTGTTCTTATTTCAAAAGTATGGATTGCTCACTACCACATGGGGGAGACAGTGAACTGCTGAGCAAAACTGTGTGTGTGTGTGTGTGTGTGTGTGTGTGTGTGTGTGTGTGTGTGTGTGTGTGTGTGTGTGTGTGTGTGTGTGTGTGTGTGTGTGCGTATGTAAGTGTGAGTGTGCATGTGCGTCTAAGTGTGAGTGTGTGTTAGTGTGAGTGTGTGTGTGAGTAAGTATAAGTATGCATATGTGTGAGTGAGAGTGAGTGTGAAAGTGTGTGAGAGTGACTGTGTGTGTGCATGTGTGTAAGTGTGAGTGTTTGTGTCTGAGTAAACATGTGTGTGAGTGAATGTGTGTGTGTGTGTGTGTGTGTGTGTGTGTGTGTGTGTGTGTGTAAGTGAGTAAGAGTGAAAGTGTGTGAATGTGTGTTTGTGTGTGTGTGTGAGAGAGAGAGAGAGAGAGAGAGAGAGAGAGAGAGAGAGAGAGAGAGAGAGAAAGTGTGTGTATAAGAGTAAATGTGAGTGTGAGTGAGTGAGTGAGTGAGTGAGTGCGTGCGTGCATGTGTGTGTGTGTGAGAGTAAATGTGAGAGAGTGTGTGTGTGTGTGTGTGTGTGTGTGTGTGTGTGTGTGTGTGTGTAAATGTGAGCGTGAGTGTGAGCGAGTGCACATATTTACCTTGAAGATTCCCACCCAGTCTTTGGGGTGAGGGGTGATGAAGGGTGTGAGTGTGTAGTGACACTCCAGCGCAGCCTGAGGCAGGAAGCTCTTCCCCACATTCTGGAAGATCACATGAGCAAAGTTGGACGTCTCCATGACTGAAGTTCCTCCTTCACCTGAAGATACTGCTGTGTCACTGCCTGATGACATCATCGACTTCTACAGCTCAGGGTCTACCTACAGATAAAACAAAACATGATCACACCAGACACTCGGGATGTGTCCTACACATATCAAACCTGACCAAAAGTATGTGCACCCACAAGTGTTTCTTCTTCAAATGGTTCCAACAGATTCAGGAGAACACACAGAACATCTCTAAACACTGTAATGTTAGAACTTTTAACAGATCCCAAACCATGCTTCAGCATGACCATGTGACATGTGAAGGTTGAAGTGGACAAACTGGACTGTCTTACACAGAGCCCTGATTTCCTCAACCCCTCAAAACACCTTTAAGAAGAACTGAAACTGGAAACTCCTCATCTCCTCCACCTCCGTATCTAATCTAGGTGAAGTGAGTTGATTGATGATGAAGTGAGAAGTTGCGAGATGAAGTGAGATGATGTGAGTTGTTGTATAAAACTTTCTTTCGGCTTCTCCCGTTAGGGGGCGCCACAGCGGATCCTCCGCACGTTTGATTTGGCACATGTTTTACGCTGGATGCCCTTCCTAACGCAACCCTCCCCAATTTATCCGGGCTTGGGACCGGCACTAAGAGTGGCTGGGGATGGTTCCCTGACCGGGAATCGAACCCGGGTCGCGGCGGTGAGAGCGCTGCATCTTAACCACTAGACCACCAGGGGACCTGTGAGTTGCTGTATGATGGAGTGAAATGATGTATGATGACGTGAGTTGATGAATGAAAAAGAGTGAGATAATGTATGATGATGTGAGATAATGTGAGATGAAGTGAGAAGATGCGAGATGATGCAAGATAAAGTGAGATGATGTGAGTTGTTGTATGATGGAGTGAGATGACGGATGATGGAGTAAGATGATGTATGATGGAGTGAGATGATGTGAGACAATGTGAGATGAAGTGAGAAGATGAGGTGAAGTGAGATGATGTGAGTTGATGGATGATGAAGTGAAATGATGTATGATGATGTAAGATAATGGTGCAGCTCCAGTGTATCCATGTTGACAGTAAGGCCTACGAGCTGCTGAAGAAGATGAGGAAGACACCACCCTAACCCAGATGAACGGTGAGCACGTGACCCAGTCGTGCAGTGTACACTAACGCAGTGTGTGTGTGTGTGTGTGAAAGTCTCGTGCGCTGTGTCATCCTCCCCCCGTATGACGAAGCTAATAAGCTAGCTAGCGTTAGCCAAAGCGCGTGTTGCAAAGCAGCAGCACGCGCGTCTCGGTTACCTCTGCTTCATGTTCTTCATGTTGTTCTCAAGACGGCGGCTGAAGGAGCTCACGGGGTTCCTGTGAACATGACAAGCGCTTGACAGCTTCACCGCTCCATCAGCACCGCGCTGCGGGACTCTCCGTGACGTCACGACGCGCTGGCGCATGCGGGCTCGGGACACAGCGAGACACTGTGTGCCTAGTGCGCATGCGCCAGCTGTGTTCTCATCTCACTCACACACACACACACACACACACAGTACACCATTGAAACCCAGGAACCTTCTGGAGGACATCTTAATCATCATCAATAACACACACAACATTCAACATCATAATATCATGTTATGATTATTTACATGTGTCTCTGTCCTCCATCCTGCTTCTCCAATGTTTCTCCACACATCGGTCTCTCACACATCTCAGTGTAAAAGATCTCAGCTTCTGTCCTCCCTGTATTTCTCCTGTCCAACAGCAAACCACTGGAATTGCTCCAAACCCTGTTTACACAAAGCTGAAGCCATGCAGCACATGCATCTCCATCCAAGAGTTGATGAGTGGAAACAGGGCCAGCTTCAGGACCACCTCAGGGCACATCGAGCACATTGTGGTACACTCCATGTTTACTTCTCCTCATGTGGTGTTCCAGTGTCTTGTGATATGCTTGTTAGATTAACCATTGCTTACATAGATGACATCCTCAAACTTCTACAGGAGGTTTATTTGGAGTTGATGGTCCATCATGGCCCCCTTAGGAGATCATTGAGCAAGTTTTCTAGCAATTTCAAGAAACATTTATTACAGCTCCCATCCTGAAACACCCAGAGAAATCCAGTCTCAGGGCTTTGGAGAAAAGCCAAGCGTTAGCCAGTGGTCTTCTCCTGCAGGACATTGCTCCTCACAGAACATAATCATGACACCAGCATCAGGGAGCCCCTGGTAATGTCGTGGCTGGTAGGAGCTGAATATCTGATCATGATCTTCTGACTATGTAGCATACAGGTACCATTTTTACATTTATTATTAATAACGACATGATTTGGTGTCACTCAGATTCCACCTGGAAACCACAGGAACCTGGAGAACATCATGACTGCAAAAAAGAGTGGAGCTTCCTATAACAGCAAATGGGGACTAAATGTGGAATTATCTCATAGTCAGGTGTCCACAAACTGGACTGTGTTATTTAAGGCTTAAGCCAAAACTCATTTTTCATATCATCATACACCATCTCACATAGTCTCATATCATCTCACAACATCTCACACCGTCTCATATTATCTCACATCATCTGATATTATCTCACATCATATATTATCTTATATTATCTCACATCATATATTATCTTATATTATCTCACATCATCTCATTATCTCACATCATCCTATATTATCTCACATTATCTCATACCATCTCACAACATCTCACATATTTTAATCATCTTATATAATCTCACCTTCCCGTGGGCTCACCACCTGCAGGAGGGACCGTAAGGGACGGTGCTGTGAGGATTGGGCAGCAGTCGAAGGCGGGGGCCTGCTTAGACTGCTGCCCCCGCGACCCGAATTACGGATAAGCGGGAGAAAATGAATGAATGAATGAATATAATCTCACACCTTACATCATTTCATATCATCTCACAACATCTCATTTCACATCATTTTAGGTCATAATACACCATCTCATATCTCACATCATCTCACATCATGTCTTTTCATTACAGAACATCTCACATCATTTCATACCACCATACACCATCTCACATCATCTCATATCATCTTACACCATGTCACAACTTCTCACATCATCTTAGTTGCTAACACGACAACATGTAGGCAGACACACACACACACACACACACACGACACACACACACATATACACACACAATCACACACACAATCACTACACACCTTCACTATTCCATCATTGCTGTATGGACAAATCATGACACAAGAGCACAAGAGCTGTCCAGAAGGTGGCAGTCCATCCACCCTGATCCACACACACACACACACACACACACACACACACACACACACACACACACACACACACACACACACACACACACTCTTCTGGGAAGATGTTCCACTAGATGTTTGTGGACTCATTCAGCTACAAGGGTGTTAGTAAAGTCAGATACTTATGTGAAGGTGCAGTCAGCGTTCGCATTCCAGATGTTCAATAGTGTTGGATCTCTATAGCAGGAGATTTTCCACATTTTTCAACCCAATAGAAAACAGATCTTCATGGAGCTGGCTTTGTGCACTTTTAGTCATGCTGGAACAGGTTTGAGTCTCTTAGTTCATGTGAAGCATACGAATTCATGCTAAAGATGTCCTATACAAGTGTGAGGAACAATGCGTGGAAGAAGAACATGTGGGTGGGACGGTCGGGTGTTCGAATACTTTTGGGCCACGCATTGTATATATGTATATAAATAGATATTCGGCTGCATTGAGTGTTATTTCATGACCTGTCTCTGACATGAGGAGCTAACCATGTGTGTGTGTGTGTGTGTGTGTGTGTGTGTGTGTGTGTGTGTATTCTCTTGTCGACCCGAGTGGTCTTTGATGGTTTTATGTCCTGGTGTGTTCTCGGTGTGCGTCAGTAAGGTTTGGCACGGCCCTCAGTGCTGCTCTAACACTCGCCTCGTAAACACAGCTCCACACTCGCTCTCCCTGCTGTCACTCTCTGCAGCCCAAAATTGTAATAAAACCCTCACACACAACCCTCGCCATCTTTTGTCGCTGATTTGGACCCACAACAAACTCTACTGACGTCACACACACTCACACACACACTCAGTGCGAGACATGGGCTTATGTGGCCATCACCACGTCGAGAAACTACAGCTAGTTAATGATAATTACGCACATTCCCTTTTTAAACTCGTTTTTTTGTAGCCAAACTGTTTTCTTTCTCACACATACTCTCACACACACACTCTCACACACACACACACACACACACACACACAGATGGGAAATTTCAAGCCTTCGGTGTATCTCCGGGTCCAGTGTGTAAGTGAATTAGAGAGTTTCTGAAAACTGTGGATGATCTGAACAGGTGAATGTTCTCCTCCATGGAGCTTCACAAACTCGATTCACGAGGTCGTACACCTGGAATGGGTTTCAGGTCACAGGTGTGTCTTATCTAGAGGACATTTCTTGCCTTCTTAATGTGCTTTAGAACATCAGTTGTCTTGTGCAGAGGAAAGAGTGAGTACAGAGTCCATATTCCTGTTAGTGCTACTACAACTACTGTACAAATCCATAGTGTGGCAAGAAACACTGAAGAAAAGAGAAAAGATCCATCATTACTTTAGGAATTAAAGCAACCTGAAACATCTCAAGAACTTTAAAAGTGCAGTCTCCAAAACCATCGAACGCTCTGATGAAACAGGCTCTACCGAGGACCATCCCAGGAAAGAAAGACTAATCCAACAGGACCTTTTCTTATTCTTCTTCTTTCGGCTACTCCAATTAGGGGTCGCCACAGCAGATCATCCTCGCCATACCCCCTGTCCTCTACATCTGCCTCTTTCAACCCAACTACCTGCATGTCTTTCCTCACCACATCCATAAAGCTCCTCCATGGTCTTCCTCTTTTCCTCTTTTCTGGAAGCTCTATCCTCAGCATTCTCCTACTGATATACCCCATGTCCCTCCTCTGCACATGTCCAAACCATCTCAATCAAACCCCCCCTTAATTTGTCTCCAAAATGTCCTAAATGCACTGTCTCTCTAATGAACTCATTTCTAATCCTGTCCATCGTCGTCACTCCCAACAAAAACCTCAAAAACCTCTCTAATCCATACATCACAGGTCTCACCACAGTCCTATAAATTGCCTGCACCCTGCCTGCACACTTTTCTTCAATTCTCTAACACACTCTCCATTACTTTGCACTGTTGACCCCAGGTACCTGAACTGCTCCAACTTCTACACCTCTTCGCCCTGCAACTGCACCACTCCACCGCCCTCCCTTTTGTTCACACACATGTACTCTGTCTTACTCCTACTGACTTTCATTCCCCTTCTCTCCAGCGTGTACCTCCACCTCTCCAGGCTCTTCTCCACCTGCTCCCTACTCTTACCACAAATCACAATATCATTCTAAAACACCATAGTCCAAGGACAAGGATCCCTTGTCTGACCTCGTCCGTCAACCTGTCCATCAGCACTGCGAACAGGAAAGGGCCAAGAACCGATCCTTGAAGTTCCACCTCCACTTTAATCCGTCGTTCCTACTGCACACTTCACTGCTGTCACACTGTCCTCATACATGTCCTGCACCACCCTCACATACTTCTCTGACACACCTGACTTCTTCATACAATACCACAACTCCTCTCTCCACTCTGTCGTACGCTTTCTCTAAATCCACAAACACACAATGCAACTCCTTCTGACCTTCTCTATATTTCTCCATCAACATTCTCAAAGCAATTAATGCATCTGTGGTGCTCTTCCTCGACATGAAACCATACTCTTGCTCACAGATGGTCACCTCTTCTCTCAGCCTGGCTTCCACTACTCTTTCCCATAACTTCATGGTGTGACTGATCAACTTAATTCCCCTGTAGTTACTGCAGGTCTGCACATTTACCTTATGCTTAAAGATCGGTACCAGCACACTCCTTCTCCATTCCTCAGGCATCCTTTCATCTTCCAGAATCTTGTTGAACAACCTGGTTAAAAACTTCCCTGCCATCTTTCCTAAACATCTCCATGCTTCTACCGGTATGTCATCTGGTCCAACCGACTTTCCACTCTTCATCCTTTTAATTGCTGCTCTCACTTCCTGATTAATAATCCTATCCACTACCTGCTTCATCATCTCCACACCATCCAACCTTTTCTCTCTCTCTCTCTCTCTCTCTCTCTCTCTCTCTCTCTCTCTCTCTCTCTCTCTCTCTCTCTCTCTCTCTCTCTCTCTCTCTCTCTCATTTCATCATTCATCAGCTGCTTCCTCCATCTTCTCAACACACTTTCCTCACTAGTCAACACATTTCCATCTCCATTCTTTATTGCTCTAACTTGCAGCACAGCCTTTCCAGCTCGGTCGCTCTGCCTGGCCCTATCCCAATTCTTTTTCTCCAACCTCTTTCTCCTTATGCTTTCCTGGACACCTCATTCCACCATCTCCCTTATCACTTCTGCAGTAGTTGCCCAATCATCCAGCACCTCTTCACCACCACCGAGCTCCTGTCTGACCTCTTCCTCCACTCTTATACATCACCCTATGATCCTCCTTCTTCTTAAAATAATTGTTCACCACTGAAATGTCCAGCCTTTGAGCAAAATCTACCACCATCTGTCCTTCCACATTCCACAATTTTTCATTCCTAGGTTCACTCTCCACCACTCCATCTAACTCACTCCAGAATTTTTCCTTCTCCTTCATCTCACAACCCACTTGTGGAGCATAAGCACTGATGACATTTATCATCACCCCTTCAACTTCCAGCTTTAAGTTCATCACTATCAGAATCAGTATCAGGAACTCTCTTTACCTCCAAGATACTCTTACTGTACTCTTTCTTCAGAATCACCCCTACACCATTTCTCTTTCCATCCACACCATGATAGAACAGTTTAAACCCACCTCCAATGTTCCTGGCCTTACCCCCTTTCCACTTGGTCTCCTGAACACACAACATATCTACCTTTCTCCTCTCCATCATATCAGCTACCTCTCTCCCTTTACCAGTCATAGTACCAACATTTAAACTACCAACCCGAACCTCTACTCTCCTACACTTCTCCTTTCCCTGCTGTCTCTGTAGACGTCTTCCTCTTCTCTTTCTCCTCCTTCAGCCAACAATTTCCACCGGTAATTTCCACCGGTACCCTGTTGGTTAACGATACCTGTGGTGGTCATTGGTAACCCGGGCCTCGACTGATCCGCTATGAATTTCTCTTTAGTGATCTGAATATTTGATTTGTTTTATGCTGGATGTCCTTCATAACACAACCCTCCCCATTTATTTGGGCTTGGGACCGACACTAAGTGACCTGACTTGTGCAACACTAATGGCTGGGTTATTTTTAGTTAAAACACAAGACTTATTTATGTAGAAACTTTTGTCTTTGACTTTGATGTGACTGGAAAAGAAAGTTTTTGAGTTTGGTTACTCTCCTGGTACCTTCCCAGAGAGTTTACCTCAGACTTGTTTAGCTGGGATCCACACCTGCATTTTTTGTGCTACACATATAATGAAACTGAATGCATCAATAAAATGGTGGTAGGTTTAAAGGGACTATAAAATACTGACACTTTTGCAAGTGCTAAATATCCTGAAGAGCGATGATCGACAGTGGATCATCAGGTTTGAGGAATGGAACAGTAATGCAGTTAGTGAGCTCTAAATGTTGTGGTTATTCTGTGTCTGAGTGTCTCACACAGTAGGAGTGGGAGAAGGAAGAGAAGGAGGAGGTGGAGGAGGAGAAGAAGGAGAAGAAGCAGTCAGCCTGACAGCATTGTGAATGATGGAGAAATTAGCATAACAAGCTGTTCAGTGAGAAGACCAGGGGGCAGGGAGGTGGAAATATCTGGGAGGGATGGGGTGGGGCTTGGGGTAGGGGCTGAACTTCTCCTCATCTCCAGATGGAAACTGACCCTTAGCAGCTGTTTAACTATGAGAGAGAGAGAGAGAGAGAGAGAGAGAGAGAGAGAGAGAGTGTTTGTGTGTGTGTGTGTGTGTGTGTGATGGTACATGCATTAGCTTGTCATGTGGGTGAGGAAGGTTGTGTGTAATGTGGCACTGGGAATAAAATCATTGTGAATTGTCATCTGGTTTGGTGAAAAGTCTAAATAGAGATGCAGGAGACAGGAGCAGGGTGCAGGAGAGAGGGGCAGGAGTAGGTTGCAGGAGAGAGGGGCAAGGGCAGGGTGCAGGAGAGAGGGGCAGGAGCAGGGTGCAGGAGAGAGGGGCAGAAGCAGGATGCAGGAGAGAGGGGCAGGAGTAGGTTGCAGTAGAGAGGGGCAAGGGCAGGGTGCAGGAGAGAGGGGCAAGGGAAGGGGTGCAGGAGAGCAGGGAAGGAGAGAGGGGCAAGGGAAGGGGTGCAGGAGAGCAGGGAAGGAGAGAGGGGCAGAAGCAGGGTGCAGAAGAGCAGGGAAGGAGAGAGGGGCAGGAGCAGTGTGCGGGAGAGAGGGGCAAGGGCAGGGTGCAAGAGAGAGGGGCAAGGGCAGAGTGCAGGAGAGCAGGGAACGAGAGAGGGGCAGGAGCAGAGTGCAGTAGAGAGGGGCAAGAGCAGGGTGCAGGAGAGCAGGGAAGGAGAGAGGGGCAGAAGCAGAGTGCAGGAGAGCAGGGAAGGAGAGAGGGGCAGGAGCAGGGTGCGGGAGAGAGGGGCAAGGGCAGGGTGCAAGAGAGAGGGGCAAGGGCAGAGTGCAGGAGAGCAGGGAAGGAGAGAGGGGCAGGAGCAGAGTGCAGTAGAAAGGGGCAAGGGCAGAGTGCAGGAGAGCAGGGAAGGAGAGAGGGGCAGGAGCAGAGTGCAGTAGAAACGGGCAAGGGCAGAGTGCAGGAGAGCAGGGAAGGAGAGAGGGGCAGGAGTAGAGTGCAGTAGAGAGGGGCAAGGGCAGGGTGCAGGAGAGCAGGGAAGGAGAGAGGGGCAGGAGCAGAGTGCAGGAGAGAGGGGCAAGAGCAGGGTGATTCCTTATGTTAAGAGCTACTGATTTCATTTAGAGACCTTCTGCTGGTTCATTATCACTCTGTGTGTGTGTGTTTGTGTGTGTGTTTATACAGAATTAAATTATTTCCTTGTTTAGATGTAATTTGAGGCAGCTTTTACAAATAAAATTCTTTTCAAATGTAGTTGTAATAAGACAAAAATTAACTAGGTTTCACGCTCTGCCAGCATGTGATTGTTTCCTCCACAGTCACACAACTCTGGTAAAGGAGGAGTGAAAGTGTGAACAACAAATCCTGAGGGGGTTACTAATGGGCAACTTTATCTCAAATCAATAAGGTTAAGCAGAGAGAGGGGCAATACTGGGGGGCAGGAGAACAGGGCAGAGAAGTGGTGCAGGAGAGCAGGGTAGAAGAGTAGGGCGGGCAAGAGGCAGGATTGTGGGGCAAGAAAGTGGTGCAGGAGACCAGGCAAAGAGAGGGGTGCAAGAAATGGAGCAGAAAAGTGGAACAGAAAAGGGAAGCAGAAGCATGGGGCAGGAGAGTCGGGGCAGGAGTGCAGGGCAGAGGTGGGTGCACTCACCCTTTATGTTCTTTTTTTAGCATTTTCTAATGATTACCTTCAGCATTATTGGCTGATTAGTAAACATCCAAATCCCTTTACACTGCAGATACACACACTTCTATATTTATTTATGTCCTTATCCTAACACTGTGTGTGTGTGTGTGTGTGTGTGTGTGTGTGTGTGTGTGTGTGTGTGAGTGTGTGTGTGTGTGTGTGTGTGTGTGTGTGTGAGTGTGTGTTTGAGTGTGTGTGTTAAATAATGGACTCTAGAAAGATCCATCTGAGTGTTTGTGTTGTAATTATGTTGTGAGAGAGCGAAACCCCCCCCCCCCCCCCCCCCCCACACACACACACACACCCCCCGGACATGTGTGTGTGTGTCGGCAGCTTGACAGGGAGGAATTGGATGTAGAACATGGCACGCTTTAACGTGATTGGCCATGCATGCGTCTGACAGGACAGGGCGTCTAATTGAAGATGATAAAGTGTAAAGTTAAATACCCCATCGAGCTGTCACTTGTACCCCAGGGGGCATGTAGACTGATGGGGGTGTGGCCTCTGGGGTCCAGCTGTTGTATGGCGATCGCTGAGGAGAAAGGACGAGTGGACAATAGACGTTAGTCCCCAGGGAGCTGTGTGATAAATGGACGTCATGATTTCTCTTTTAACAAGCAAATGCTGAAATTCCATCCATCCTGTAGCAGAGTTTACTATCACCATATGCACATTCACACACACACACACACACACACACACACACACACACACACACACACACACACACACACACACACAGAATATCTGGCCTTTGCAATCGATTCTGTTAAACTAATAAAGAGAAGTTTAATTTTTAGTTTCCCCTCCAAGAGAAATTGAGTGAAACATTTTTATAAAAGATAAGACTGTGGGGGCGTATTCAAGCACAGGATTGTGAATAGAAGGTGGAGCTGTTAATGTGAACAGTTAAGCAAGTGGAAGACGAAATGAAGTTAAACACAAAACACTATTTTCCAATTTTTTAAGCGATATTAGTGTATTGTTTTTGTTTTTTAAAATTTAAGAGTGAAAAAGAGAAAGCAGCACCCTGCAAAAGAATGGGAACCCCTTAGGAGACTTGAGCTTTCCGATCATTTTGAACCAAGGTATCAGACTTTAATTAACCTATCAGGGTCATAACTTGTTCACAGGCATCATTAGGAAAGGCCAGGTGATAACAATTTTAAAGCTTTATAAATACCCAAACTTGTCTAACCGTGTCCAAAAAATCAGTAGCCATATGGGTTCCTCTTAGCAGTTGCCTAGCACTTTTAAAGTGAAAATGATTGTTGCCCACAAAGCAGGAGAAGGATATAAGAAGATAGCAAAGTGTTTCCATGTACCGATTTCCTCAGTTCCGAATGCAATTAAGAAATGGCAGTTAACAGGAACAGTGGAGGTCAAGATAAGGTCTAGAAAACCAAGAAAAATATCAACGAGAACTGCTTGTAGGATTGCTAGAAAACAGGTCAGAACTTTGACTGCAAAACACCTCCAGGAAGATTTGGCAGACTCTGGAGTTAACTGTTCAGCGGCACCTGCACAAATATGGCCTTCATGGAAAAGTCATAGAAAAACTCTCTTGCGTCCTCACCACAAAATTAAGCGTCTGAATTTTGCAAAAGAACATTTACACAAGCCTAATGGATTTTGGAAAAAAAAGTCCTGTGAACTGATGAGGTTAAAATAGACCTATTTGGCTGCAATGAGCAAAGATATGTTTGGAGAACAAAGGGCACAGAATTTCAGGTAAAGAACACCAGTCCAACTGTCCAATGGGGGTGGACCAATCATACTTTGAAATTGTATTGCAGCCAATGGAACGAGGAACATTTCACAGGTAGAGGGAAGAATGGATTCAATTAAATTCCAACAAATTCTTGAATCAAACATAAAACCATCTGTAAAAAAGCTGAAGTTAAAAAGAGGATGGCTTCAACAAATAGATAATGATCTTAAACACACCTCAAAATCCACAATGGACTACCTCAAGAGGCACAATCTAAAGGTTTTGCCATGGCCCTCACAGTCTTCTCACCTAAACATCATTGAAAATCTGGCAAAAGATCTCAAAAGAGCAGTGCGTGCAAGACGGCCCAGGAATCTTGTAGAACTGGAAGACTGTTTAGATAAAGGGGGTGCTACTAAGTACTAATTATGCAGGGTGCCCAAACTTGTGATGCCTTTCTGACATCATTTTATTTTCCATCTAATTTTCTGCATAACTGTTCACATTTACAGAAATTCTGACCAGTGGTGCCCAAACTTTTACATGCCACTTTACTCTTAGAAAAATTTTAATTAAATAATAACCTCGATTTCATTAGACTCGAGACGTTTCTGGTAGCGTAACGTACTTAAAACCAATAATAAAACACTGAAAAGTTAAATTCACATTAAAAGAACTTAAAATACGTTTCAAAAGCTTAAACAGTGATTGTAAACTGGAGCAGTGTATAAAAGCATGAAAGACAGTTTCTCTCTGTGAACAGAACGGACAGTCCTGTAGAACATCGGGGTTTAAAACACAAATAAAAGAATTTACAGTGATTAATACAGTGTAAAATCCTCCATTGGAAGTTGGAAACCTTTATGGTTAACGATGGTTTGTACTGTTCAGTGCCTCCATTCTGGTTTAATATCATTGTTAAGACCAAGAAAATTTCTCCACTGGGTGTCCACCCTCCCACTCAGTTTTCAATCAGGTCTGGAGCGATGTCCAGCTGGGGAAAGGGTTCCTTCCCTGCAGGACTGGTCCCGCCGATATTGTAGCTGAACACGCTCCTTTGCTGTTAGTGTGGACCTCCAGCAAAGCCGGAGCTGGTTAGCGATGAGCTGGGAACAAAGTCCTATACGTGCAGCCAGGTCCTCCCCTTGTGACAGTTCTGCTCCTGGAGTGTGATGATCTTTGAGAAAACAGTGTGGGTGTGGGTACACCAGAGATGTCCAGACGACTCTCATAGACAGGGGCATCTCCAGCAGCCAGTGTAGTGTTCTGCAACTTTTATTCTTCTTTTTGAAAATCCAGAGACATCCAGTGCGTTTGTGTCCATTAAAAAACAAAGTTCTGTCCAGCCACAGTGTTTCCATCATGTGCAAAAGTCCACTGGCTGTTGTTCTCCATTTCAGGTTTGTGGGCCCAGTTCGGAGTATCTGGATAAACTGTAGGCGAAAGGCTGCAGTTCTGCTGGAGAGATGAACCAGTCCTTGCCCCCTTTTACCCTTGGGATGATGGAGGACACTGCAGAATCCAGTGCAGACCATCCCAGATAAAGTCCACAAGCAGGGCCTGGATGTTTGCTAGTAGCAGGTTTAGCGGCCGATTTACGCATACCATTTGTGCCACAGGGACGACGCTGCCAGGTTGTTATTGACCAGCATTCACCCCCTGTAGGACATCTTTGGAAACAGCCACTTCCACCTGCTCAGTTTGCCCTCAATATGCTCTACAGTGCCTTCCCAGTTTTTATTTGAAAAGTAATTATTTCACAGTGGCTCCCCACTCCCCTCTCCCCAACTAAAACTGCTCCACTTTTTCCCCAGTTTACTTTCACTGATGATAAAAACTCAAAGTCTTTTAAAACATCGATTAAAAAATTTATGTCAGTCTGGCATCTTACCTTTACAGCCAGGTCATGTGTGTGTGTGTAATATTAAAACCAGAAAGACGATTTTCTCAGATTGATTAAAAGAGCTTCAATTGCTAGAGTGTACAACATTCCTGACAGTAAACAGCCCTGCCTGATCCCTCTGTACACTCTATAAGGGGCAAATAAACCAGCATTAACCTTCAGTACACTCTCAATTTCACTGCACAACACCTTGATCATGGCTATAAAACCAGGGTTGAACCCAAGGTTTTCCAGCAACTTTCACAAGTATTCATGCTCAACCCAGTCAAAAGCCTTTTCCTGGTCAAGGAAAATCAGATCAGTTTTTAAGTCCAATAGCCTGGAGATGTCCAAAATGTCACAAATCAAGTATATGTTATCAAATTTTGACCTGCCAGGCACACAGTACGTCTGGTCATGATGAATGATCTGCTCCATCACCTTCATATTCTTGAGGCTAATGCTTTTGACAGCAGCTTGCACAGTAGTGACATCGGGCGCCAGTTCTTTAGCTGGGTCAAGTCTCCCTTTTTGGCAGCAGGTTCAAGACTGTTCTCGTTCAGCTCATTAGTAGCTGATCTCCTTTCACACTGTCCTTTAGGACCTTCAGCATCTTCTGCCTGATTATTCCCCAGAATGCCTTGAAAAACTCCACAGGGAGACCATCTATATCTGGCGCCCGCCCATTCTCCATGGCTTTGAGAGCTTCATGAAGCTCAGCCAGTGTCAGATCCCTGTCCATCTGTCTGGCCACTGACTCTGTGAGCTTAGGCAGGCCTTTGAGGAAGCTCTCCTCCACTACCTGTGCCCCTGACCTCTCGCTGCTATACAGCTTCTAAGCTGACTGTTTGCTCACCTTCCTGTCAGACGCATGCATGGCCAATCACGTTAAAGCGTGCCATGTTCTACATCCATTCACCTTCACTGTTGTTTTCTGTAAAGCTGCTTTGAGACAATGTCTGTTGTGAAAAGCGCTATACAAATAAACTTGACTTGACTTGACTTGTTTGCTGGGGAACTTCAGTAGGCTCTGACACGAGATCCCCCTGATTATGTTCCCACTTTTACTTTTGACAGCTTTAATATGCCCTTGATTTCCTGTGCCTCCAAATGCTGGAGTTCCACTATCTCTATCTACAGAGCTTTTAGAGATCTAGCAATGTCTCTTGTGACATTGAGAGTGTACTGTTGACAAAATACTTTGATTCGTGCTTATGTCACATCCCACCACTGCTGTAGGGAGTTAAAAGCTGCCTTCTCCAGTTTAAAACAATTCCATGAAAAGTAATAGACTCTCTAAAATTAGCATCTTCTAAAAGTGCAGTATTAAAATCCCAGTAGGTGCTGTTAGGTTTTACATTCTTTTTACTTATGGTATACTGAACCATGCAGTGGTCTGAGATGCCTACTGGAGACATAAGACACTTTGTATAAAAAGTTGGGTGTGTGGATTTCCTGCAGCATAGCAACTTCAATGTGCGTCTGATTAATAAGTTAATTTAGCTTTGCTCTCTTTCCAAGAAATTTCTCTGCTCTTTTTCAAAGAAATTTCCCCACTGTGGGACGAATAAAGGTATATCTTATCTTATCTTATCTCTTATCTTTCCATACTCTTTTGCTCCATTTATGTTACGGCTCACAACCTGGATCCCGTTTATTTAAATGTAAGTACAACAAACAAATGCTAAAAATAACTCAAAGTAAAACACACCACACACTCTATCAGTCTTTATAAGTTTTCATTAATGACCTTCATGATCAGAAAATATCTCAACATTTGTGATCATCACAGATCCAACACCAGTTTCTCCATGCCAGAGCCTTTAAACACTCCAGGAGGTCCAATGTCAAAACTCCACATGAAGTGGGATCCAATTGGTGCTGGGATGTCTCTAGATGGTTTGGGATGTTTGCAGACATCTACTTCTTTAAAGGTCCACAATGTTCATGAGGTGGGACGTGACTGGAGCTGAAGCAACCTCAGGATGACTCGGGATGAGAAGAGAAAGAGAAGCAGTGGAGAGAAATTAGTGTAGCTGCTGATATTAACAGCACAAATTGATAATGTGCATGTGATCAGATGTTCTGGAGCACATGGTTATGATATGTGATTTATGTTATGTGTAGGACTCGCTAAAAAGATACGTCTTTAATCTGCACTTAAACTGAGAGAGTGTGTCTGAGCCCCGAACACTGTCAGAAACACTATTCCAAAGTTTAGGAGCTAAATGTGAGAATGATCTACCACCTTTAGTGGACTTTGCTATTCTAGGAACTACTAGAAGTCTGGAGTTTTAAAATCTGAAGGAGCGTGATGGATTGTAGCGTGTTAGAAGACTGGAGAGATACATGGGATATAAACCATTTAGTGTTTTGTAGGTAAGTAGCAGTAGTTTGTAGTGGATTTGTAACTTAAAAGGTAGCCAGTGTAGGGATGAGAAGATTAGGGTTATATAGTGATATTTCTTTGACCTTGTGAGAACTCTGACTGCTGCATTCTGGACAAACTGTAGCTTCTTTATAAATAATGCAGTACATCCACCTAGTAATGCATTCCAATTGTCCAGTCTGGAGGTCATGAATGCATGGACGAGCTTCTCTGCATCAGATATAGACATGTTTCTTAGCTTAGCAATATTTCTAAGATGAAAGAAGGCTGCTTTTGTAAAATGCTTGATATGAATTTTAAAAGACAAGTGGGTGTCTAAAATAACTCCCAGGTATTTAACTGTTGAATAAGTATTTACAGAACATCCTTCTAAATGCAGGTTGAAATGCTGGAGCTTCTGTGTACTTGTTTTTTGGGCCGATGAGCAAAACCCCATGTACCCCATGTCCCGCCTCTGCACATGTCCAATCCATCTCAATCATACCTCCCTCACCTTATCTCCAAAACGTCCTACATGTGCTGTCCCTCTAATAAACTCATTTCTAATTCCAACTCATTTTTAATTCCTCCCAATGAACATCTCAGCCTCTTCAGCTCTTCTACCTCCAGCTCCACTTCCTGTCTTCTAGTCAGTGCCACTGGCTCTAAACCATACATCATAGCAGGTCTCACCACAGTCCTATAAACTTTCCCTTTTACTCTTGCAGATACCCTACTATCACAAATCACTCCTGCTATCACTCTTCTCCACCCACTCCACCCTGCTTGCACTCTTTTCTTCACTTCTTTAACACACTCTCCATTACTTTGCACTGTTGACCCCAGGTACCTGAACTCCTCCACCTTCTCCACCTCTTCTCCCTGCAACTGCACTCCTCCACTGCCCTCCCTCTCATTCACACACATGTACTCTGTCTTACTCCTACTGACCTTCATTCCCCTTCTCTCCAGTGCATACCTCCACCTCTCCAGGCTCTTCTCCACCTGCTCCCTACTCTCAGCACAAATCACAATATCATCCCCAAACATCATAGTCCATGGAGACTCCTGTCTAACCTTGTCCTTCAACCTGTCCATCACCATGCAAATAGGAAAGGGCTCAGAGCCGATCCTTGATGCAGTTCCACCTCCACCTTGAACCAATCTGCCGTTCCTACTGCACACTTCACTGCTGTCACACTGTCCTCATACATGTCCTGCACCACCCTCACATACTTCTCTGACACACCAGACTTCCTTATACAATACCACAACTCCTTTCTACACCCTGTCGTACGCTTTCTCTAAATCCACAAACACACAATGCAACTCCTTCTTACCTTCTCTATATTTCTCCATCAACATTCTCTAAGCAAATAATGCTGTTGCTCACAGATGGTCACCTCTTCTCTCAGTCTGGCTTCCACTACTCTTTCTCATAACTTCATGGTGTGACTGATCAACTTAATTCCCCTGTAGTTACTGCGGGTCTGCACATGTCCCTTATGCTTAAAGATTGGTACCAGCACACTCCTTCTCCATTCCTCAGGCATACTCTCCCCTTCCAAAATCTTGTTTAACAATCTGGTTAAAAACTCCACTGCCATCTCTCCTAAACATCTCCATGCTTTTACTGGTATGTCATCTGGTTTAACCGACTTTCCACTCTTTATCCTCTTAATCACTGCTCTCACTTCCTCTTTAATAATCCTATCCACTACCTGCTTCACCAACTCCACACCACCCAACCTTCTCTCACTTTATTTTCCTCGTTCATCAGCTGCTCAAAATACTCCCTCCATCATCTCAACACACTCTCCTCACTAGTCAACACATTTCCATCTCCATCCTTTATTGCTCTAACTTGCAGCACATCCTTCCCAGCTTGGTCTCTCTGCCTGGCCAATCGGTACAAATAATTTTCTCCTTGTACTCCTGTCTACTTTTCTCATTACTCTGTCGATCCCAATTTTGTTTCTCCAACCTCTTTCTCCTTATGCTTTCCTGCACTTCCTCATTCCACCACCACGTCTCTTTGTCTTCCTTTCTATGTCCAAATGTCACACTAAGTACCTTTCTAGCTGTCTCACTTATCACGTCTGCAGTAGTACTTATCACATCTCACCCCCTAATTAAGAAACCTGACCTTGACCCATGTCAGCTGTCCAACTACAGACCAATATCAAATCTCCCCTTCATAGCCAAAATTTTGGAAAAGGTTGTAGCACAGCAGTTATGTTCACACCTACTTATGAATAATATTTTTGAAATGTATCAGTCAGGATTTCGGCCTCATCATAGCACAGAGACGGCGCTAGTTAAAGTGGTAAATGACCTGTTATTGGCCTCTGATCAGGGTTTTGTCTCCTTACTTGTTTTGCTCGACCTTAGTGCAGCTTTTGACACCATTGATCACACTATACTACTTGCTAGACTTGAGAACGTTGTTGGAATAAAGGGAACGGCTCTCTCTTGGCTCAGGTCTTATTTGACTGATCGCTATCAGTTTGTTGATGTTAATGGTGAGTTCTCCACACTCTCTGAGGTAAAGTTTGGTGTTCCTCAAGGATCTGTCTTAGGCCCTCTGCTTTTCTCTTTATATATGCTGCCTCTTGGAGAAATTATTCATAAACATGGTATTAGATTCCATTGCTATGCTGATGATACACAGCTATATATTTCAGCAAAGCCAGATGAGAGAGATCAGCTTAACAATGTTAAAAAATGTGTAAAGGACATTAGACAGTGGATGCTCGATAACTTTCTTCTGCTAAACTCAGATAAGACGGAAGTACTTTTACTAGGACCACATGCAGCTAGAAGCAAACTTTCCGATTACCTAACATCTCTGGATGGTGTTTCTGTTTCAGCGTGTACGGCTGTCAAAGACCTTGGTGTGATTATTGACTCGAGTCTTTCCTTTGAGGCTCACGTGAATAATATCACCAGGATCGCCTTCTTTCACCTTAGAAATATTGCTAAAATTAGAAATATGATGTCGTTACAGGATGCAGAAAAACTAGTTCATGCTTTTGTTACTTCTAGATTAGACTACTGTAACGCTTTACTGTCTGGGTGTGCGAGTAGGTGCATAAATAAGCTTCAGTTAGTTCAGAATGCAGCAGCAAGAGTCCTCACTAGATCTAGGAAATATGACCACATCACCCCTGTATTAATCAGTCTACACTGGCTCCCAATCAAATCTCGCATTGATTATAAAATTTTACTACTGACATATAAAGCACTTAATGGTTTTGCACCACCGTATCTGAGTGAACTTCTGTACCAGTATGATCCTCCACGCCTACTTAGATCAAAAGGTGCAGGCTATCTGTTGGTTCCTCCAATAATGAAGATTACAGCAGGGGGCAGATCTTTCTCTTATAAAGCCCACAGTTATGGAACAGCCTTCCTATCAGTGTTCGGGACTCAGACACAGTCTCAGTGTTCAAGTCGAGGTTGAAAACATATTTAGTCAGTCAAGCCTTTAATCAGTAGATTTTTTCTCAGGTAAAGGCTCAGATCTGGAGGGAACATTGATATAGAGTGTTTGGTGAACTGGGATATTTGTACGCTGTCGTCCCCTCACATTCACGTGTTCACTCAGGTTTGTTGATGGTGGTGTGGTGGGCCGTCTCTTATCCCAGAGATCCCTCATGTCTGTGTTGCCTTCTGGTTCTCCCTTTTAGTTATGCTGCTATAGCGAGTCTTGCCGGAGTCCAAACTGCACAGTGACTTTAACTCTCATGCAACAATAGGTACACTTAATAATCCATATCCTTCTCTTCCTGTCACCCTCTTCTCTCTCTCTCTCTCTCTCTCTCTCTCTCTCTCTCTCTCTCTCTCTCTCTCTCGCTCTCTCTCTCTCTCGGTCGAGTTAAACATGCTCCTGAGGCTCCAGTGACCACTGTTCCTGCCCCTCTCCCCCCCGTGGATCTTCCCACTTCATCCAGGCCTGCCTGGATTGGATGTCAACAGTCTCCTACACTGATGTCAACAGTCTCCTACACTGACTCAGAAATACACTTCGCTTTTGATCATCATCACTGCACCCCGCAACATTGTATACCCGCCACAAATGGACATTCGGTGTAACCCAGATGAGGATGGGTTCCCTCTTGAGTCTGGTTCCTCTCAAGGTTTCTTCCTTATGCCATCTCGGGGAGTTTTTCCTTGCCACAGTCGCCAGTCGCCACCGGCTTGCTCATCAGGGACAAACTTACTCATAAAGAACATATTCATTTTTAATCACCGCATTATCTGTGTAAAGCTGCTTTGAGACAATGTTCATTGTTAAAAGCGCAATACAAATAAACATGAATTGAATTGAATTGAATAGTTGCCCAATCACCCAACACCTTTCAAGACCACCGAGCCCCTGTCTGACCTCTTCCCTGAATCTCACACTACAGTTTTCCTTCAGTTTCCACCATCTTGAATCTTTTACATAGAACATAGTCCACCTGTGTGCACCTTCCCCCACTCTTATGTCAGTCTATGATCATCTGTCTTCTTAAAATAAGTGTTCACCACTGCCATTTCCATCCTTATAGCAAAATCTACCACCATCTGCCCTTCCACATTCCTCTCCTTTAGGCTATACCTACCCATCACCTCCTCATCACCTCTGTTCCCTTCACCTACATTGCCATTTAAATCTGCCCCAATGACCAATCTTTCATTCCTAATTTCACCTTCTACCACTTCATCTAACTCACTCCAGAATTTTTCTTTGTCTTCCATCTCACAGCCCACTTGTGGAGCATAGGCACTGATGACATTTATCATCCACCTCCACTACCTCCACTACAATCTTACTGTAAAATCTCCTTCTCTTCTTAAATGTTTTATGTTATGAATAAACTGTTTTGAGTCTGGGAAAAAACTCTTCTACTGATACATTCTTTTGCCACTTGGTGTTTCTTAAAAATTCTTTGAGGTCCTCAGCACTATAAAACATGGTCAGCGGTTCCTCCTGTACTTCTGAGTTCCAAACTGAGTCTGACATTGTATCTTAACTGTCTGAATCAATTTCATTTACCTTTAATTCTTTCTTAGCTTGTTTTTTTTCTCTCCTCGCTTCTTTCTTTTAGCCGGCACTTTGAACAGGGGCTTGTCTTTCATCTCTATGTCTCCCCCATCCCCTTGCAATGGACTAGTGACCGCTGTCTCCTGGAGACGACCCTGCACCCCTGTGCCTGCCTCTGCCTTTGCATGCAGCTCCAGCAACATGTCAACTGTGTCTTTTTTAGGTTCACATGATTTTTCCCGGTCCGGTTCAGCCAAGTAGGGTTTCTCCATGGTTTTTATGTCACTAGTGGAGCTCTGGGCTGCAGTATGAGCTTGGGGCAGCAGCAGTTACGGGGCTTTCAGCAGCAGACTGAGCTCTAGACGCAGGGGAAATGACTCCAGCAGGTTCAGCTGCATCCTGCCACGGTCGCTTGAGAAAACCAGGGTCACTCTGTCTTTCAGGACAGGAGCAAACAAGATGCTCTAACTGACCACATTTAAAACATTTAATTTCAAAGATGTTGTAATCAAACCCTCAATCCTCAACTTAAAAACCACATTTAGCTCTTCAAGACCTCAAATCCACAAAAAACATTCTCCTGAAAGACACCTTAACCACTTGGGACTTACAGCCAAGGGGGATTTTCTTCATGGTGGAGACGGGTCGCCCGTACCAAGACAGCTCTTTCATAATTACCTCATCACTAATGAAAGGAGGGACATTGGACAACATGACCTTTTTAGCAGAAGAACTGAGAAACCAGTATACATTCATTATTCAAAACAATTCCTATCTGGAACAGTTTGATTACTTTGTCAAGATTCTCAAAAACAAACAAACACAATAGCACTGTTCATATGGAAGGCAGAGACCATGTTCTTTCAAAATGTTCTTGCAAAAAAAACCAAAAAAAACACTGATTGGCAATATGCCACGCTCAGCCATCCCCCGTGCATGTGCTGAGAGAGAGAGAGAGAAAGAAAAAGACAGGAAAAGAGAGAGGGAGAGAGAGACAGGAAGAAAGAGGGAGAGACAGACAGAGAGAGAGGGAAAGAGAGAGACAGGAAGAAAGAGGGAGAGAACCCTAGTGATTACAGTGAAAACTGAAGATGTGATGAAATTTTAAGTTTGTTGAGACACGAGTTTGTTTGATGAAGGTTCATGAATTTGAATCAGGGTTTTCTCTGAGCCTCTGGACTGCGGGTTCAGCTGATCTTGCGTGTAGTGAACAGAAAGTCATTTGTGTGGGTGTAATGTTGAGGTCCAAACTCTGACTCATGGAAGCTGTGGAAGCTTTTAAGAGCTTCAATTCTGAAGGAGATGATGTGTCAGATGTTTCGGTTGTCTTTAAAAACTACAGATTGTGTAACAGTGAACCAATAAATGTGAACAATACTCCTGGAAAATGAAGATATAATTGTAGTAGAGGGACGACTGGGGCAGAAGTCCTGTGTTATGTAGGATACAAGTTACCATGTCTCTGAACTCATTCATTCATTCATTCATTTTCTCCCGCTTATCCGTAATTCGGGTCACGGGGTCAGCAGTCTAAGCAGGCCCCCGCCTTCGACCGCTGCCCAATCCTCACAGCACCGTCCCTTACGGTCCCTCCTGCAAGTGGTGAGCCCACGGGAAGGCGGCCCCACGTCACTCCGACGTCACGGACCTTGATATTTCCCTCGTAAGAGACCCCCGGAGCATAGAGGGTTAAGGGCCTTGCTCAAGGGCCCAAGAGTGGCAGCTTGGCGATACCGGGGCTTGAACCCCCGACCTTCCATATGTCTCTGAACTCATATTTCTGATAAAAACACACCTGGTTTAATTGTCCACATACCCTATAAATATATACTTTAATATTTAACTTTTTGTGAAGTATCTGCTCAGATCTCTTCTACTGCTGATGTACCTTGTAGATCTTCTTTTTGACCCCTCACTATTGTTTTCATATCTGTAGAACAATAGTCATAACTGCAGCTGTTTCTCCGGACCATATACCTTACCTTCAGCACAGAGGCAGTGGGGATTGCTAACAGCTTAATTACCTGGTCTGGGAGCAACAACCGCAGTAAGCTGTAATCAGCACTCCGTCACACATCTCCACTAGGTGCAACTGTAGCACCGCTACCGTTAACGCCCCCTTTGACCACACAGCATTCTAAGGATTCTGGTAACCCTGATCATCATAAGCTTTAGTCCTTCTTGTACTTTCTAGAGCAGGGGGCCTTGCTCAGGGGCCCAGGTGTGGCAGCTTGTAGTGACTGGGATATGAACTCTTAACCTGAGTCTAGTGCCTTAACCACCACCTCCCAATATATGAAAATCAAAAATGTTTTGTAACACGGCAATAAATGGCAACGCAAGGCTGTACGGTCACAGGGAGCACCGACCTTTATAAGTCAGTGTGTGCAACTGGTGCCTTTCTGACCATGTGCTAAAAGTT
Organism: Silurus aristotelis; assembly: GCF_946808225.1. Taxonomy (NCBI): domain Eukaryota; kingdom Metazoa; phylum Chordata; class Actinopteri; order Siluriformes; family Siluridae; genus Silurus; species Silurus aristotelis. Next base: position 20,459,452 of record NC_139594.1, read on the forward strand.
CCACCCTACTCGCCAGATTCGGCTCCTGCGGACTTCATCCTGTTCCCAGCTCAGACCTGACAGTTTTGACACCGCTGCGAAGATCCAGCGCGAATCGCAGGAGGTGCTTGACACGCTTAGAAAAAAAGACTTCCAGAAGAACGCCTTGTATGGTTTAGTGCAGTGAAGAGAATTTCGTATGTTGTACATGAGCTCATAGTTGTCCGGTGTAGTTCTGATTGACAGAGGAGTGAGGGACGCCTGTCCTCCCAGCCAGACATCAGGGGTAATTATATCCTCCTGCACTCGCAGTCACAGACGGCTACGGTATTGTCACAACTCTTTCGACAACACCAATTAATCCTCTTAGCAGAGCAGCTAATCAACCAACCAAGTCCTGTGTTTGACACACAGGCGCACACGCAGATTGTCCACAGATGCGTACAAAGATCGGAGTTCGGTAATAAACCGGTTCTTTATGGAATAATTAACCGCGTTTGCATACAAGTACACATGCGGCGTGTGTGTTTACGGTCAGGATTTGATAAGGATGAAAGAACTACAAGCGCAGTAGTTAGAGACGAGAGTCTTTAAAACTCTTTCCGTACATTACACCATCATCACACATTAAACGCTTTTTCCCTTCGCTTTTAATTAAACTCACTCATTCGCTTTTACTAGTGTTCGCACATGCGAGTGACATTTACACCCGCACACACACACACACACACACACACACACACACACACACACACACACACACACACACACAGCACTTTTGTTGTATGTATTGGAGATGGAACTGAAAACCAAATGTACATATAATGCGTTTGAAAACAGACAATGCCATCATTTTCTTTATTTATTTTTTAATCACATTTTTTTTATTTAGATAGTAATTTATGAAAAAATAAAAGGATGTTGGCGTAACATTTAATGTAATTTGGAGCTCATTGAGACTAAAGGGTTGCCAGGCCCCCTCCCTATGAACCCCCCCACCCCCAACAGCCATAAAAACCCACACCAAACGACCCGAATTCATTAAAATGATCCTAATAGATGTTTTCTTTTTTTTTTTTTTTTAATCAGTGGTTTGCTGATTACCCCGATCACATCCCCCTAAACCCTGCACTCTAAAAGACAACCAGGATTTCAGTACAAATTAAAAGGAGGTTTAAATTCATTCACACTGCACACAACGGGACTTCAACATAGTCGAATAAATATTTTTCTCCAGTGTTTATACTGACATTTTGAAATATAAGTCTAATAATAAAGTTGTAGTTCGAGGTTTAAGGTGTGGGATTGCTGAATAAAAGGTTCACTGGATAAAATCGTCTACCAAACGCTATAAATGCAACAGCTTCGATTTCGATGTTTCTGTGTTCGATTTAATACTAACGATTAAAACTTTTCCAAGAAAAAAAAAACGTGATTATAATAACGGCACAGCAGCGTCTATGTGATTGTTTCAGGCCCTGAGCAGCGAAATACAGAAAAAAAAGTATGAGAACGCAGTCAAATGAAACATGGCTAATTACTCTGCTAGCATGCTGGCTCTGAGTGAGGTGCAGAGTTCTCAGGTTTCAGCAACTTTTCCACCCTAATCACAGCTTGAAACCACCAGCACACTGACTCGAGTCAAAAACTACTGCTAAATTCGAGTCATTAGATTAAAGAGGTCTGGTGAAAAGCTTTTGTAGTGTTGTAGATTATCGGCTAATGCATCATTAGCTGGCTAGCTGAGTTTCAGTACATTTTTGAGATCTTTGTTGTTCTAGCCTTCACTCTGCATTCAGAATCTACATGACCATTGAACCACCATTTTCAGGCCAGTAGTGTTTCCATACCAGCAGCAGTGTTGCCTGTCACGGTGCTGTTGATGGTTCTCCTGTCAAAGAAAGTAAGGAGGCAAGAGGACAATCTGAACTTCCTCAGGCTATGGAGATAGTAAACGAGATGGTGTGCCTTCATCACCTCTGTCTCAGTGTGTCTCCTGAAGATGTGGAACTTTATAAGAATCCAATTGCTTGAGAGTGTTCTGTTTATTATAATTGTATAATTATGATGTTTAATCAGGGCGTTTATATTTTTATTTGTGGAGGCGGTAACTTAGTGGTTACGGAATTGGACTTTGTATCTGAAGGTCATGTAGAAATCTCAGCCACGTCGAGCTGCCACTGCTGGGCCCCTGAAGGCCCTTAACCCTATACCTGCTCAGTCCTTCTGTTAACCCTGTTTAAATTTGGACCTGAACTAATATTTTAGTTCTGTGTAAAAGAAGGGCGTTTTGTATTTGTATTTCCTAAGTGTTATAAATGGTACACCACCCCCTGTTCATATCAGCGTCTGTGTTACAGCCACAGTAGTTGAAGATTGATGGGTGTAAAAGCGTCCAATTCAGGCTTCAATGAAGGCAATACCCTTTACAGTCATTGACCCAGAACCATCCTGTACGTTTGTGTGTGAGTGTGGGGAGGGGCCGGGGCAGGGGCAGGGCGGGACGAGCGAGATGTTGAACATATGTCACTCGTTGTTCCCGTGAGACACAAAGCAATGTAAGGCTCAGTCACGTTGTTAACTATGTGTACGATAAAATAGAAACATATATGAACCAGTGGTATTGATACGGTATACAGGAGTTACACTGTAGGGGGTTATTTTATTCTCTAAAGAACACACACATATATATATATATACACACACATACAGAGCTTGGGGGCAATTTGGTGTTATCTGAGTGAGATTGGGGGTAGGTTTAAGGTTTGGGGTGCACGGCTCAGGATCTGTGGTGGTTACAATCCTGATTTATAATAGTCAAGAACGGTAAAAGACGTGAGGAAAAGAATTTACATTTATTAAATATGTTGCTGTATATCTCTGTGATCGTCTGTGCGAAGGTCGTTTACTCCTTTTAATACACTTTTTCTACAGTAAGTGACATGCTTTATCTTCTTAAATTCTCAGTGAACATGTCAAAATTGTGCCCAAAGTGTCAATATTCTGTGCACCATTAATATCCAGCACTGCCAGAGCTGCACAGGTTGTAGCTGGGACCCTCTTCCACTCCTCTGTAATGACATCACAGAGCTGCTGGTATCTGGTACCACTTACCACTCCACACATTTCATGTGAGCCTCTGGGATGACGGCCAGCTTCTGCACCTGACACACAGCATGAGGACTTGACTTATTTGATGGTCCCTTGTGAGGTCTGTTCCGAGTTGATATATAAATAATAAAATAAAATTTACTCTTTTTTAATAACTTATTATTACTTAATTTATACAACTGCCTTACATTTCCTTCATTTTGTAACATTGCAACATTAAAAAGTCAAAGTATTTAAAATTATCAAAGTAAAAATTATGAGATCATCGCATGTTACAGTAATCCAATTTCTCTTTCTTCTGATCTGGAACTTGGAACGCTACATTTAAGTAATTTTCCAAAAATGTTTGAATAATGTCAAGCCCAAAACTCACATATCTAAAAGTACAAGCTGCACATTGACTACTGTAAAATATGTCAGAGTTTCATTACTATAGTGTTGCCCCGTGAGAAGATATACAAAAATATCTGAAATGTGCGGGGTGTACTCACTTTTGTGACGTATTGTATTTCATCATTCACTGTTTAGAGGTGTTTGTGTGAGTCAGACCTTCATGATCGAAATGCAACAAAGAAAGCAACTTCATAAGACCAACAAGCAGAAGAAACTTGCCGGGGTCAAGAAACGCAAAAAATTCGATCAGTGGAAAATGTTAGATTTCTGGTTGACATTTATTTGTTAGATGTACAGAAGATTTCTAAATATGTGCTTCCCACTGTGAAGCATGAAGGAAGAGGTGTGATGGTGTCAAGGTGCTTTTCTGCAGTGACATGCCATCACATCTGGTTTACACATTTGTTTTCCAACAATGACAACGATCCCAAACCCACCCCTAGGTTCTGTAAGAGCTATTCGCCCAAGGAGAGTGATGGAGTGCTGCATCGGATCACACCTCCACAATCACCCCATCTAAATCCAGTTGAGATGGTTTGGGATGAGTTTGGGACCAGAGAGTGAAGGAAAAGCAGCCAACACTAAAAACTCTCAGAGTCATTCTTGAGAACATCTCAAGAATGTTGGCAAACCATTCCAGGTGATGACCTCATGAGGCTGATGAAAAATACCAAGCTGTAATCAAAGATAAATGGAGCTATTTTAGACCTATTCTGGGTTCTTTAACACAGTATTGTTTACTGCATAATTCCAAGTTATTCCATAGTTTGGATCTGAAATAAATGTGCTCCTGAGTTATTATTGACTCTTTTCCTTTCTTCTTTCTGGACCTGTCTGATTAATCATGATGTCCTACTTCTCTTCAATTCGAGACCACTCAACCCCATAGTATGGATCCACATGAACAGTCTGATAGAACATCCTTGAGTTTTCTGTTGAAGGTTAAACTCAAGAAGCATGAAGATGGGTTGGAATTAATATAAACAGTTTTACACTCGAGTCTCCAACTATAGGATGAGATTCCTTTTTAAATCCATTTTTTCTGAAGGTTGCTTTCTCCTACCATCTCAGGGAGTTTTTTTTCCATAGCACTATATTCGAGACCAAAAAATTGTTGTTCAAATGCTTTGATTTTACATTCTTTTCTAATTTAACACAAGCGTTGTTCCAGATCACATTTCTGAACAATGTTTGTCATATATGTTTTGGAATTCACTGTTCTGTTGAATTTAAAGGAGCTTTATTTATATTCTGAGGTTTATTTTCAAGTGGACGGCGTGTATCTGTAGATCATGTGCTGCTACTTAGCGCTGAAGAAGTCATGCATGAGGGCTGAAAGTTGGTGTTATAGTATATTTGGTTGGACAATGTGTCTTTTCTTGCTTTGAGTGTTATGTCAGTGCGAGACCACAGAGACACCAGTGTTGTGGTCCGCCTGCTTTTCCACTTTCCTGTTAAAACGCCGAGCTCCAGACGACCCAAACCACACACACTTGCAGAGTTTTAATAATGCTCTTATTTCCAACATCACAATCAAAGAATGAGCGTTTAACAGGGTTCTTAGTGTTGTGTTTCGCGTGTTATTATGAGACTTGCTGCTCTGTTTGTGTCTGTAGACAGCCTCAGACCAACCCAGTCTGAATCAGCACTCAGCTCATTAAAGACGCTTTTATCTCCTGCTTTTAATTGCAGTCCTTAATTTTATGAACAGTGCTCGTGATGTGTAGTTATGTGGCTGTAGAGTCGCAGATAATCCTACATGCCATAAACACACTGAGGGGAGAGCAGGAGCGACTGCAGAGTACCGGTTTAGGATATCACGGCTGGTTATGAGTTCCAGCTCAGTGAACTGCAGGTCAGGATTTGTGTTCTGTCTGAAAACTGCAACTGAAAGCCAACAGGTCTGAAAGCATGTACACAGGTATTGAGCAGCAGTGTCTGCCAACAGCACATCTGGGACCACTGCACTGTGAAACATCTGGATGGACGTTAAACAGCGTCACTGTACAGACACTTTGTCCTACATGAGAGAACACGAGGGAGCACTGGCACAACAACCAGAACAACCAGTATTGATGCTTGAGACCAAGGGAACACAAACGTGCACACACACACACACACACACACACACACACACACACACACACACACACACAGAAGTAAACACACACCTACAGATGCACAAACCTACAGACACATAAAACTACAAACAAACCAACAGACACACACATACCTACAGACACACACACACACACACACACACACACACACACACACACACACACACCTATAGATATACACACCTACAAACATACCTACACACACACACACACACACACACACACCTACAGATGCACAAACCTACAGACACATAAAACTACAAACAAACCAACAGACACACACATACCTACAGACACACACCTACACACACACACACACACACACACACACACAGAAGTAAACACACACCTACAGATGCACAAACCTACAGACACATAAAACTACAAACAAACCAACAGACACACACATACCTACAGACACACACCTACACACACACACACACACACACACACACACACACACACACCTATAGATATACACACCTACAAACATACCTACACACACACACACACACACACACACACACACACACACACACACACACACCTACAGATGCACAAACCTACAGACACATAAAACTACAAACAAACCAACAGACACACACATACCTACAGACACACACCTACACACACGCACACACACACACACACACACACACACACAGAAGTAAACACACACCTACAGATGCACAAACCTACAGACACATAAAACTACAAACAAACCAACAGACACACACATACCTACAGACACACACACACACACACACACACACACACACACCTATAGATATACACACCTACAAACATACCTACACACACACACACACCTACAGATGCACAAACCTACAGACACATAAAACTACAAACAAACCAACAGACACACACATACCTACAGACACACACCTACACACACACACACACACACACACACACACACACACCTATAGACATACACACCTACAAACATACCTACACACACACACACACACACACACACACACACACACACACACACACACACACAGAAGTAAACACACACCTACAGATGCACAAACCTACAGACACATAAAACTACAAACAAACCAACAGACACACACATACCTACAGACACACACCTACACACACACACACACACACACACACACACACACACCTATAGATATACACACCTACAAACATACCTACACACACACACACACACCTACAGATGCACAAACCTACAGACACATAAAACTACAAACAAACCAACAGACACACACATACCTACAGACACACACCTACACACACACACACACACACACCTATAGACATACACACCTACAAACATACCTACACACACACACACACACACACACACACACACACACAGAAGTAAACACACACCTACAGATGCACAAACCTACAGACACATAAAACTACAAACAAACCAACAGACACACACATACCTACAGACACACACCTACACACACACACACACACACACACACACACACACACACACACACACACACACACCTATAGATATACACACCTACAAACATACCTACACACACACACACACACACACACACACACACCTACAGATGCACAAACCTACAGACACATAAAACTACAAACAAACCAACAGACACACACATACCTACAGACACACACCTACACACACGCACACACACACACACACACACACACACACACCTATAGACATACACACCTACAAACATACCTACACACACACACACACACACACACACACACACACACACACACACACACACAGAAGTAAACACACACACAGATGCACAAACCTACAGACACAAAAATCTACAAACAAACCAACAGACACACACATACCTACACACACACACCTACACACACACACACACACACACACACACACACACACACACACACACACACCTATAGATATACACACCTACACACACACACACACACACACACACACACACACACACACACACACACACACACACACACACACACACACAGAAGTAAACACACACCTACAGATGCACAAACCTACAGACACATAAAACTACAAACAAACCAACAGACACACACATACCTACAGACACACACCTACACACACACACACACACACCTATAGACATACACACCTACAAACATACCTACACACACACACACACACACACACACACACACACACACACACACACACACACACACACACACAGAAGTAAACACACACCTACAGATGCACAAACCTACAGACACATAAAACTACAAACAAACCAACAGACACACACATACCTACAGACACACACCTACACACACACACACACACACACACACACACACACACACACACCTATAGACATACACACCTACAAACATACCTACACACACACACACACACACACACACACACACACACACACACACACACACAGAAGTAAACACACACACAGATGCACAAACCTACAGACACAAAAATCTACAAACAAACCAACAGACACACACATACCTACAGACACACACCTACACACACACACACACACACACACACACACACACACACACACACACACACCTATAGACATACACACCTACAAACATACCTACACACACACACACACACACACACACACACACACACACACACAGATGCACAAACCTAGAGACACATAAATCTACAAACAAACCAACAGACACACACATACCTACAGACACACACCTACACACACACACACACACACACACACACACACACACCTATAGACATACACACCTAAAAACATACCTACACACACACACACACACACACACACACACACACACACACACACACACACCTATAGGCACATACTTATAGGCACACACACACACACACACACACGACAGACGCACACCTATAGGCACACACACAAACCTACAGACAGACACCTATAGGCACATACCTATAGACACACACACACACACACACACACACACCTGCACACATACACACACACATACATTTCTGCCATTCTTCAGGACAGATTCGTTTCTAAGGGAAAGCTGAAAGGAGCAAAGTATAGAGATCTCCTTAATAAAATCCTGTTCCACAGCACTCAGAACCTCAGACTGGGCTGAAGGTTCACCTTTTTATACAACAATACCCTAAACACCGCCAAGTCAACACAAGAAATGTCCTAGAGAACTTTTTTTACAAGTATTTTTTTTTACAAGAAGTTGGAGGCATCGGACATCTTCGGATGTGCCATTATATTTCCCCTTTCACTGAACTAGGAGACTCCGACCTGTTGGGTTGGGGTGAAAGATCTCCTGCTATAGAATGCCACGGAACACCTTTGGGATGAAATTGAACACTGACTGCACCCCAGGCCTCCTCATCTTCTCACCTACATTAGACCCTGACCTTACTAACACCCTTGTAGCTAAATGAATCTCCACTAAATTGAGTGGAAGATCTTCCCAGAAGAGTGGGGCTTATAATAACAGCAACTGGAGACTCAATGTGGAATTGGGTGTTAAACTTCTTAGACAGTGAGTTCCCCAAAAGAGAAAATCTGAAACTCTGCCTCCTGAACATCAGCCATGTTTTGTGATTCATATTTGGGTATTTTATTTGTCCTTGTTTAAAAGGGGCTTCTGGGAGTCGTGGTTCGCTCATTAACAAGACTTGAAAGTGGCTATAAATGGAGCAGTAGTAAAAGCGGCCCACACTGACGTCTGTGCACCACGCACACACACACATGCGCGCGCTCGCACACACATTAGCGCGCGCGCGCGCGCAGACACACACACACACACACACACACACACACACAGAGATGCACGTCAAAATATCCACACATGAGGAGCAAAGCTGCTCTATCACAACACGCACTCTTCAGAACACACAAACTCTACAAAACACATTCTTTACAAAACACACACTATACAAAACACACTGTCTATAAAACACACACTATACAAAACAAATACACTAGAAAACACACTCTCTACAAAGCACACACTATACAAAACACACTCTCTACAAAAAGCACACTATACAAAATAAACACACTAGAAAACACACTCTTTACAAAACACACAATAAAAAACAAACACACAAAAAAACACTCTCTACAAAGCACACACACTATACAAAACACACTGTCTATAAAACACACACTATACAAAACACACTCTACAAAACACAGACTATACAAAACACTCTCTACAAAACACACACTATACAAAACACACTCTCTACAAAACACACACTATACAAAACACACTCTCTACAAAACACAGACACTATACAAAACACACTCTACAAAACACACACTATACAAAACACACTCTACAAAACACACACTATACAAAACACACTCTTTACAAAACACACACTATACAAAACACACTCTCTACAAAACACACACTATACAAAACACACTCTCTACAAAACACACACTATACAAAACACACTCTCTACAAAACACACACTATACAAAACACACTCTCTACAAAACACAGACACTTTACAAAACACACTCTACAAAACACACTCTCTACAAAACACACACTATACAAAACACACTCTCTACAAAACACACACTATACAAAACACACTCTCTACAAAACACACACTATACAAAACACACTCTCTACAAAACACACACTATACAAAACACACTCTCTACAAAACACACTCTCTACAAAACACGCTCTCTACAAAACACAGACACTATACAAAACACACTCTACAAAACACACTCTACAAAACACACACTATACAAAACACACTCTTTACAAAACACACACTATACAAAACACACTCTTTACAAAACACACACTATACAAAACACACTCTCTACAAAACACACACTATACAAAACACACTCTCTACAAAACACACACTATACAAAACACACTCTCTACAAAACACACTCTCTACAAAACACACACTATACAAAACACACTCTCTACAAAACACAGACACTTTACAAAACACACTCTCTACAAAACACACTCTCTACAAAACACAGACACTATACAAAACACACTCTACAAAACACACTCTACAAAACACACACTATACAAAACACACTCTTTACAAAACACACACTATACAAAACACACTCTCTACAAAACACACACTATACAAAACACACTCTCTACAAAACACACTCTCTACAAAACACACACTATAAAAAACACACTCTCTACAAAACACACACTATACAAAACACACTCTCTACAAAACACACACTATACAAAACACACTCTCTACAAAACACACACTATACAAAACACACTCTCTACAAAACACACACTATACAAAACACACTCTCTACAAAACACAGACACTATACAAAACACACTCTCTACAAAACACACACTATACAAAACACACTCTCTACAAAACACAAACACTATACAAAACACACTCTCTACAAAACACACACTATACAAAAGGCACTCTCTACAAAACACACACTAAACAAAACACACTCTCTACAAAACACACACTATACAAAACACACTCTCTACAAAACACAGACACTTTACAAAACACACTCTCTACAAAACACACTCTCTACAAAACACAGACACTATACAAAACACACTCTACAAAACACACTCTACAAAACACACACTATACAAAACACACTCTTTACAAAACACACACTATACAAAACACACTCTCTACAAAACACACTCTCTACAAAACACACACTATAAAAAACACACTCTCTACAAAACACACACTATACAAAACACACTCTCTACAAAACACAGACACTATACAAAACACACTCTCTACAAAACACACTCTCTACAAAACACACTCTCTACAAAACACACACTATACAAAACACACTCTCTACAAAACACACACTATAAAAAACACACTCTCTACAAAACACACACTATACAAAACACACTCTCTACAAAACACACACTATACAAAACACACTCTCTACAAAACACAAACACTATACAAAACACACTCTCTACAAAACACACACTATACAAAAGACACTCTCTACAAAACACACACTAAACAAAACACACTCTCTACAAAACACACACTATACAAAACACACTCTCTACAAAACACAGACACTATACAAAACACACTTTCTACAAAACACAAACACTATACAAAACACACTCTCTACAAAACACACACTATACAAAACACACTCTACAAAACACACACTATAAAAACACACTCTCTACAAAACACACTATACAAAACACACTCTTTACAAAACACAGACACTATACAAAACACACTCTACAAAACACAGACACTATACAAAACACACTCTCTACAAAACACACACTATACAAAACACACTCTCTACAAAACACACACTATACAAAACACACTCTCTACAAAACACACACTATACAAAACACACTCTACAAAACACACACTATACAAAACACACTCTCTACAAAACACAGACACTATACAAAAGGCACTCTCTACAAAACACACACTAAACAAAACACACTCTCTACAAAACACACACTATACAAAACACACTCTCTACAAAACACAGACACTTTACAAAACACACTCTCTACAAAACACACTCTCTACAAAACACAGACACTATACAAAACACACTCTACAAAACACACTCTACAAAACACACACTATACAAAACACACTCTTTACAAAACACACACTATACAAAACACACTCTCTACAAAACACACTCTCTACAAAACACACACTATAAAAAACACACTCTCTACAAAACACACACTATACAAAACACACTCTCTACAAAACACAGACACTATACAAAACACACTCTCTACAAAACACACTCTCTACAAAACACACTCTCTACAAAACACACACTATAAAAAACACACTCTCTACAAAACACACACTATACAAAACACACTCTCTACAAAACACACACTATACAAAACACACTCTCTACAAAACACAAACACTATACAAAACACACTCTCTACAAAACACACACTATACAAAAGACACTCTCTACAAAACACACACTAAACAAAACACACTCTCTACAAAACACACACTATACAAAACACACTCTCTACAAAACACAGACACTATACAAAACACACTTTCTACAAAACACAAACACTATACAAAACACACTCTCTACAAAACACACACTATACAAAACACACTCTACAAAACACACACTATAAAAACACACTCTCTACAAAACACACTATACAAAACACACTCTTTACAAAACACAGACACTATACAAAACACACTCTACAAAACACAGACACTATACAAAACACACTCTCTACAAAACACACACTATACAAAACACACTCTCTACAAAACACACACTATACAAAACACACTCTCTACAAAACACACACTATACAAAACACACTCTACAAAACACACACTATACAAAACACACTCTCTACAAAACACAGACACTATACAAAACACACTCTACAAAACACACTCTACAAAACACACACTATACAAAACACACTCTTTACAAAACACACACTATACAAAACACACTCTCTACAAAACACACTCTCTACAAAACACACACTATAAAAAACACACTCTCTACAAAACACACACTATACAAAACACACTCTCTACAAAACACAGACACTATACAAAACACACTCTCTACAAAACACACTCTCTACAAAACACACTCTCTACAAAACACACACTATACAAAACACACTCTCTACAAAACACACACTATAAAAAACACACTCTCTACAAAACACACACTATACAAAACACACTCTCTACAAAACACACACTATACAAAACACACTCTCTACAAAACACAAACACTATACAAAACACACTCTCTACAAAACACACACTATACAAAAGACACTCTCTACAAAACACACACTAAACAAAACACACTCTCTACAAAACACACACTATACAAAACACACTCTCTACAAAACACAGACACTATACAAAACACACTTTCTACAAAACACAAACACTATACAAAACACACTCTCTACAAAACACACACTATACAAAACACACTCTACAAAACACACACTATAAAAACACACTCTCTACAAAACACACTATACAAAACACACTCTTTACAAAACACAGACACTATACAAAACACACTCTACAAAACACAGACACTATACAAAACACACTCTCTACAAAACACACACTATACAAAACACACTCTCTACAAAACACACACTATACAAAACACACTCTACAAAACACACACTATACAAAACACACTCTCTACAAAACACAGACACTATACAAAACACACTCTCTACAAAACACAGACACTATACAAAACACACTCTCTACAAAACACACACTATACAAAACACACTCTACAAAACACACACTATACAAAACACACTCTCTACAAAACACACACTATACAAAACACACTCTACAAAACACACACTATACAAAACACACTCTCTACAAAACACACACTATACAAAACACACTCTACAAAACACACACTATACAAAACACACTCTCTACAAAACACACACTATACAAAACACACTCTACAAAACACACACTATACAAAACACACACTCTACAAAACACACACTATACAAAACACACTCTCTACAAAACACACACTATACAAAACACACTCTACAAAACACACACTATACAAAACACACTCTCTACAAAACACACACTATACAAAACACACTCTACAAAACACACACTATACAAAACACACACTCTACAAAACACACACTATACAAAACACACTCTCTACAAAACACACACTATACAAAACACACTCTCTATAAAACAGAGACACTATACAAAACACACTCTCTATAAAACACACTCTATACAACACACTCTCTACAAAACACACTCTCTACAAAACACACACTATACAAAACACAAAAAAACACACTTTCTAAAAAAAAACACACTCACTATACAAAACAGACTCTACAAAACACACACTATACAAAACACAAAAAACCACACTCTCTACAAAACACACTCTCTACAAAACACACTCACTATACAAAACACACTCTCTACAAAACACACTCACTATACAAAACACACTCTCTACAAAACACACTCACTATACAAAACACACACTCTCTACTAAGCACACACACTATACAAAACACACTCTTTACAAAACACAATCACTATACAAAACACAATCTATACAACACACACTATACAAAACACACGCTTCAAAACACACACTATACAAAACACACTCTATACAACACACATTATACAAAAGACACTCTCTACAAAACACACACTATACAAAACACACTCTATACAACACACATTATACAAAAGACACTCTCTACAAAACACACACTATACAAAACACACTCTATACAACACACATTATACAAAAGACACTCTCTACAAAACACACACTATACAAAACACACTCTATACAACACACATTATACAAAAGACACTCTCTACAAAACACACTCTCTACAAAACACACTCTCTACAAAACACACACTATACAAAACAAAAAAACCACACTCTCTACAAAACACACTCACTATACAAAACACACTCACTATACAAAACACATGCTTCAAAACACACACTATACAAAACACAATGCGACTGCTCTATAACAGAACACACACTCAGCTCTACACAGCTCTTTCACTTTTCTAAGTGCAGAATTGTGAACCTGTGTGTGTGTGTGTGTGTGTGTGTGTGTGTGTGTGTGTGTGTGTGTGTGTGAGAGAGAGACACACATTAACACTCATTTACAGCGTATCGACCCAAAACATTCATATTTCTATTTAATCTGATTTACTGCACTGAAGATTTCTGCTGAAAACTGAAATAAAATGAAATAGTCCTGTGTTCATTCTGCTTGTTGTTTGACTCTGTATTCTAACTGGACTCTTTTAATTCTGGTTTTTCTCAAGGTTTCTTCCTCATACCATCTCAGGGAGTTTTTTCCCTGCCACTGCTTTCTCTGACTCACTCATTAGGTATAAACTTATAAGGACTCATTTGTTAGAGGATCCACAAACAGTCAAAGATAAACTAGAATAGTGTGGGAGATTCTGTAAATATTCGGCCGTTTTTTATTGTTTTTCGGTGCTTTGAAAATATTTCGATGCATTTTTGTTTCTATCTTTGTGTGATGTTCTGTAAGTCATGGCTTTAAAATGTTATGAGGAATCAAAACCTCTTAAAGATATAAAGGCATCGTCACTTACATGCAGTTTTGGCTGCTTAATTAGAATTTTTTCTTACCTACAATTGAATTTCAATTTTAAATGGAAATATTCATCCTTCATATGCGTTTTCTGTTCAATGTGTTAATATTCTGTATTCTCGGTATTCTCAGCAGGTACTGCCGTAATGTTTACTAGGTGAATAGTTCAGCATCTTTGTTTTACTTCTGCAGTGAGAGTCTACTCCATCACACTTTCTCAGAGTGGAGATGAGTTGCTGGACAAGTGTGTTTTATCTACACAGGCAAATCTTCACCTATAATCATGATGTAAATACAGGTAGTGTTCTCATTGGAGTTCTGATTCATTTGTTCTTCATTTTTTTGTCCTCAGAAACACAATTTCTTGTGACCTTATGAAAGTTTTCCTTTGACCTGACAAATCTATAAATGTCCAGATGAAGAACAGCTTTTCACACTTCTCAGCATCCGGACACTTCGTTTCTCCAAACGTTCCACTGAAACACTTCTCACCATCTTCACTAGTTGGAGATTTCTTGTTCAACCCAGAGCAGTTCAATAGGATTAAGGTGCGGTGAATAGGCAAGCGGTTCCATTATGGACGACTGTTAACTCTGGGACGTTCGGACGTACGCTTCGGCTCATCGTCGGTTCTGATAAGCCGCAGTCCAGACAAAATTCCATGGTGTTGAAGTGTGGAATGGGAGTCATGTTGGTTCAGGATTTCTTTCACTTCCCTGCTCCAAAACAACCCCAAACCATTAAGCTTCCATCTCCATGTGTGAGTGTGGGAGTGAGGGAGTCTCATCACATCTTCTTTCCTGTTCTTGTCTTACACAAGTCCTTCTGGTAAAGACAGAAATTTCCCACTCACACTCCAATTCTTGTGTGTTTTTGTCTTGTCCCAAACAACAGGAACATGAATGTGTCTCAAACACACTTTTCATAGACTCTATAAAACAAGTATTACAAGAACTCTTTGAAGGATCTGCAGTAGGTCCGATGCTTACTGTATATAAAGGCGATTCTTCACTTCGAGACCAGAGCTTTATATATTATCCACAAAATCAATGAAACCGTGGTGATGCCCCATCATTCTCTGTAGATCAGAGGGAAACATCTCCTGGGTTCGATTTCACAGTGATGTAGAGTTTGTAATCGTATTGTATCAATGGCCAAACCTGTTTATCTCAAACTATGACGTTATTATATTTACACAATTGTCACAATTACATGGGTCTGGACACAACACACACATGGGTTAGGAGTTAACATCCCAATTACACTTCACACACACACACACACACACACACGCACACACACAGCAATGTAACCAATACACACTCCTTGTGTACTGCTGCATCCTAAAAATCCATCCTCTGTGTTTCTCTATCGATTCTGTCAAACCTCAAATGGAGGAGAAGTCAGAGTATGTCCATTCTTCTATTCTCTTTCTCACACGTTTGATCTTTTTCTCACACACACACACACACACACACACACACACACACACACACACACACACACACCCCAAATCTCTCTTTCATTACCTTCCTCTCATTTTTCACTCCACTCAGAATCAATATTGATTATTATTTTTGAGGGACAGGGATGAGGAGAAGCTGCGCATCACATCACAAGATTTTACTCCACATCATCATTTCTGAGTCGAAGTTACGATGCTAGAACAAGGGAATAAAAATAAAAGAAATATGGGAAAGGGGAAGAAGGGAAATGGACAGCGATGGAGAGAAAGATAGTAATGATTAGTCTTTATGAAGTGGGAGAAGGTGTGTGTGTGTGTGTGTGTGTGTGTGTGTGTGTGTGTGTGTGTGTGTGTGTGTGTGTGTGTCAATCAAGTGATTACTGTAGAATTCCATGATGTTCAGATGGGAGAAAGGTTTTGGTGACATCTCCGTGTGACAGACAGACGACTGCGCTGCATCATACTGGACCTGACGGCTACATGATTACTATTGACGGTGCGATGATGGAAGTGAATAAAAGTGATTATGATGAGTTAAGACCATCTCTTACCTAGACACCTAGTGTGTGTGTGTGTGTGTGTGTGTGTGTGTGTGTGTGTGTGTGTGTGTGTGTATGCTTTAGCTTCACCTTCAGCCTAAGCAACTTTTAGCAGTAATAGAGTATTAAGGATGAGTAGAGAAGTGATAGAGGATGGAGGATGAGTAGAGCAGTGATAGAGGATGGAGGATGAGTGAAGCAGTGATAGAGGATGGAGGATGAGTAGAGCAGTGATAGAGGATGGAGGATGAGTAAAGCAGTGATAGAGGATGGAGGATGAGAAAAGCAGTGATAGAGGATGGAGGATGAGTAGAGCAGTGATAGAGGATGGAGGATGAGTAGAGCAGTGATAGAGGATGGAGGATGAGTAAAGCAGTGATAGAGGATGGAGGATGAGTAAAGCAGTGATAGAGGATGGAGGATGAGAAAAGCAGTGATAGAGGATGGAGGATGAGTAAAGCATTGATAGAGGATAGAGGATGAGTAGAGCAGTGATAGAGGATGGAGGATGAGTAAAGCAGTGATAGAGGATGAAGGATGAGTAAAGCAGTGATAGAGGATGGAGGATGAGAAAAGCAGTGATAGGGGATGGAGGATGAGTAGAGCATTGATAGAGGATGGAGGATGAGTAGAGCAGTGATAGAGGATGGAGGATGAGAAAAGCAGTGATAGAGGATGGAGGATGAGTAGAGCAGTGATAGAGAATGGAGGATGAGTAAAGCAGTGATAGAGGATGGAGGATGAGTAGAGCAGTGATAGAGGATGGAGGATGAGTAAAGCAGTGATAGAGGATGAAGGATGAGTAAAGCAGTGATAGAGGATGGAGGATGAGAAAAGCAGTGATAGGGGATGGAGGATGAGTAGAGCATTGATAGAG